>NC_050577.1:47354532-47671137 GCF_011100635.1 Trichosurus vulpecula | reverse complement strand
TCTTTTAAAAAAATTAATCTTACATCATACTTCTCAAGGGGCCTCTTCATTTAGTTGTTTTGTGTAATTATTAATTTGGGAGAGGTTTTGTTTCCCTTCTTCCATTTCTATTTCTATTGAGGACATCCCTCTTCCAGACACCCATGTTTGAAAGTTCAGGTGTTATCCTCAGCTCCTTACCCCACCTCATTCCACATACCTACCCGGCTGCCAGCTCTCCTTTGTCGCTCCATACCATTTCCAGACTCTGCCCCCATCTCTTCACTCACACAGCCACCATTCCCATTACACTCTCCCGACACCTTCAGCCTGAAGTGTTTCAGTATCTAGTTTCCCAACTTCAAGGCTCTCCCTACTCCAATCCATCCTCCACACAGCTGCCAAAGTTTATAAAGTGCATATCTGACCATAAACTTCAGTGGCTTCTATTACTCTTAGGATCAAATACAAGTTACTTTGTCTGGGGCAGCTAGGTGGTACAGTGAATAGAGCGCCGGCCCTGGAGTCAGGAGGACCTGAGTTCAAATCTGGCCTTAGACACTTACTAGCTGTGTGACCTTGGGCAAGTCACTTAACCCCAATTGCCTTGCCTTCCCCCCTCAAAAGCAAACAAACAAAGTTGTTTCTCTACTTTGTTTATGATGTCCCTCTTGATATCTCGCCTGCCTTGCCAGCCTTCATACACTCAATGGCCTAGCCAAACTGGACTTGTGTGTGTGTGTGTGTGTGTACATATATGTATACACACAGGTGTGTATGTATGTATATATGTTTATCTATCTGTCTATATCTATATCTATCTATCTATCCATCTATCTATGTGTAGATAGATAGTATGTATTTCCCTATTACCCCCTAATTTAGTAGGCAGAATGTTTGATCCTTTTAGGACAAGATTGTCTTCATTTACATTTTCCAGCAAATGGTGGTGGGGTTCAGTAACACAGTTGGGAGATAGAGTGAATTATGTGATTCGTTGTTTTGTGTTTGAAGATTTTTGTCATATCCACTAAAGTTTTGGAAAACTGGCTTTGATGTCATGTATGAAGACGAGCGGGCATTGACTGGGCATCTCTTTCTGTTCTTTTTTTTTTTTCAGTTAAATACCGTGGAAGAGACTCTTGATATTTTGTCCCCTGCTGGACCGATAAATAGCACCTACCCCTTGACCTTTGTCGAGGTGAAACAGGTATGTTTTCCAATGCATGGAATTACCAATTAATAACACTTCAGTATGTTGCCATTTTGCAGAGAGGTATTTCTGCATTGCTTTGTTTTTCCGTATCTGAATTTGGCTTAAATGGGGAGCCAGGGTAAAAAAAGACTGGGTAAAGTAATCATACAGATTTTATTTTTAGAATAAATTTTATTTTTATCTTTTGTTCTTATTGCCAAAAATTCTCCCTGTACCCATTCTCCTTCTCCCAGAGCCATCCTTAATAACTTAATAACTTTTTTTTTAAGAGAAAGAGGAAGAAGATTAAAAAAATTTCCTTTTTGGTTCACATACTGCAGAATGCCTTAGAATATTTTTTCTTTGCTTATTGCAATCCCGTCTCTCCTGGCATCTTCTTCCCCTGGTGTCTCATCGTGATGTATTGGTGACCTTGGGTTCTCAAAGGCTATGCCAGAATTCAGCCTGGAAATGCTTTCCAATAGTGGCGTAGGGATAGGCTGTGCCTATGTTTTCCAAGAACCAAATTGGCCAAGAGGCTCATTCCCAAATCAGTGGCTCTCAAGTGATGACTTTTGGCTTCAGCCTCTTCACTCTAATTCTTACCATCATCTTTAGTGACTTTGCTCTTCATATGAAGGACACCTTCTCCTATTCTGACTTCCCAGGTCATTGGCCTTGCCAACTCCTGTGACTTACATCTCACTCCTACCACCAGCCATCCTGAAGGAGTGGTGACATTAGACCTCACCATCTCTTCCCATCTTCAAGACACTGAACTTTGAGGTTCCCTTCCATTACTACAGTCTTCTGGCCTTCTACCACTCGCATCTCTACACTCCTCCCAACCCTACTCTTTTTCCTTATCGTTTCCTTCAGTACCCTGATGCCTCCGTGTTGTCCTATTGTATCATCCTTTTCTGATTTCACCGCCCTCTCTTCATATGTTTGAGCCTATAATTAGCCGTTTTTAACCAAGCCTCAAATCCCTTGCCCCCTGATCCTTACACTGTCATTTGCTTTCTTGATTCTTACTCCAAAGACAATGAATACTGCTGGCAGAAGTCAAGAATCAGTGCTGACTGGATCCACTATAAATTCATGCTAACTCAGCTCCGCTGGGTATTACATTCCTTCAGTTATATCTCTTGGGAAGTGGGGAAAACAACAGATTTAGAACTGCCAGAATTGGGTTCAAATTCCACCTTTGCTACTACCTGTGTGATCTTGGGCAAATGGGCGTCAGTGGTTTTATCTGTAAAACGAAGGGGTTGGACTCAGTGGCCTTCTAGCTTTAAATCCGTTATCATATGATTCCATTGTGCTTTCCACAATGTCAGCTCCAAGCCTCTCTCCTCAAGCCCCTCACCCTACCCATCCTGCTCTTCTCTATGCTCATTGGAGACTTCAAAGCCTTTTTCTGTTTTCATTCCTTCTGGCCTCAGAGGATGAGGTGCCTCTCTTCCTTTCCACGCCAACTCTTTTACTTGTACTCTTGATTCCATCCCATCTTGCTTCCCTAGGAACTTCCCCCATTGCTTGTTATTTTGCTCATTTTCATTTTCTCCTTCTGTAATGGTGTCTCCCTCTGTGCCTAAAAAAAGGATTAATTAAAAAAAATTTAACTGCAACAAAATAAAAACCCAAACCCTTCCCTTGACCTTCCTACTCCCTCATGGTATCATCTCTCTTCCCCTTCACAAGATTCTAGGTAGAGTAGTCTAGACTTGCTTCCTCCACTTTCTCACTTCCTACCCCCTTCTCGGCCTCAGGAGTCTGGCCTCTGTCCCCGTCGCTCTTCTGAAACCCCCTTCTCACCTTCCAGTGGCCATTGGGCTTGTTTTCGGGTTGTATCCTCTGTGACCTCTCTGTAATATTTGATTCTGTCTACCCCTGGTTCCTTCTTGCTAATCTCATTCTTTGGCTTCCATGGTCCTGCCTGCCCTCTTGCTTCTCCTATGTAGTCTTAATCACATGGGCATTTCCCGAGACTTGATCCTTGGCCTTCTTCTTTACTACATTCATTTCCCAGGACAATCTCATCTATTCCCATAGCTTCAATTATCTCCTATGGGCCCTTAATTCCTAAAAAGTATATAAAATTCCAGTCTTTCTCCCTAATTTTGTTCATGGTTTCCATTGTCTTACCAGACATCTCTGTGCGGGACATAGATATCTATTGATTCCCTAAACTTGATATGTCTAAGATCATTATCATCTTTTTTCCTAAACCTGTTTCTACTTCTAACTTTCCTATCCCCACCCCCCAAACTTCTTTTTATGGAGAGTGGGTCTCCCTATCTTAACCTAGGTTGAAAGTACAATGGTATGCCCAATCCAGTGATGGGCTCCATGTAAGATATCTTCCCTAACACTAGAAGTGACCATAAGTGAACCAATCAGTCTATTTCAGTGCACACATACATGTATGTTTTATATCAGTCAGTAAGATAATCAACAAGCATTTATTAAATCGTTACTATATTCAAGACACTGCTAGTTTGTTTTTGAGATGAGTGTCCCTATCTCATGCAGGCTGGAAGTACAGCAGCTACTCACAGACCCATCCCAGTAGTGATTGGTACCGCATCTTTGATCTGCTCCATATCTGATCTGGGCCCATCTGCCCCCTTCTTAGACAGCTTGATGGTTTCCTGTTTCTTGGGGGTTCAACATATTGGTGACAGACTTAGTGAGGATACCTGATTGGCTTTAGCTATTCTGCAGCTCAGAACTTCAAACCCAAGTGATCTAACAGCCTCCCCAGTAACAGGGGTTTTTATAACACTATGTTATCTTATTTGATCCTCTCAAAAATGAGAGAGGTAGGTGGTGTTATTATCCCCATTTTACAGGTTAAGTGACTTGCCCAGGGTCTCATAGCCAGTGTGTAAGGCCCAATTTAAACTCCAGTCCTCCTGACTCCTGAGCCACCTGGAGGCCCCTATATATATTTTACTTAGGGGCAGTGGGGAAAAGTGATTCTTACACACCTGGATGTGTGTACAGGAGGCAAGGCAATGGGGGTGGGTGGGAACTCTAGCTTTTTTCCACCTTCTTCCAGGAAGAGAAGCAACTCTGGTAACAATAGTAAGGCCTTGTCTGTTGGTTCAGTGCTGTTGACCATTTCATCATTGACTTTATTCCCGTAAGGACTCTGGAGTCAGCGAGGCAAGCACCCTCTTTGGTTTTACTGAGTTCTGAGTCTGAGTAGCATTCTAGACCTGCATCTGCCATTTCTTGGGGGTGTCACTTAACCTCCCTCTCTGTTTCCCCATTGGTAAAATACTTGCCCCACTTTCCTTGACGGTAAAGATCAGGGGAGGTGATGTGCCTGAACACACTTGGAAAAATATAAAACAGCTTCTCGTGTGAGGTGCAAGGCGTGGTCTTCTCCCATAAAACTGTGATAACTTTTTAAATTATTAGACAAAAAAGGAAGCTCCCGTGGGATGGATTTAAGGACATTCCACACCTATTACTTACCTAGACCCTCTGTTTCTGATGCTGTAAAGTACCTTAGCAGAACCCATAGAGCAAAAAAGGCCAGTTCAAGTGGGCACAAAAATAAGAAACTATGGGGGAGGAGGAGGTGTCTTGGTGTAGTAAAAAGAACATTTGGTTTGAAGTCAGCAGGCTTGGATGTAAGTTCTTATTTCCTGGGTTAACCTGGGCAAATTGCTTTACCTCTCTGGGTCTCAGTTTCCTCTTTTGTCTAATGAATATTAGGTTAGGTGACCTCTGAGGTTCCTTCCAGTTCAAAATGTGACATTTCTTCTTTCTTATTTCCCCTGATATCTAGCCCCATGCCTTAAATGTAGTAGATACTACATATATACATATATATATGTGTGTGTATGTATAAATGGGTGTATATATATATTTGTAGGATTGAGTTGAGTAAGAAATGAAAAAAAATTAAAAGCAGCTCTTAGCACAGTCAGTTCCTGTGCCATCTGCTGCAGACACTGAGGGGACTTCCCCTCTCTGCCTTGGGACTTGGTTATGGCTTTGCAGGTATTGAAGCGTCTTCCTCTCCTGTGCCAGAAGTACCTCTAGATGTTTCTCTCCCTCAGTGAGGTCTGAGTGTTGATGTCTCATTTTGATGAGGCTTGACATCTCATTTTGATGTCTTGTGAATATGACAAGAGAATTTTCTAGGGCAATGAGGGGTTCTTTACTTTGGGCCCATGAAGCTGTAATTCTGTGTATGTTAAAAACATTATTTTGAGAAGAGATTCATAGATCTCACCACACTGTCCTAGGAATCCATGCCACAAAAGCAGAACCCCTGGTCTAGAAGGAAATAAATGTACATTCATTTTAGGAGTGTTTGGAGGTCTGGGGGAGTTGATTTGGAGGTTTGTTTTTTGTTCTCTTCTGTTGAACCAGATCGTGTGTAAATGCTTTTTGATGTGAAAATAAAGTGTCCTGAAAATGAAGTTTTAAGCTATTTGAGCATGGGACACCCTGAATAACAAAGCAGTCATGAGACCATAGCTTTCAAAGGAGAAGGTGCACCTCTTTTCCTTCTTCCCTTTCTTCTTTCCTTTCTCTCTCTCTCCTTCCCTTCTCTCCTTTTCTTCCCTTTTCCTACCCTTCCCGCCTTCCTTTTTTCTTTCTCTTCTCCTTCCCCTTGCTCCTTCACTTCCTCCTCTTGTGGTTCTATTTGCCAATCCATTCCTATATCATTTCTTTCCTATCCCATTTCCTGTACCTGGAATGCTCTCCTTCCTCACTTCAGTCTCATAGAAACCCTCGCTTCCTAATTTATTATTATGAGCTTGACAAACTTCTACAAACATGCACTGTTCTGTATACTAAGAAGAAGAAAAACAGAATTACACATAGCAATGTGAATCTCGATTTTACGTACAGCTAATTTAACTTGGTAGTTTCAACGCTGCCTGCTTAACTGTGTATCCTCTTTGGAACATCTTTCTGTTCTTTTCTGTGTATTTTTAAAGAATATTTTTAAAAAAGAGGATATTTCATTGCCCTTTTTTTCTTCTCTTCTGGAAGTAATGCTATCACTGCCTCCCTTGTCCCTTTCAATCCATAATTCTTCTGCCCTATAAGAAAAATAAATAATTGCCCTCTTTAATAAAACATCCTTTCGTCAGCCATGTCCAGAAGTGTGTGTCTAATCCTGAGCTCTACATCATCTCTACAGTAAAATAAAATAGATTCTTTCGGTTGCCACGTCCAGAAATATATGCTTAATCCTGAATTCTCTGCCCAGAGACGGGTAACCTAATTCGTCATCAGCCTCTGGAGTCAGAGTTGTCCTTTGTGTTGATCAGAATTCTTAGTCTTTCAGAGTTTTTCTTTGTAATGTTATTGTATACATTGTTCTCTTGGTTCCTGCCTAGGTTTTCATGAAACCATCCCTTTGATCATTTCTTAGAGCATGATTATATTCCATTTCTTTCCTACACCATCAGTTGTCTAGCTTGTCCTTGAATGATGTGCATCCCCTTGGTTTCCCAGCTCTCTGCTGTAATAAGATGGGCTATTATGAATAGTTTATTTAGATAGATCCTTTTCCAATTTTTTTGGATCTTTTTGGGGTATAAGCGTAGTAGTGGTATTGCTAGGTGAAAAAGGCTGCACGGTTTGCTGACTTCGTTTTAAATTGCCTTCCCAGTATGCCGTTATTGTACCCATCCTCTCATATCCTTCATAGCAATGATCATTTTCCTTTTTGGCATCTTTGCCAGTCTGATGGGTATGAGGTAGAATACTCAGTCATTTTAATTTGGATTTCTCTCATTCTTAGTGAGGGGCAGCTAGGTGTCCTAGTAGATAGAGTGCCAGGACTGGAGTCAGAAAGACTCATCAGGCCTCAGACACTTACTAGCTGTGTGACCCTGGGCAAGTTACTTTACCCTGTTTGCCTCAGTTTCCTCATCTGTAAAATGAATTGGAGAAGGAGAGGCACACTACTCTGGGATCTTTGCCAAGAAAAGCCCAAATGAGGTCTCAAAGAGTCAGAAATGACTGAAATGATTGAAAAACAGCACGATCCTTAGTGATTTAGAGCATCTTTTTCATGAGCATCAATAGCTTGCCTTCTTTTGAGAACTGCCTGTTCATATATGAAGTTGGCTTCAGGGCAGCACTATCCTTTGACCATTTATCAACTGGGAATTGACTCGTATTCTTATATAACAATCTAATTTCCACTCAAGCTGTCTGTCAGAACTTCTGCTATGCAGAGAATAGCTTATTTTTCTTGTCTCTTGCGTTTTTATTCCTTGCCATATAAATAACCTTTCGCATTAAACAGGTGAGACCACTGTATTCCAAAATCAGGTTGAACCTCAATAAAGTAGATGTGAGTCCCCAGTGAAAATATAAAGATTTTGATTAAACCGTTGGTCTCCCCATAAAAACTGGAAATACCATAATTTGACTTACTCATACACCTACCTGTAGACATGTTGAGTCCCCTGGTAGAATGTAAGTGCCTTGAGGACAGAACTATCGTAAATTCAGTGCTTAGCATATAATTAGTGTTTATTGATTGGCTACTTTTACAACACATGACTCAATGTTCCCTTAAAATTAATTACAGGATTTATTGATTTTTCTCTCCTTTCCTCCAGTATTTTGGCTTTGTACTATACCGAACAACACTTCCTAAAAATTACAGGGAACCGGTGCCCCTTTCTTCCCTCAATGGAGTCCATGACCGGGCCTATGTTTCTGTGAATGGGGTAAGAATTGGCTTCTAAAGTGCATGTCTTTTCCCTGTTGAGATTTGGCTGGATTTATTCTTTCTCATTGGTTCCTGATCTTTGTGACAGAGTTCTTTCCTATTTGACATTGAATTGTAGGTTCCCCAAGGAATTCTGGAGAGAAACAAAGTGTTATCTATAAATATAACTGGAGAAGCTGACGATACCCTGGATGTGCTTGTAGAAAACCTGGGCAGAGTCAACTACGGATCCGACATCAACGATTTTAAGGTAATCTTGAAGCTGGGTTGGGGCAGTCATTTGAGGAACTCTTTGATCATTCAGGGCATTTAGGGAACAACCTTTCAGCCATCTCAGGAGTTTGGGACCCTTAATACAGTGCCTGGAGCATAGTAGGTGCTTAGTAGGTGTTTATTGGCTGACTGAATGACTATCTGCGGTGAGTCAACTCTTGTGTTTTTGCCTTTAGAGTCTAGTGTATGACAGTCAAAACCACAGAAGCGCCACAGACCTATCCATACAGTGTTAACATTCCAGAGGTTCAAGACTGATAGGCAGGGACAGAGTTTCATGGGTTGCCATGGTCAAAACATTAATTACCTGGCAACTAGCTGTCTGGCAATGAGCCTCCTGTCTTTAGTGAGGCCAGTCATTGGATGAGTATATATCCTCTACTAATGCAGATTAGTGCCTTCTCTGCAGTCTAAACCAATAGCTCAGGATCACACAGCCAATATGTGTCAGAATCCAGACTTGAACCAAGGTCTTCCTAACCCCAGCCTTCTATCTGTTAAGCCAAAGGAATGGCTAAATGGATCCATGGACTAATATCTAGCTGAAATCCAATTCTTTAAAATTCTGAAAATATGTGGAAAATGTTTTATTTGAACATAATGTTTCCTTTTTAAAATTAAATTTTCAATGAACAAAAATCTATTTTCTTTCCTTCTCACCCTCCTTTTTCTATGAAAAAAGAAAGAAAAACAAAACTTCTGTAGCAAATATAGACTACAAAAATAGTCAGCAAACATTGGCCAGGATCAAAAAATATGTCTTATTCTGCCTCCCCGTTGGGTTAACATGGCATTGTTTCCTAATTTCAGCCTAATAAAGCAAATGTTATAGTAAATTATAGTAATATAATGGAGAGATTTTTTTGCGTGTGTGTGCGGAAAGATGACCATTTATTTAGAGGTGGTAGGGATTGCGTACTAGGCATCTAGTACCAGCCCCTCATTTCAATGATAAGGAAGTTGGGACTTTGAGAAGTTAAGTCATTTGCTCAGTATAATGTGTCAGAGGTGGAATTACCCAGGTCTTCTCTGGCTCCATGTGCACGGCACTTTTCCCATACCATGCTGGCCAACTTTAAGCCATAATGAGTCCTCAGAGGCAGAGTTCAGACGCATAATTAAATCCACTCCAATGGAAGTCCTGGCAGTGTTCTCAGATTTATGGAATGGGCCAAAGGATGGTAGATTTATTACTTCAAGCCTGACCTCCCTCATTTTACAGATGTGGGACCTGAAGCCCAGAGAAGGTGCCCAAAGACCTGAAGTGGCAAAGTGGCAAAGCTAGGATTTGAACCCACAGCTGCTGACTCCAAGTCAGCTGCCTGTGTAAGACTCAAAGATTTTCTTGCATATAAGGATTGGGTTTGCAAAATCATCTAAATGTGAAGAGAATTCCATTTTAGAGCTAAACCAAGTCAGCTAGCATGGAGCGGATAAGCCATAAAATAGGTGGCCCTCCTTGAGTCTCAACACCAGAAATGGTCTCTACTGCATTTTGTCCTAATCTGAATTCCTGTTATTATGGCCACGCAAGCTTTTGACAAAACATGGTGGTCTCTATCTAGTAACTTGAGAAACACTAGCTTCAGGACATTTTTTCATTCTCTAATGACTGGAGTGGAGGGTCATGAGGTTGGTAGGGCATCCTGGCCATCCTAAGATTGCTCAGCATTAAAGAACCTACCCTCTAAATCAGATAAATACTACCCTTCTTGCAGTGTTGACTTGGGGAACATGTGTTTTTGCTGCCTTGAAAGTGTTTTGTTTCTGAAATTTTTATTTTGCCCTTAAGATAATGGGAAGGTTAAACAGTGATTACAGAATCCCCAGCCTGTTATTGAGTTAAATATTAGGGTGGAAGGAAGCAAAGGAAGGAAGCCAGTCCATTGTGGTTGTGCCTACACCAGCTCACATTCTACCTGAAAACACATGGCTTTCCTGAGTTGCTTAACAAAGCATCCTTTTAACAAAGACACCTTGGTGTTGTGCTTAAAATGCTGATTTGTAACCAAGAAGGCCTGGGTTCAAATCCTGCTTTAAACATTTTCTAGCAGTGTGACTGTGGGTAGGTCACTCACCCTTTCTGAGATCTCATCATTTGTAAGATGAGGATGATAGTGGTAGCATCTATCTCACACAGTAGTTATGGTTCTCACACGAGAGGATGTATGTCAAGTGCTTCGCAAACCTTGAATTATTAAAAATAATAAAGCTCTTTAGAAAGCTTAGTGAGCTCTATAAAGGTGAGTTCCAGCAATCTGGTGAGCTGTACTCCTGGAGATGAGGCATTGTTTCATGCATTGTATTTGTATACCCGCACCCTTGGCATGGGCACATAGTAGGTGCTTGTTGAATGACAGATCACTGCCATTAACTTTAAAATACTATAGAAGTGTGAGTTGGTTTTTATTATTATTATTTTTATTAATAAGCATGGTGTATTCTGGGCACAAGGCGTTTTGGATTTGGGAAGATGAATAAGACAGTCCCTGCCCTTTAGATTACGGATAAGACATAGAAAAAGTAATTTTTTATATATTTTGTTATTTCAGTTTCTATTATATTTATAAATATATTCATAATATATGTATACACAGAAGTATGTCTTGTATTTAAAATAGAATGATATATTTTATTTCATTCATTTTGTATATATTCATATTTGTATTGTTTCTATTATAATATTTAGAAATATATTTATACTTTTGTTATAATGATATATTATATATTCTATACAATATCCTTGTGTGTTTATATTTATAATACAATTATATATTGTTTGTATATTTTTAGTTTTTTCATCTATTTTATTTATTTTGTATATGTTTATATGTGTCTGTGTGTAAACACAGACATATATGTTGTTTCCTCTCTCAGGACAAAAAATCCACAGGGGTACAGACTGTTTGCCTTTAGCACAGTGCCTAGTACATAAGAGACACCTAACAAATTGCCTTATGGTTGACTGATACCACATATTCCAAAACCAAACAGAGTTCAGTCTTATGCATTCATTGATTGGCATGTTTATTGAGTGCCTCCTGCAGGAAAGGAATGTAGTGGGCTCTAGATTCCTTAGGGGGTAGAGAGCGGACCTGTGATGTCATTGGTCTACTGGGCTTCCAGAGGAGGAACTGCAGTTTAGCAGTCTCTGCACTGTATGGTTCTAGAGAAGTGCCCAGAAGACTAAGGTTAAGAGATTTAAGGGTCAAACGGCCAGTGTGCATTAGAAGCAACACTTGAACTCAGGTCTTCCTGGCTTCAAGGTTGGTTCTAGCCATTGCACCACACAGAAATTCCAATTTATCTCACAGGACATTTTTGTGTATGGATTCAGTCATGTGACTCTGAGACTTTGACTTGTCCCTTCTTCCTAATGCATCTGATTTTTGTTTTTTGTTTTCCCCTCTAATTTTTTCTTTAGGGTCTGGTTTCCAATTTAACCCTGGGGTCAGTTATACTCACAGACTGGTTGATATTCCCACTGGATATGGAGGGTGCACTGCAGCATTATCTGAGCACCAATGCAACATTCAGTGATTATGCTTCCAACTCGACTCTCCCATCTTTCTATGTTGGTCAGTTTTCCATTCCTGATGGAATCCCTGACTTGCCTCAGGACACCTATATCCAGTTTACCAATTGGACCAAGGTATGATCTACTTGGGGCTTGGGTGTCTCCATATGTAGTCTTTGGGATCTGTATATGTTGTCAGTATTAGTTTAAAACAGATTCCTTTTAAAATTAAATTTTATTTTATTTTCAAATCTACTTTCAAATTTTCCTTCCTCTTCCCACTGAAAACAAACAAAACAAATTCCTGCTTTGGCCATGTCACACCCTTCCGTCATCCCCCCATTGTCCTCCCTCCCCCTAAAAAATTTGTCTCTTTGTTTCTGAGTCTATCACCTCTGTATCAGGAAGTAGATCATAGGTTTTGTCCAGAGTCCTCTGGCATTGTGGTTGGTCCTTGTATTGAATTCTACGTCTTTCAAAGTTGCTTGTCTTTGCAAAATTGTTATTGTATACATTGTTCTCCTGGCTCTGCTCCCTTCACTCTGCATCAGTTTGTGCAAGTTTTCCTTTGTTTCTCTAAAACCATTCTCTTTGTCATTCATTCATGTCATTCAGCATGGTGGTATTCCATAACATAGATCGTAATTGATGGGCATCTCCTTGGAATCTCCACTTTTTTGCCACCATAAACTGAGCTTCTATAGATATTTTTGTATATATAGGTCTTTTTCCTCTTTCTTTGATCCCTTTGGGGTATAGACCTAGCAGTGGTCATGCTGGGTCAAAGGGTATACATTTTAGTGCCTGGGGCATAGTTCCAAATTGCTTTCCAGAGGGACTAGATCAATTGCCAGTTCTACCAGCAATGAATGAATATACCTGTTTTCTCACAACCCCTCCAGCACTGGTTATTTTCCATTTTGGCTAGCTTTACTGATCTCAGAGTTATTTTAAATATCATTTCTCTAGTTATTAATGGTTTAGAGCATTTTTTCCAGGATTTGTTCCTCTGAAAACTGCCTCTTTATATCCTTTGACCATCTGTCAATTGAGGAATGTCTCTTATTAATATAAATTTAAATCAATTCTCTAAATATCTTAGAAATGAGACCTTTGTCAGAGAAACGTGCTACAAGAATTTTTCCCATTTACCTTCATTTTTTCGTATTTTGTCATTATTTGGTTTTATTTGTGCAGAAGCTTTTTAATTTTCTGCAATCCCAATTGTCCATATCTATATCTCGTTTCTGTCAGACTGCTTTCTAGTTTTCCCAACTTTTTGTTGAATAGTGAGTTCTTGCCCAGTAGTTGAGATCTTTGTGTTTGCCAAACACTGGGCTTATTTGCTTCTGTATATTTTGTGCCTAATCTGTCCCACTGATTGATGAGCCTCTTTTTGTAACTAGTACCAAATTGTTTTAATGATTACTGAAAAGCCAGGATTCTTAATCCAGTGTCCACAGCTAGATTCTGAGGGGATCCTTGAACTTAGATGGAGAAAAAATACATCTTGATTTTTATTAAACTTAGACTGAAATTTAGCATTTCCTTCAAATATGAATTACTTTTAAAAAATAAAGTGAGAAAAGAATATGAAAAGGATGTTTAATGGGAGCAGACTGCCTTTAACCTTTGAGTGTGGATTTAATTGTTAATCATTTTTGAATTTGTAAAACTAAGAGATAGAAGAAGAGAGCGGGTAGACCAAGTGACCTCTGAAATCTGTTTATTTTTAAAAATTTTATAACTCTTGAGATGTGTCATCTTGGGATGTAAGTAATTTGTCCATTTGTCCTCCAGACACTGATCAGATTGACCCAATCCTTCTGCAGCCATCTCCTCTGTTCTGGTCCATCCCTCTCCCGCCCTACCACCCCCTTCGGCAGCCACTGTGGTTCTATAAAAATGACTTTGATTTAATGAATGAAATAACTGGTAAGGTTGAGCAATGAGATAAAAAATGAAGGCTAAGATTTACATGGGTGATTAAACTGGCAGTTTCTTGCGCTAAAATGTTTTTGGATTCATTCTTTTGAAGTTGCCAGTACTTTTGTATTTCATAAGATACTCAGTGGCACCCACATTAGCCATTCTGTGGCACTTAGCACTGGTGTTATAGCTAGAAGCAAGAAGATTTTGCCTTCGTTCTTCTATCACCTCTTCAGAAAGGCTGGCATTTTTGTAGAGGCATTGCTTTAGAGCTGGAAGTGACCCGAGGTCCTGGTATCCAGCCTCCTTAATTCACAGATGTGGAAGCAGAGGCTTGGATGGGTGATGTAACTGCCCGAGGTCCTATAGGTAGGCAGTTAATGCCAGAACCCAGCCTTGAACCCAGGCTCTTTGGCTCCAGATGCAATGCCCATTCTTTGGCAGTCTCTCAGTCTAGATTCTTTTTATCCAGAATTTCTATTAAAGCTCCCCATTTTTGATGAGGCAGGTGATGATCTCTGAAAGGAAGTTTGGCCAGGAAGGAGATAAAAAAAAGTGTTACCAGCTTCTGCCCACACAGTTGGTTCTTTTCCAGCTTATCTTGACAATCAGCATTTCAGATGGGGAAGATAAAGCTTGGCTTAGCAGGTGGAGGCCTTGGGAGCCCTTTGTTTGTGGGTTCTCATGCCTGGTGAAGAACTACTATCGTCATGGCATGATTCTTTGTCTTAGGCCAAATGAAGTTCAGTTCAGCTGTGGGCAGAGCAGTGTGCAAAGGCATTGGGGTAAATAAAGAGATGAGATGGCCTGAGGCCGAATGCAATTCCATTGCATTCTCTGTGTGTGTGTGTGTATAAATATATAGGAATTTGTGTGTGCTGTATATTTATATCTGTATATGAATTCACATATATAAATAGGCATGAGTGGTATGTATATAAATATATAATGTATATGTATGTATGCATTTAGGTTCATATATATATATATATATGCATTTGTAAAATAAACATGTTTACATTTATTCTGCACACATGTGCATAATACATAGTTGTATGCTACCTCTTTGTATGTTATGCATACATATGCCACAGAAAGGTGTATTTAGATGGCCATACATGTATATATAAACACATGAAGTATATACAATATACGTCCAAAACACATGGCTATTCATGGATATATGCACACGTGTATGAATATTCACATGCATTTACAGGGATAGAAATGGAAAGTCATATTGTTGGATTCGAGATGAAATTGAATAAGGATAAATGAGAAGTCTTACAGTTGGACTCAAAAAAATCAGCTTCTCAAGTGATGCATGGGGAAGATGTGGTTAGATCTGGTGGGTTTAGTGGATTTCAAATTGAATATGAATGAATAATGTGATTTTTAAAAAAAATCAGATCTGTGATTTTCGTTGGTTTAATTCACTTCTGCTGAGGAAATTACCTCTATTTAAAAAATTTTTAAACATTTTTCAATTAACAAGCATTCATTTTCTCTCTTCCACCTCTTGGAGGGGTGGGGGAGGGGGAGAGAGAGAGAGAGAGAGAGAGAGAGAGAGAGAGAGAGAGAGAGAGAGAGAGAGAGAGAGAGAGAGAGAGAGAAAGAACCCTCAGTAAATATTGCTTAATCAAAGTAAGTCCCCCTGACCGTCCAAAAATGTATTTCATTCTGCATCTCAAGTCATCACTGCTCTAGCTGGAGCATCCTTCATCTTTGGGCCTCTTGATGCCTGGTTTGTCACTGCACCAAAGTTCTCCCTGAAACTCCTGGTGACAGTGAGGATTGGCTCCCACTCTGCAACTGTTAGGTGGCTTACCCAGGATCACAGGCAGGACTTAAACCAAGGTTACCCCAACTCCAAGACCAGCTCTCTCTGTCCCACATTATGGCTGCCTCTAATACATGTCCCAAAAGTCTTAGCACTGAGACTTTGGGGAGATCCTGTACGGTAGCCAATAAATTCAATGCCGTCTCCATAGACAGACATAGTGTCTGGGCCTAGAAAGGTGGTGATTTTTAATTTTGCTGAACTCTATACCCTGTTTAGCTCCCCTTTGGAGTATGGTTCACAATTCTGAGCATTGTATTTTAGGAAGATGCTAATAGGAGTGTCCAGAGGAGGAACATCTATGATAGTGAAGAGCCTTGAGATCCATACCATGTGAGGGTCAGATGGAAAAACAGTATATTTAGTATGAAAGAGAGAAGTGTTGGGGGGAGGGGTGGTTCAGGTATTTAAAGGATTGTGGTTTGGAAGAGGGATTACTTCCAGGTACCAGGAGGAGAATTGGGAGGAGACCAGTGAGTGGAAATTGCAGAGGCACATTCAGTTCAATGTCAGGAACACTTTTTAACGTTTAGAGTGGAAGGGGGTTACCTTTGCAGGTATTGGGTACTTCTTCCTCACGAGAGGGCCTCCGATTTGGGCTCAAAGAGCCCATGTCAGCTGTGATATCAAGGGATTCTTGTTTGGGCATGGGTAGGAATAGATGGGCTCTGAGGTCCCTTCCAAATGTCAGATTCTGTAAGTTCGTAGACTTATCAGCCAAGAATAGGTCAGATATTTCCTGGAATGAACATTCATTTGAACAGCTGAATGGTGGCTGAAGTTTATCACCTTGTTGAATAAAAAAAAATTAGTTGACAAATACAAGGTGTCCCAAAAGTCTTAGTGCAAGTTTATGGTTTTGGGGGATGAATCATTCAGAAAAAAATAAGAACTGGAAGTACTCTTAGATATATCACAGGCTGCCAAAGCTGGAAGGGACTTAAGAAACCAATCTATTTTACCCATGAAGGAACTGAGGCATCCAGGGGTAGGGAACCTGCGGCCTCAAGGCCACATGTGGCCCTCTAGGTCCTCAAGTGAGGCCCTTTGACTGAATCCAAACGTCCCAGAACAAGTCTCCTTAATAGAAGGATTTTTTTCTGTAAGACTTAGACTCATTCATAAGGCACACCTGAGGACCTAGACATGTAGCCTTGAGGCCATGGGTTCCCCACTCCTGGTTTAGCCTCAGTTATTGACTACAGACAGTGCCTGACACATACGTAGTAAGTTCTTTATAAAAATGACTTTTGAAAAACCCTGAGGCATCCAGAGGAGAAGTGACTGACTCAGGGTCACACTGGCGAATTAGAACCCTGAGTCATGACTTGGGGAATCTTATTTGTAAACCAGGGGTCTGGAATCCCTGTGAACTTGTTTTTGAACTTTGTTTGTTTGTGTATCTGTGTATATATGTATGTGTCTATGTATATATGTGTATGTCTTTCTCTATAATATATGTATGTATATATTTACATATGTGTGTATATACATTCATACATACATACACACACACACACACACACACACACACACACACACACACACACACAGGATAAATGTATTGGTTTCCTTTGTAATCCTAATTGGGGTCAATGGACCCTTTGGATCCATGGATAGCTTTCCGGGGATCCAGGGATAGATTTCAGGAGATCCATGAACTGCGATGAGAAAAACTTCCATCTTTATTTCAATATAATTGTTTTCCCTTGCAGTCTTGTGTATCTTATGTCATGCATTTAAGCACATTATTCTGAGCAGGGTTCACCAGACTGCCGGAGGGCATGTTTACATGTGTGTCTACATGGGATCTGTGTGGAGAGGCTACTTGCTTCCTGTATGACCATGGATGGCTCGTCTCATATGCTTACCCTCAGTTCTCATCCCAAGTCATGTTCTCTAAGGACCCTTCCAGCTCTGAAGTTTATATGATCATGAGAGAGGGTCACTGGAAAGGAAAGAGATGGGATGCCAGGCACAGACTCTGCCTTTAGCCAACCCTGCTTATAATGATGCTGAAAATGTAAGCCGAAGCAGAGTCTTCAGTTTTTATAACCCAGAGAAGATGCCCATCATTCTGTCCCTGAGTCTCCTTTCACAGAGGTCTTTTCCTCTTGACCGAAAAAGTGGGGTGACTGCTCTTTCTCCCTTGCACCTCCACCCCCTACTATTGCAAAAACAAGCCACTGGCAGATTTTTTAAAGTGATAAAAGCTGTCAGTATGCACACCTTTTCAGCATGGATCAAGATAGCATGTCCTCCTGTAGAAGCAAGACAAATACTTCTCAGAATCCTCAAACTGTGAAACTAACCTTTTTTTTCTAAATGACTGAGCCCCAACAGCCAGTTTCTAATCACCAGTTTCTCAGCCCTCATTGGCACGTAAATGATGTGATCATTGACTTTCCTAGGACAGGTAACCATGGTGATATTTGCTACTTTGAGAGATGTACCACCCCCGCCCCTCTGCTCCTTGCCCGGGATGCAGAGGCAACCTTTCTTATGCTCCTGGGAGAAAGAATTCAGAATCTGGACTTCGTGGTAAACTGGGTTTGAGGCCTGCCTCTGACACTAGCTACTCAATACGTTTTTTATTAAGAGATTACTACGTATAAGGCACTAGGCCTGTGAATTATGGCTATATAGAGAGAATGAGGAACAGGTCAAGGTGCTTCCATTCTTCTGGAGAGTGCAATGTGCAAACAGTTATGGATAGTCTGAGGAATTGCAGAGTGCTGCTAACCAGGGGGATCAGGAAGGGCTTGCTTCCTGTACGCAGTGGCACCTGATCTGAGTGATAAAGGATGCCGGAGAATTGAGCAAGGAGAACTTTCCAGGCATGGGGGATGGAGATGGGAACTGGAAGAACCAAGTTTGGGGAAAAACATGGTGGTAAATGGAATGCATATTGTGTGAAGAAGAGTAAAATGAAATGACCTTTTAGGGGAGGTGGGAGCCAGATTGTGAAGGGGTATAAGTGATCAGCGTATACTTTATGCTGGTGACATTAGGAAGTCACTGAAGGGTTTGTTTGGGGGAGAGCCGACCAAGATGATACTTGAGCTTTAGAAAGATCACCTTATTAGTTGTGCTGAGGAAAGATTGGAAAGAGGGAGACTGGAAACCAGTTTGGCTCTGGGTGGAGAAGGAGGAGGATAGAGATGGAAAGCATTCCATTAGAGGTACTGAGTTTTAGCAATTGATTGAATGCAGGTGAAAGGAAAGGGGAAGAATTGAGAATGCCTGAGATTGCAAAGCTAGGTAACTAGAATTATGGTGGTGCCCTCAATAGCCATAGGGAGACATGGTGGAGAGATGCTTATGGGGACATGTTGAGTCTGAGATGTCAACAGGACCTCCTTTTGGAGGTAATCAAACAGTTGGAACAGTTGGTGACCCAGGATTCAGGAAAGAGCCCAGGGCTGGACATGTAGACATGGGAGTTACCAGCATGGAACCCAGGGCAGCTGATTGATGAACAGGGGTTACTTAACTTACCCTTTGTTGAGTCATGGACCCCTTTGGCAATTTGGTGAAGCCCGTGGACCTCTTCTGAGTTATATCTTTAAATATGTAAGATAAAATACCCAGGATTACAAAGGAAATAAACTATGTTGGTAACCTTGGAGATGGCAGCTTCAGTTGAGTGATGCAAATGATTGAGAATAAGCGGAAGGAGAGGAGGTGGAAGCAGTTGATCCTAGATGGCTTTATTCTAGGAGTTTGTCACTTAACCTTACTCAGCCTCCATTTTCCTCATCTGTAAAATAGGGATTTTAATACTTGTCAGCCTTGCCTTACAGGGATATCTTGTTGCTTAAATGAGATAATGTATGGATCTTCCTTCTAAATGTATGGCTTGTGAGCTCTTTTAGGTAGAGAGAACAGGAAATAAAAAAAATGTCTTCTCAGTCTGAAAGTTTGACTTGGTCTTCCTAGGAGGGAGACTCTCCACTCTCTTTGGGCACAGAAAAGCCAGGGAGGGGGGAGCATCTGAACCGCTAGAGGACAGTCACCAGGACACAGGGAGTAACATTCAAAAACAAATGGGTTGTTTAGAGTTAGTCCTCTTTGTATTGGCACCTGGTGGCTCCTGAGGTTGGTTGTTTACCTGAAGTCGAGGTAACTTTCCAAACACATTCACTTATTTTTTGGTGGTATAGTTCAGACGCTTTTGCCATCAGCAGGATGCCTTGCTCACAGCCTTGTCCCCAGCCTGGCTATGCAGCTAGAGTTTTTCTTCATGTGGGCACCTCATGCCCTTCTTCAAGTCCTGTCTTTGTGGGAAAAAAGTACATTTGGGTGCACAGAGATGGGCAGTGATGACCAGGTTGAGAGACCCTTATCACCAGCAGCATCAGCCCTTCAAAAGGTAGGGACTTCTTGGGTAGAATTTGACACTGTCCATTCTCTCTCCTCCAGGGACAGGTATGGATCAACGGCTTCAACCTTGGCCGCTACTGGCCAGCTCGGGGCCCCCAGTTCACCTTGTATGTTCCAAGACACATCCTGGTCACATCTGTCCCGAACAACATCACTGTGCTGGAACTGGAGAAATCTCCATGTAATTTCCAGGGGAAATGTTTTGTGGAGATGGTGGACAAGCCTGAGATTGATGGACCCCTGTTCTCTTCAGGGAATGAGGTGGTCAATTCATCTTGAAGGCTGGATGGTCCATGATGCCTTCAGAAGGACCACCTTCTTGGAATTTTGACTTTGTATAGAACCCAATGAATCTGGCCTAAAATCTAATTTTACCCTGGCTGATTGGAAAATCCTGTGTGTGCCTCTGCGTGTGTTTGTGTGGTTGTGCATGCGTGTATATTAATTGTTAGGGTTGGTTTTACTTGTTGCCTTGTGAATTAAAATCGTAAGCTCCCTGTGGGAAAGAACCAAGCCTACCCAACAATGACACGAACCCTGGAGTGCCTACTGCCTCTACAGGGTCTCGCACCCTGTGGGCGCCCTATGAATGTTTCATATCACTGATCATGGTAATGGGATAAGAAAGCACACACCCAGAGTGTTTTCTTTTGCCTGAAGTATTTTTCTGATTTATTTACAGGGAAGAATTGTGTTCCCTGAATAAAATTTCTACTTATTTCATCAATGTGTTTTGGAATTATTTTTCTTTTAAGTAACAGTTTGGGGTCTTTGTTTCTCTGCCTTCTATTTGAAGATTCACCAGTTGTTTGTTCCCGTGATGTCGTCTTTGATGGATTTTGTATTCATTAAAAGAATACATCTAGGTAGTGCAGAGGATAGAGTGCCAAAGATTGAGTTCAAGTCCTTCCTCAGACACTTGTCACCCTGGGCAAGCCCCTTAACTGCTGTCTGCCTCCGTTTCCCTATCTGTAAAACAATAATAGCACCTACCTTGCAGAGTTGTTTTGGAACAACTGAGATAAGTGAGATAAGTTATGTTGACTACTTTACAAAGGTGTTTACAAAATGATTGTGGCAGCGAGGTTGCTCAGTGGATAGAGCACTGGATCGTGAGTCAGGGAGACCTGAATTCAAATTCAGCCTCAGCAAATTACTAGCTGTGTGACCTTGGACAAGTAAGTCACTTAACTTCTGTCTGCCTCAGTTTTCTCTTCTGTAGAATGGTGCTAATAATAGCAGCTACCACCTAGGTTTGTTGTAAGGATCAAATAATATTTTTAAAGCATCTTAAGTAGACCTTAAAACCCTTTAAAACTTTATTGATAATAAAACCTTTTATAAAAACCTTATACAGACCTTAATTATTGATTTTTTTAAAAATCGGGCATTTATATAAACATGAAGAAAACCTTGTTTATAACTTCAGGTATTGCATAAACTTGTATAGTCTTTACTTCTTTTGTCTCTTATATGCTTATAAAATGACCTCTTTGTAGTTATATTAAAACAAAGAGCTTTAGGAAGTTACGTGGAAAGGTTTCTTTAAAAAATAATTATATTTTATTTTGACAATTCTCTCCCCTGCTTCCAGCCCCTCCCTCACCCGTTAAGGAAAGCAATGTGATATCAATTATACATGGGAAGTCTTGCAAAATATATTAGCCATGTTGCAAAAAAATGTAAATGCTAGATATTATTGTCAATGATCATAATGTTTTGTTAATTCAGACACCTGTAATTTACTCAATGTGGGTACTCCATTGACTAGTTGAGTATTGGAACTCTGATACAACTTAGAGATGATCTTTGTGAGTTGCTAGAAAAATTCATAGGGGCAGGTAGGTGGTGCCATAGTGCACAGAGCTATGGTTCTGGAGTGAGGAGGACCTGAGTTCAAATCTGGTTTCAGATACCTACTAGTTATATGACCCTGGGCAAGTCACTTAACCCTGTTTGCCGCAGTTTCCTCATCTGTAAAGTGAGCTCGCGAAGGGAATGGAAAACCACTCCAGTATCTCTGCTAAGAAAACCCCAAACGGGGTCATGAAGAGTTGGATACAACTAAACAACAAAATTCATTCCTCTGAGCCCACCTTGATGGTGACAGACCTGTAGCACCAACTGTGTCCCATGGCTGGTCCTCTGATGATAGGCATCATGTCCATCACCAGGTCTTTATGTCTTACTTGGTAGGATCTTCCAGACTTAAACAATGCAGGCCAGGACTTTGAGAACCCAGTGTTGCCTCCATATCACAATGAGGTATTATTGGTAAAGGGACTACACTAGGAAAATATTTATAGGCTGGAATTTGTCCTGATGGGAACTAGGATGGTGAGAAGACCTGAAAAGGCGCTGTAAGAGGCTCACTTGTAGGAACTGTAGAGATTTATCATAAAGAAGTCTTAGGGAGGAGTGGTGTCTTGAAACATTTTAAAGAGCTGTCCTGTGGATGAGGGGTTAGATGTATTCTGTTTTGCTCGAGAGGGCAGAACCATCAACAATGGGTAGCAGAGGGAGATTTGGATTTGATAGAAGGGAACACTTCCTAACAATCAAAGCTGTGTAGAAATAGAATGGGAGAGCTGGAGAGGGGGGGCGGAGCCAAGATGGCGGCTGGTAAGCAGGGACTAGAGTGAGCCCTGTTACCGAGTCCCTCCAAAAACCTATAAAAAATGGCTCTGAACCAATTCTAGAACGGCAAACACTTTCGAAAGGGGACAGGGTCAAGGGAGAAAACCAGAATATAAGCCATCTTGGAGTGGGGGGGAAGGTAGAAATGGGGAGAAAATTTGTAATTCAAACTGTTGTGAAAATCAATGCTGAAAACCAAATATGTTAAATAAATAAATTTAAATGAAAAAAAAATAGGCTGGAGAAGGGAAAAAAAAGAAATAGAATGGGAACCCTTGGGAGGTAGAGAACCTCCATCATTAGAGGACCTCTAAGAGAATTGTGAATGACTACTTTGTCATGGGTGTTATGGGGAGATTCTCGATCAGGCACAGGTTGGATTAGCTGGACTCTGGGGACCCTGCCAGCTCTGAGAGTCTGTGAACATGCTTAAATGTCACTCAGAAAAATGACTGATCATTTAATGCCAGGCTAGGTGGAATACCTTGGCTTTGCAGAAGGTATTGCAAGGAGGTATTTTCATGAGTGTCTGAGATGACTGTTTTGCCTGCCAATTTACCACATCTGATTTAATGAACCACATGCTTTCGCCCCTTTTAGCAAATGGGTGTTTCATGTAATAGTTATGTAATAGAGGTTTTCTATAGTTCTGTGGAGTGTCGTATAGCTATGTGCCCAGAATGAAAAATATAGGATTAAAAACCCTAGCTTTGGGGCATCTAGGTGGCTCAGTGGATAGAGCACCAGCCTTGGAGTAACAGAGACCTGAGTTCAAATCTGACCTCAGACACTTTACACTTAGTAGCCTTGTGACCCTGGGCAAGGCACTTAACCCTGATTGCCTTGGTGGGGGGAACCCTACCTTCAGTGGCAATGCTTATGTGAAAAGATTTGTTTAGCTCCAATATTGTCATCTGTCTTTGAGCTATTGCTTAGCAAAAACCTCAGTATTTGAATCGTCACTCAACTGTGAACAAGCATTTATTATACACTTATTGTATGACAGGTAAAGAACACAATATTTTTATATTTATATTATTATTAATTATTATATAATATAATATTAAATATATTATATATTTATAGCTTAAGGTATTGCATAAACAGTGTAGTCTTCACTTCTGTCTTTTGTTACCAAGCTTTTGTATGCTTATAAAATGACCTCTTCCTAGTTAGATCAAAACAAGGAGCTTTAGGAAGCCACCTGAAAAGGTTTCTCTAAAGCACCATGATCTGCATATGTAAATGAAGACTTTTTCAAAGCCCTAGTGTATTAATGATTTCTGCAGGACAAAACTCAAAGAAATTGTAACTACCTTGGCACTGTGATTCAGTCATCACTGCTATTGACATGTTACTCATTTGTGTACTTAACAAGGGACAGTGTGGGTGAGAAATACTCTGTCTGAAACCCAAGTTTCACATTGACTTGATTTCACGTAGACTTGCCCAAGGTTATATAGGTTTTACCGAGCAGAATTGGGAATAGGCCCCAGGTCGGCTATATCCAAATCCACATTCATTCCACTGTATCTGTCCTTAACAATGATCCTAACAGGGTCACTGACTATTTAATTGCTCAAAATAGATAACAGGGAGGATTGAGGCAGCAGCTTCATGAAGGTGGTAGTAGGAGTTATGCAATACCCCATTAATTACATTCTAAGAAAAGGCAACCCACAGCAGCCCCCAGCTAGGAATTTGGCCATGTGAGTAGGGAGAAGGGGATGGAGGAGATAAATACGAAGGTAAAATCTATGAAACTTGGCCACTAAATAGATATGCTAGGGAGAGAGAAGAGTCTAGGACAATGCCAAGGTATGGAATCTAGGGGACTTGAAGAATGGTAGCATGCTCTACAGAAAGTGGGAAGTTGGGAGAGGAGGTATGTGGGAGGGAAGATAAGGAAGTCAGTTTTGGACATGTTGAATTTGAGGTGCCTGTGGGGTATCTCTTTGGAGATGTTCAAAAGTAGCTGGTGACATAAGACTGGAAGCTGGGAAAGATCAGGGCAAGATACATAAAATCATAGATTTAGAGCTTGAAGAAACCCTAGAAGCCATCTAGTCTAACCACCCACCGACTGAACGACACTCTAATATTCTTGACAATTTCATTTAGTGTAGAACTTTTCATTTATATCATAGTAATTGTGGAATATTGTTTTTTGGTTCTGCTCATTTCTCTCTGCATCATTTCACACAAATCTTCCCATAGTTTTCCCCATCCCCTGTGAATTTCTTGCATTCACCAGTTCTTACTACACAATAATATTCCACTATGTCTTGTGTATCACAGGTGATTCATCCATTCCTCTCATAGATTGACACCTACTTTTGTTTCCAGTGCTTTGCTACCAGAAATTGCTGCTATGACTCCTCTGGTTGTCATCTTTTTAAGGTAAATTCATTTTGGAAGAGCAACCCTGGAGCGTAATCCCGTAGAAAGAGACTGAAATTCCCTAGGCCACTGCTCAGAAAGTCACCTTGTTGGGGTAAACAATGTAGGACCACGTGGAGAAAGAAGCCCACCTGAGAGCAAGAGTCAGGCATCATGTTGTCTGGTAACTTTCTACTTTCACTAATTGCTTTTGCCAAGTAGGTGCTAAAGTCAATGGTTTCTATGCTGTTGGAAGCGTAGATGTGCTAAAATTCTGGTGCTTCTGCTTTTCCAGGCCATTGATGTGATTCAGACTGAAGGATAAATGCGCAGGAATGCAATTTGTTGTAAAGAGTTGTTTTTGTTCTCCCCAGTGGCAACTCAAGAAGGTTGTGGTATTCTGTATTATGTTAGGCCTATCTGAACAAAAAAAATCATAAATTCTAAATTTCAGGAAATCACTTTTGAGAAAAGTGATTACTGAAATAAAGATTCTGTTACTGTCACACAGCCTTCCTTCCCCCATCCCTAAAAAAAGATGATTCCCTTTGCTTTGCTCTTAGAAATCCTATATGTGTAGAATCATCAGCCATCTTAGTTTGGGCATTTGCCTTTAGGAGGGGGCTGTTAATCACCCTACAGGGCACCAATTTGGAGACACTTGTGTGTTGCCTTCTCTGGCTCTTCCCTTATGAGCTCTTTCCATTTTGAAAAGAAAGAGTCATTCTGAAAGCCCCCTTTTTTAGTCAATGTGGGGGCCTTTTCAAGTTTGTGGTACAAGAGACAGTCAGTATGAATATTCAGTAGCACATAAGCTGAGAGGAAAGCTGTTAGTTTCCAGACAATGATTGAAAACTTTGATTTTAAAATACTTCTTGGTTGAAAGCTGAGGCCTTACCTTCCCATACCCATGATACTTTCCCCCCATATTGGCCTTTGCCACAATAATCTGTGGTCTTTCAAGACTTCATTGTTATTTGGATGGTATAGTGGCAGGGGTTACTCATAGTTATCAGGAAATAGACCCCACCCAAAAGTCCAAAGACAAATTCCCGGCAATCTGTCAAATAATGCATGAAGAAGCACTTCCGAGAACTCCAAACACTTAGTTTCCACATTTCGCCACTAGGGTTTTGCTTCTTGGGAGTTCTCTTCCTAAAGAGTTGAGCTGTCCCAGCTTCTAAAGTTGTCTTTTCCAAACCAGCATATTGGTGCTAGGCAGGTGTGGCAAATAAAATTAATAAAGGTAAACTGAGGTAAATAGCCCTCTGAACAAAATTATTATTATTTTTATTAACAAGAGCAACTCCTGTAACTGTTAACAAAGTGGGTCAACTGGCAACCTCAGTAAAGCCAGTGACCTCAGTGAGAAAGACATCAGCTTTTGAGAAGGCAAGACCCCTTTTACTGACACACAACAAAGAAGAGGTCTTGGTAGGTGTGAAGAAAAAGTGATAGGTGTAGGATTGGGGCAGGAACATTGTGGTTAGCTATACTAAGGGAGGTAGACTGTCTTTCATCTCCCCTCTGTGATAATTAGGAATGTTAATTGTTTTATGGAGCCATCTGCATCTTGTAATCTTTGCTAGGGGATCAAAACTACCAGACTCTCTGTCTCCTTGGAGGAGATAAAAACTCCCTAATTACATAAGGACAGGCAAAGCAAGTGACAAATCTTTAAAGGATGGTTAACTTGTTAACCTAGTTAACTCGTGGGCTGAAAGATAACAAGCAGATATCCTGGAAGTATCCCAAGGGTTACTGTATGAGAGAAAACAACTTTTCTTTAATTATAACTTTAAACTAACTCAGAGGGAAAGCTAAATTCCTGATCTCAACTCAGAGACATAGAAAGGTAACTTTAGGCAGATGCAGATTCAATTACAAGATAAATTCAGTACAATAGAGAATCAGAGTAGCATTAATTTAATTTTCTTCACAGGGGAGCATACTTCTCTGGCAGCCCACAGGGTTAGGAAGCAGCAGCAGGCTCAGATTGGTACTCATACGCCTCCCCTTCCCTATAGCATGTGATGTTGGCCCAGCTCAGAAAGCACTCATCTAACTAGGGGAGTAGAGAGAAACTTGTGAGATCCCTGGAGTGGGATGGGGCAGTGGGCAGAAACTTTATGGGGTGGGGGTTCTCACTTGAACAGTATTTGACAGATTGCTAGGAATTTATCTTTGGACTTTTTTGGGAGGGCCTATTTTCTGATAACTCCAAAGTAACCCCTCCCATGATACCACCAAAATAGCAATGAAGGCTTTAAAAACCACAAATTGTTTTGGCAAATGCCAATACAGGGGGGAAACATCATGGTATGAGAAGGTAGGACCTCAACTTTCAATCAAGAACTGCTTTAAAATCAAGATATGAATGCATATCTTCAGTCCATGGGTTTTCGTGAACTTAGTTTGTAAAATATTTTGAGAGCTGACTTTCGATATAATACTTTATTTATATTCATTCTTATCTATATTATCCATTTATCCTATATCCATATGATCCACCATCCTTGCATTATCCATTTAAAAACTTTATTTTAGGCTTCACCAGACCATCAGAGGGCTCCAAGGCTTAAAAAGATTAGATACCTAGTCTCAGAAACAATAACATAACAATAAATTGCAGTCACATTAGTGCTTTGCCCATCACAAAGCTCTTTGCAGACACTATTTCATTTGACCCTTACAGTAACCCTAATAGTGAGTAGTGCTAGCAGTATTATCCCCATTTTACAGATGAGGAAATGGAGAATCAAAGAGGTTACGATTTGCCCAAGATGGTGGACAGCCAATAAGTGTTAGAACTAAGACTTAACACTAGACCTTCTGACCTGTAGTGCAGTGTTCTTAACACTAACGAACTGGGATATAGATGGTCACTTGGTCCTATCCACCAAGGCCAAAGGTCCCAGAATCGAAATGCACCAACCAACTCCTCCTGATCCTTAAATTCTCCTCCTCTTGTCCTTTCCCATGTGGCCACCTTCTCAGTAGCATCACCATCGTTGGAGGGTACCAGTTATGCAGTTGTCATAAAAAGAGAAGCACCATGAGGTGGTGGGAAGAGTAGTAGGTTGGAATGAGGAGATTTGGACTTGAATCCCAGAGATGGCACTTATCAACTGTGTGACTTAAACTCTCATGGTCTCAGTTTACTTATCTCAAAAATAGGGATAATAATAATGATGATGACAGCATTAGATAGGGTTGTTGAGAGGATGGTCCTTTGTAAACATTAAAATGCAAGACGAATGCAGGTTATTATTCTTCCTGGGGTCAGACATTTAGAGCCAAATGAGCCCAAAGAAGTTATCAAATTTGTCCAAAGTAGTAAATAATGGGTCCAAGATTCTGGTGGAAGATTCAGCATGATTTCCCCTGCATCATGATTCCTCCACTAATGTTCTGCTCACATCCTATCTCCATGATGGTACGGATACAATCTTGAGATCTCAAATTCTATTCTAGCCCAATCACAAGCACCAGTCGGTCCTGCCAAGCCTTCAAGAATGGGCCTGGTGATGGACTGTGCCTATTTATCTGAAGACTTTGATCTGAAGTTTACCATAGCATCATTGGCAGATATGAATTTCTTGGCTACAGTAATTCATGATGATGGTCTCCTAGAGGCATCCTATGGTCTGGTGAATAGAGTCCTACAACCAGGAAGACCTATATTCTAAGTGCTGACATTAGTTGTGTGACCTTGTACAAGTTCCCTAACCTCTCCAAACCTCATTTCCTTGTCTGTAAAGTGGGAACAATCAAGTCCTGCCTCCTGGAAGAAGGCTACCTCAGCCACTACTAATGCCTTGCTTTCTTCCTTCCATGTTTTCTTCACAATTATCTTGTACATGCCAATTTCTGAATATATTTTCTACCCTAATAGAATGTAAACTCCTTGAGGGCAGGGGCTGTTTTTGCTTTCTCTCTTTGTATCCTCAGTTTTGAGCACAGTGGTTGGCATATAGTGAGCCCTTAATAAAAGCTTCTCTTTTGATTGGTAGCGCCTGCCTCAGAGGGTTGTTGTGAGGCCTAAAGGAGCTAAGAGCTTTGCAAACTTTTAAGTACTAGGGAAAGGTCTGTTATTATTATTGTTGTTGAAAGAAGTATTCAAATGGAATCATGGGTTCCTGAAGTATTGAATATTGGTACTAAGTTTATTATGAAGTGTCCTATGTGTCATTGCTATACAGTGATGCCAGCAGAATGTTGATATTAAAAAGTTGGACCTTTGTTTTTGGAGAAAGCTTGGGGTCATTAAAAGAGCTAAATAATTTCTTGGAAGCAAGCCATCCCACTCTTCTCCTCTTCAACTCTGGGCCCAGCTCATCCATACATGCTATTCATGCATGGACCCACTCTACAGATTATCCACCCAAATTCATATCATCATGTGGGCAGTATATATATTCATCTGTTGGTCTTTCTTGTGTGGATGGTAAGGCCGAAGTCTTTTAATAGTTATTGATCTCCTCTAGGAGGTTCTGAAATCTTCTTGGGCTTAATGCAACCACTACAATGTCTTCTGAAAACAGAAACATCTGGAAGATTTCACCATCCACAAGGAATTCCTTTTCGGTTTGCCCTCTGCTTTCAGTCTTCTCCATCACAGTGACTTTGCCGAGCATACGTCTCCTTGTTTTGTACATTTGCCCAATGTCTCTGATAAGAAAGTTGTTGAACCGGATTGTTTCTATTGTTACAGCTTTTAAGGAATAATTTTGCTGTATTGATGTGAGTGGGCTGCAACATATAACCAATGAGAAATTTTTAAGAATAACAGGAGTAAAACATGTCACAAGAGAAATGTGTGATAGAGAGACAAGATGGGTTGGTCATGTGGTGAGAGCAAGGGATATCTAGAGCACTCTACTGGTATCCTCATGGTATCAAGAGGAAGCAAGCAAGGCCTCCAGAAGGTTGGGTGGACCCACTTTGGTGAATTTATGGGAAGACTTGGCTCTTAATTGAACATCGAGAGCAAGCATGGATGGATTGCAATCTGCATCCTTGAAGGCGCCACACAAGTGTCTGAGACCATCTATAACATTCGAGTATTATATAGTGATTAGTGAAACTACCTGATGTTGCTTAGCACCCACCCAAGGACTTCAGTTTCGTTGAATTTGTGCCTATAACTTTTGTCTAATCTGGCTCAGTGTCATACTTCAAACTCCAGTCTAATCTGGCTTCCTCTCTATGCTACTCTTCAGTGAAAGCTATTGATTTGCATAATTGGCCTTCATGCTTTTCCCAATTTAGTTCAAATCAACACTTCCTCAAGTTGTGGTATAAGCCTTGCAGAATGAGGTTTGGAATAGAGATCTCTGAAATTATCTGCTCGTTTGGGATGTGATCAATTGACCAATATTTGTTAAGCATCGATCACATGCTAGGCACTGTACCAGGCACCAAGGATATAAAAAACAAAAATGAAACTGGTCTTGCCTTCAAAGAGCTTACATTTTGCTGGTGGGAAACAATATAGTTGTTTCAAATGTTTGAGATGCGCCCTTATACTCCTCAAGGAGTTCTGGGACTCAGCAATTTAGCCCAATGGTTACCAATAATGCATTGGAGTTGAACTGAAGTCTTTCTCTCTCAGGCCAGCTGCCTCTTTATGCACTGGGCCCTGGCCATGGGTCGTGTATGATGCAGGCTCTGACAAATGGTGGATTCCCAAGGAACTACCTTGGAAAGTTCAGTGAATAACTAGCCTGTCTGAAAGCAATAAGTGGGTGGAAATAACATGAAACAGACTTAGAGCAGTTATGACTACCTCTCTTAGGTGGGGTCTCTGTAGGTAAGGACAAGCTGTCCAGGGGACATGAAAGAAGAGAAGAACATTGAGTTCCTATGAAGTCATTACTTAAATGATTTCAGCATTGGAAATGCCCCTTGATCCTGATAAGGACAGGATTATTTTCTCTGTGGTTAATTAGAATTTTTTAAAATTCCTTCTGCCCTTTCTGTATCATCCTAACTGTACTCTGGTTTCAGAGAACTGAATACCCTAAGAGATGCTTAGTGCTAACATAGTTTTATCTTTGATGATTCAGAAGGGATCTTTGGGGTCATCACCATGAGTATCAGTTACTGTTTCATAATAATGTATATTAACTGGAACCCAATGAACATGACCTTCTAATCACTGTATTTCCCCTCAAACTAGCTCATTGTAAAGATGTTTTTTTCTAAAAACATATTCATATTATGTCCTTATGATGAATTTGGGATCACTATTAATTCATTGTAACCTCCTACATGTTTAAATGTATAGCACTGGGTCAGTAAGAATTACTATTCAGTTCTGAGGGACTTCAGGTCCTGTATTATTCAGTGATGTTTGCTGCAGTGATACTCCATTTATGATACTCCATTTATCCAATAGAATCAGGAATGCTTAGCCTAGAGAAGAGAGGACTCAGGAGGACATGTTTGAAAGGCTCTTACGTGGAGGAGATAGTTTATTCCATTTGGACCTAGAGACAAGAACTAGGAGCAATGGGTAGATGCCATAGAGGCACATTTAGGCTGGATATCAGAGAGAACTTCCTAACAGCAACCAGAGCTGTCCAGAAGGAAAATAGGCTGTCTCAAGAGATCAGAGGTTACCACTCCTTGAAGGTCTGCAAGTAGAAGCTGGATGACAATTTGTTGGCTCTGTTTTAGTGGGAATTGCTTTGGTGTCTGAGTTGGACTAAAAATTCCAGGGGTCAGCAAACATTGGCCTATAGGCCAAATTTGGCCCTCCAGTTAGTTTTTATACTATCCATGAGTCAAGATTTTTTTTTACATTTAAAAATATAGTTTTATTGTTTTTTGTTTTGTTTTCAAAAATATTTTATTTTTTTCCAATTACACGTAAAAACAATTTTAACATTCATTTTTTAAAAATTTGAGTTTCAAATTCTCTCCTTCCCTCTCCTCTCCCCATATTGAGAAGGCAAGCAATTTGGCATAGGTTATACATGTGCAGTCATGCAAAAGACATGTCCATATTCGTCATTGTTTCTAAAAAGCAAAAACAATTCTTAGCTCACCAGCTGGATGTGGCTGCCTGGGTCACAGTTTCCTCACCGTTGGACTAGTTGGCTGCTCCAACTTCCTTTCAATTCAAATTTCTGTGGCTTTGTGATTCTTTGAATTATCTCCCCCTGAAGATGTATAGCAGCAGATCATGAGATGCCAAATTAATTGATCAATAATTAAAAAAAATTATTAGGTATGTATTATATATCAGCCACTGTTCTAGGCACTGTGGATACAAAGACACAGATGAAACATTCCCTGTCCTCAAGGGGCTTACATTCCTTTGGGGGGAATAACACAAGTAAATAATATAATCTACATATAAGTAAATACTTTAGGGGTGGGGTACCAGATCTTTGATTTTATTAAAATAGGGATTTCCAAGTAAGGAAATGCTCTACCTACACATATTGGCACCTGATTTGCCATTTATAATCCTAGAGAATTACCTGTATATCTCAAATAAATAGAAGGTGATGTTTTTAGGTGAGGAGGGAGCCATCAGAGCAGGAGAGGAGGCAGGAAAGGCCTTATGAGGTGACATTTAAGCTGCATTGTATAAGAAGCCAGGGATCAGAGGAAGAGGTGGAGTGGGAGCACATTCTCAGAATTGAAGGTGAGTCAAAGGGCAATGATGGGCATGGACAGATGACGTTTATTCTTAATGAGGATTTGGATTCACACTAAAATAAGAAAAAAAATCACCAAGGACAAGTATGACCAGAAAAAGGGAGTGGAATGTCCATGTATCAAAAATGAGTGATAGTAAATGAACTATCCAAGATCCCTAATACTTTGGGGGGATCCTCTCTGGAGAATTCCAGAAGAACATTGATGGGAATTGCATATAACGAGAAGTTGCATAGGTGAAGTGTTCTATACCTCTCATCAGTCAGGAAGAGAATGCTCTCAAGCATGAGGTCAGGTCTGTATAAACTAAGTTAAATTTCAGGGAATGAACTATACCACCCAAGTGAAATTTCCGGATTACTGACTCATGCCTCTTTAAATGTCAATACTTCTGTGGATGGGTAAGTAAGTTTATCAATGAAGGTACTTCCTCCCAAGCACATCACAACCCATCTGTGCCTTCTCAACCCATGTCATGCTTATGTGCATCTTTGTGGATAGAATGCTGGACCTGGATTCAAGAAGACCAGACTTCAAATCCAGTCTCAGAAACTTCCCAGCTGGGCAAGTCATTTAACCTCTTTCTGCCTCAGTCTATTTATCTGTAAAGTGGGGATAATAATACTACTTATCTCCCAGGATTGTCATAAGGATTAAATGAAATAACATTTTTAAAGTGCTTGGCAAACCTTTAAGTGTCATATAAATGTTTTTATTTATTCTTATTTTGTTTTCATTTATTTACATTTTTTTAAACTATAAATAAAATATTATTGTTATTATTGTTACTATTATATTTTCATAATTTCTCCATAGGAGATCTATCCAGCACCATTGAAGCATTTCTCTGATTTAAAAAAAAAACATTTCATTGGTTCTCATGGAGTACTTACACATTCAGTCACTATTTTAGTTGTGTCTGAATGTTTGTGACCCCATTTGAGTTTTGTTTTGTTGGTTTATTTTTTTGTGTGACAAATATACTACAGTGGTTTGTCATTTTCTTCTCCAGTTCTTTTTACAGATGAGGAGACTGAGGCAAACAGAAGTCACAGAAGTGACTTGCCCAGGGTCATGTAGCTAGTAAGTGTCTGAAGCCAGATTTGAACTCGGGAAGATGAGTCTTCCTGACTTCAGGTGTATTACTTTATCCACCATGCCACCTATCCCTTATTCTTCATTTGCGTAACGTAAGTGGCTTCCTGTCTCTTCTAGTCACACAATATCCTTAAGGATGTCTTTTACGTCATTTATTAGTGGAAGTCATCATGGGTAGTAGTAGTAATAGAACTACGAAACCTTTTCCATTGCCTTTTTGTCAATTTTATTTCATTTTGAGGTTTCAGTGTTTAGTAATTTGCAGACACATGACATCATTAGAAGAATACTGGTGTTAAAAAGGTGTGATTTTTGGCAGCAAGTAGTTTCAGGTTATTGACTGAGCCAAATAATTTTGAAAGAGTACCTGAACCCATTCTTTTTCTTCTTTTTATTTCTGGGACCAGCTTACTGTCCATCTGTAGTGCCTGTCCAGGGGGAAAAGTGAACTCACTGGGCCACTCATCCAACTATACATCATAATCTGGGCAATGTGGATTTTTGACCTGCTTTATTTTTCCAATGCATGAGCTTAACCAATCCCTTTAAAATAATCGTGGATCTCATTGAAGTAGCTGTGTAGTATTCCAGAGCTAAATTGAGTGGGCACAATGCCATCCATGACCAAAAACACCTGAAGAATGTCATCATCAATAGAGAATCCCTCTTGTATGGAATCTGTGCAGGATGTCTTTCACGACGCTGACAAAGACAGTTTGTGAACTTGTATTTAATTTTGAGTATCAGTTATCATCCTGCCCTGTCCTCAGAGGCCACTTGTTTCAGCACTAAATGTCCTACAAGTTCTGTGCTTTTTGAATTTTTGTGTCTGATTTTCTATTTCATTTTTTTTCTTCCACTTGTAACTCCTTGATGCTATCAGTTTATCTGCTTCTAACAGTTCTCTCTTTCCTTCTGATTTGTGATTCTTCATCAGCTGTGGGTTAGGAAACCAAATAGATAACAAAACTGGTAGAGATGTGTCTGAAAGAAGAGTCAAAAGGCTCTGAGGGAGGGCCTGAGGAAATGTTCTAGAGCGGGGAGGAATTCTTAACTTTTTGACTGTCATGGACCCTTTGACAGTCTGATGAGGCTAACAGATCCCTTCAGAATAAAACATAAAAGGAAACACACAGAATTACAAAGGGATCTAACTAAATTCAAATATAGTTATCAATATATATATATATATATATATATACATATATATATGTATATATACATATTTTTAGAAACCATTTTCTTGGACTCCAGAGTTCTAGAGTAAAGCCATGAATCCTGTGCATGGATTTTGTGAAGTGTTTTCCTTATACATGACATTTTATCTACTATCATGCCTTTGCACAGGTTGTATCCCATGTCTATAAAGCTCTCCTTTGTCCACTGTACCTCTTGTAGCCCCTGTATCAAACCTTTATGGCTTAACTCAAGTGCCACCCCTTCAAGGGGCCAGTACTGACTCCCCCACTTTTTAGTGCCCACTCAGAAATTGCTTCATTTTAAAAATACCTTTTGTATTTACTTATCTGGGTGCATATTATTTCCCCCACACAGAATATATATTTTTTTCCCTGAGGACAAGGAATATTCTGCTCGTATCCTTACTATCCTATTAGGCAGGCAAAGTTGCTGGATTCCTGCTTCATTCTGCCTCATTTCATATAAGTCTTCCTATACTTCTCTGAGTTCTTCCTATTCATTGTTTTTTGTGGTGTCATGATATTTCATTATATTCCTGTGTCAGAATGTTTAGAAAATGTAGCTGTTCTCTAATCAGAGGAGACTGACTACTTTGTTTCTAGTTCTTTGCTACCACAAAACTTTATTTTTTTAACCTTTTAAATGTACTAAGTATTGTGTTATATATTGTAGCTACATGTGTTTGTGTCTTATCTGCCTATTATGTTGTAAGGAACTGAGGACTGGGTAAATCTATCATAGTGCCCAGCACAGTGCTGTGAATCCAATAGATATTTAATAAACGTTTCAAAATCATGATGGTGAAAGGATATGGGTGAAGACCTTAATAACATTATTGTTAAGGTCCTCATTATGATTATCTGTTGGGTCCCTTATCAAAATCCTAAATTGCATTTTTTTTCCTTTTTCCTTTTTATCTTTTTTTAGTTTTCAACACTCTTTTATAAGATTTTGAGTTCCAAATTTTTTTCTCCCTCTCTCACCTCCCCCAGCCCTTTCCCAAGATGGCATACAATCTGATACAGGCCATGCATGTCTTTCTTGACTTTTTAAAAGCAGAATAGTGGAATTACCTCTTTATTTTAAAACCACTTTGTTAGAATCAATGGTGTAACAGAATTCTTGCTGAATCTTAGGAAGTACTAGCAGTGACTAACACCTGAGTATAACAACATGGCTCTTTGGTTTCTCACCTTCTTGTCGCTATCTTGTTTTTAATAAAACTGAACCTTAGTCGTATTTGCGTTTTACCATTTGGGAAGTAAAGAGTGGGTTAGAGAGAAATATTCTTTCTAGGCTAAACCACAGCCTGAAGAACCTTCACATATTATCACTCACAAATGCCTAGTCAAAGATGCCCTGATGGTCATCTGCCCCCGCCCCCAAAAGAGGTTCAAAGGTGCTCATTTCTGTTTACCCTGGAAACAAGATGACAGGAGAAGCTTTTCTTTAGCAGCATAATTAGTCTGTGATTGCTCATTTGGATGCAAAGTAATCCAAGAATCGATATGGGCTGCATTCATATCAGTGCCAGGGGACACACATACATGGCTTCCCCGGCCACTTTCTCTACAATCAATATACCAGGAGACACGCACAGAGTTGGAGAAAGCTCCTAAGAATCCTAGCAACTCAGTGCCATCCAGTTGGTGATTTTGACCAGGAAGATGATAGTCCTGATATACTTTTCAAATTTTGGGAAGGACATTGATGAACTGGGGAGTATCTGGGGAGGGCAACCAAGATAATAAAGGACTTTGTGATCAGGTGAGATGAAGATCAGGTACTGGGAGTGTTGGGGCTGGAAAAGAGAAGACTTGGGGAGGGGGGAGATACCGTATTACCTGTCTCAATTTTGATTTCGGACAATCTATTTTTGTGTGAGAGGAAGAAAGTCTGTCTTGTTGCTATTCTTGTGGACACCTGTGGTGTCTGATGCTCTTAAATCATCCCCAGAGATTGATAGAATGTAATCTCAGACAAGCACCACGTCAGTGAAATTACCTAAACTATCTCAGAGAAACCTTCGTACCACAAACTCACATGCTTTTAGCCAAGAAGGTACTGGCTAGCCACAGCTCATAAGGTCTCTGGGTGGGGTGGGGGGGGGAGGAAAACCACAAATACACATGTAACAGGTGTACATGAGGTATGGGGTCTGACCACACTCACTCTTCTGACACCCAGCCTCAGCCTGCCACTTGATTCATGGACTCGTTCAATTTAGTAGAGCCTTATAACGATCTATGACTATACTGAATAATTAATTTCTCGTGGATGAATTTGTGATCTCTTATTAATTAGCTCGAGCTCTCACTCCAATTCATTAAATATTGATTATTCCATGAACTAGAAAAAACTTTCTTTTCTATTAGTAATTACTTTTATTTATCTGTATTTGAATAAATATTAATATCACTAAATCCATAATTTATTAACAATTAAGAATAACAACATAAATACAAACACTACATATATGTGTGTATATCTACATATCTATATATGTCAAAAGAGATATATCTATCTATATCTATTTACTGTACAATATTTTGTTGACCAAACATCACTGCCAAAATAACTTCAAACCCTTAAAATTTCAAGTAATTGATTCCTCTTCCTTTGTCTGGAAACATAATCCTAAATTATTCTATTCACTTCAGGTAATGATTAAGTCTATTAAGCACCTTCTTCATAATTCTCTTTAGAATTAGTTTTTTCTCTTTGTTTTCCCTTCAGCAAGCACAGGTAATTATCTCTCAAAATATACTGCTGTACGGCTAACTCCTCACAGACTCTTCATAAAGTTATCTTAACAAAGTTCTCTTTATGAGACTTCCCCATAAAGAGACACTGTAGTTGTCATAAGAAAGAAGTAAGAATATCACCTTCTTTCTCTTGGTTGCTTAGGTTCTTCGTAGATCCTCGTGGACCACACATAAACATATGCCTTATTCCTGACTACTTAGGGAAAATCACATTCTTCATGCATCACAAATACACCTTCCAACCACTTCTGAATCAACCTAACTATACAACAGCTTGTTCCACTTTCGTCTTTCTTCTCCACAAGGATAGCATGAAAAGCTTTGTCAAATGCTTTACTGAAATCAAAGTGAACCATCTACAGCATTCTGAACTACCAATCTACCCTTCCAAAAAAGAAAAAGGGAGTAAGATTAGTCTGGCATGACCTGTTCTTTGAAGAACCCATGCTGGCTCTTTGTCATCACCTTCTCCTTTCCTAGATATTGAGTATCTATGCTTACATGAATATATTCTAGGATTTTTCTAGGAGTCAAGTTAAAACTCACTGGATTACAGGTTTAAGACTCAATTCTCTTCCCTTTTTTGAAAATCATGACCTTTGCCCTTTTCCAAGTCTGTGGCACCTCTCCTGTTAAACACGATCTTTCTAAGATCACTGGTAGTGGCCCATATCCTCTCTACCAATTCTTTCAGTACCCTGAAAGGACTTGGGAGATTTTGTTCATCTGAGTCTAGTGTCTTGAACTCAGCAAGCAGAAGCTATTTACTCACTGTTTCCCTATTTTGAGAAGCATCGACTCACTTTGGTCTGAGTCACACTCCAGAAATAAACCTTAACACTGCCATAAGGCTTTTAGTAGTAGCAAGGTTGTTACTATGATCAGTGAGAACTACTGTTCCTCCTCCTTAAATCCCCTCCCCCACCTCCAATCCAGGCTGCCTCTGAACCACCGTGATGTTGGCAGAGCAAAGCTTAACCAGGAGTAGCTCAGCATCCTTCCTTGCCATTGAACTGACTCAGATTTCTGTGACTTAGTTTGACCACTGCCTCTGGCTAGGGTGCTAGCTTTGAACAGCCACATAGGGAAAACTCTGTCTATCCCACCTCAAACCCATAAGGGACAACTAGTTCAAGGTTTCATGGGGCCATCTTCTCTGGGATTTTCCAAGAATTTCCCTTAAGTTAACCAGTCTAGCATCTATTAGGATTGGGAATCCCCATTGAAACACAGTGACCCTACAGGAGCCTCCCTAAATAACTAAGGTTTTTCCTATTCAACATCTACAAGTGCATTACTAGCTAGGAATGTCATGGGGGCTCACCCTGGGGGCTTGAGGTTCTTTTTTTTTTCCTTTTTGGAGGGGAGAAAGCAAGGCAATTGGAGTTAAGTGACTTGGCCAAGGTCACACAGCTAGTACGTATCAAGTGTCTGAGCTGGATTTGAACTCAGGTCCTCCTGACTCCAGGGCCAGTGCTCTATTCACTGTGCTATCTACATGCCCCTCAGGGCTTGAGTTTCTGAAGGCACTTCTAGAACTGGGCATAGGTTTGTATATATGTTCAGAAGGTTTTTAAAGGAGTTTCTGGAGTAGATAATTGGCCCCTGTTGAAGTTTGGCACCTGATGGGATTGTGACTGATGCTAAATGGTTTGTTGGTAAGCATCTATTTGTACACACTATATTAGGGGAGAGTAATAAACATTTATCTAACACTATATGACAGACGCTGTGCTAAGTGGGTTTTTAAAACAATGTTGTCTCATTTGGTCCTCAAAACAACCCTGAGAGGGAGATGCTGCTATTATCCTGCTTTTACAGTTGGAGAAACTGAGGCAGACAGAGGTGAAGTAAATTACACAGGGTTATGTAGTTAGTAAATGTCTAAGGCCACATTTGAACTTGGTCTTCCTGACTCTAGGAGCAGTGCTCTATCCACTGTGCCACCCAGCTGTCTCATTAGACTATCTACCCTAAATTATACTATATGCTATATTATGCTATCATACCATCATCGCCCCCTGACTCTTTTGAATGTGCCTGGTTTTTTTCCTAATTAGACTGTGAGTTCCTTAAGGAAAGGGACTACTACATGCTTCCCTCTCTTAGTGTCCTCCATAGTGCCTTGTGTGATGCTGCTTTTGGCCTTCACAGGGCTGGAAACCTATTCAATTCAATGTATTTTATTGGTATCTTTTGTTTTTACACAATTTCATTTTTAAATTTCTCCCTCTCCCTTGACTTCCCAGAAGAAGAGAAAAAAATGAATTTAGCAAAAGTAACTGACCCTTCACCTGAGTCTGACAGTGTATGCAGTGCCCCACACCAATAATCCTCCATCCCTGCAAAGAAGGGAGAAAGGTACACTCTTTCCAAATTTGCTTCAGGGCTGTGCTTGGTCATAATTACAGAGCATTCAGTTTCATTTTCCTTTCATCTTTCCAGAAAGGTGGTCCAGTGAATATAGAATTATTATGATTATCTTGAGTGTCCATCCCCTTATTTTCTGAGTGATAAAACCAGAGACATCCAATGAGTAGCCCAAGATGACCCAGATGAAGGTTTCTGTGATCTCCCGCCAGCACTCTTTGTAAGCTCTACTTTGGTTAGATATGTTAGGTATAGGCAACTAAATCATGCATAGAAAGCTGGACCTAGAGTCAGGAAGACCAGAGTTCAAATCCTGCCTCAGACATTTCCAAGCTGAGTGACCTTGGGCAAGTCATGTAATGTCTGCCTGCCTCAGTTTCCTCATCTGTAAAATTGGGGTGACAATAGCATCTACCTCATGGAGTGGTGGCAAGGATCAAGTGAAATAACACGTAAAGCACTAATGTTAGCAGAAATTCATTTACATGATTGAATCAGTATTTATTGTTTTCCTGAATCTGCTTACTTCACTTTGAATCAGTTTATGTAAATCATCTCGTGTCTCTTCATGGTCTATATATTTATCATTTCTTAAAGTGCAAAAATATTTTATTATATTCGTGTGTGACAATTTGTTTAGCTATTCCCTCCTTGATGGACATCTACTTTACTTCCATCTCTTTTCCAACTACAAAAAGTACTGCTATGAATTGCGGAGTGTGTATGATTTCTGTCTTTGACTTCCTCTGGTTGTACTCCAACAGTGGACTTTCTGGATCAGAGGGTATGGACATTTTAGTCATTCTCTTAGCACGATTTCACATTGTTTTCCAAAATGGGCAACAAGCTTTTCTTTAGCACCTACTCTCTGAGACAGACTGTTCCTTAGGAGAGGTTGGGAGGGGAAGATACACAGTTTTGATAAGACAGAGGTCCATGTTCTCGTGGCTCTTGGTGGAGGGGAAGGAGTTTCTTAGTGGGGGATGATATGCAAATAGAAATAACTACACCACACAATTATGTATGACAAGTGTATTTTTAAAGAGTCCAAAACAAAATCATGTGGGAGGTCTTTGAGAGAGGAATCACTATTGACAGGGGAAATCAGGAATGGTCAGGAATTCAATAGGAGAAGGTTAGGTGAAGCGATAATTTTTAGGGCACCTTACCAAAAGGTGAGCAGTGTTGTCTTTTGAAAGGTTGCTCAGACTCGGGGGCAGTGTTACTGAATCCCCACTGCTGCTTCAGTACGGTGAGAAGATGACTCTATGGTCTAAGCTGCCTGCATGCAGGGTTGTGACTACAACTCCCAGTGTATTCACACCTGCTGCTTCATCACTTGCCCATTGCCACAGGAATTTGAGGTAGGTGAAAATGGTAAATGGTATGGGTGATGTCTTTTGACTTGTGCATTAATTGAATTTAAGTGAGGCACAGTTGCAACAGCCTCATTCTCTCTTCCAGAGTCATCAGAATCCAGTGGCAAAGACAAAAGTCAAGACAGCTGGTGATGGCTCAAGATGCAGTGGATGATCTGGGTATCTTCAACTTTTATCCAAGCTCTAGGAACTCCACAGCACCTGCTTCTGCCACTTTCATGGCCTGTTGGAACACATCCACCTATTCTGCCAGGGAAGTTTTCACATGCTTGGGGTAGATACCGCTTGAACTCACTGGCAGGTCTGAGGTTCCTCAGTTACCCTCAACCTGGTTTAGCCCACCTGCCAAAATGATTTACTGGGGTGTGGCGGTTGCACATGCTACAGCTTCTTGGAGCCACAGGTGAGAGGTGGGTGGCAGGTAGAAACCAGAGGTGGATAAGCAACGCACCAGAGAACCTAGTCTTCCCTGAATACCCATACATCCCAATAGGAGATGAGACAGAGGATGAATACTACAGGCACCAGGAGTAATCAATTAATAATTGACAAGCTTACAAATTCTACTATGAGCCAGTAACTGTACTATGCACTAGAGATTCAAAGAATGGAATAATACCTACTCTCAAGAAGCTTACAGCCTAGTGGCAGAGATAATATATATATCCATATGGCTATATACAAAATATATACAGGGAGAGTGGGGGGGGGAAGGTGGGGGAAGGAGGCACAGATAGTCGGAGGGCATCCGGAAAGGCATGATCAAGAAAGTTGTACTTGAGGAGCCTTGAAGGAAATTCTATTCTTACAGATGGAGGGGAGGAGAGAGAACAATCTAGATATGGGTGACAGCCAGTTCCAAGGCACAAAGTCATGGATGAGGGAGAGCAAGAAGGATAGTTTTGCTGGACTATATGTAGTATATAGAAATAAAAATAATAATATATGTGTGTGTACGTGTGTGCATATGTAAACATAGATAGATAAATGGATGGATCAATGGATGGATGGATAGATAGACAGACAGACATAGACAGACAGACAGATAGATAGACAGATAGGATGGATGGATGGATAGATAGATAGATAGATAGATAGATAGGAGATTGGAGCTAGGACAGGAAGGACTTTCAATGCCAAACAGACAAGTTTGTATTTGTGTTTAGTAGTAATAAGGAACCACTGTAGTTTATTGGATAGGGAGTGACATGGTCAGACATATACCTTAGGAATATTCATTGTGGCAACTGTGTGGTAGATGGAGTGGAGTGGAGAGGACTTGAGGCAGGGACACTGATTAAGGGACTATTCCAACGGCCCAGGTTAAATCCAGTCCAGTGGTAAGAAGAGCCTGATCTAACATGGCGGCTGTGTGAGTGGAGAGAAGAGAAGCAAGGAATGTTGTGGAAGTAGAAACGACAAGATTTGGCAGCTGAGGTTATATGTGGCATCAGGATGAGTGAAGAGTCAAGGATTGCACTGAAGTAGCAAAGCTGGGTGACCTGAAGGATGGTTATGCCCTCAGCAGAAAAGGGGAATCTGGGGAGAGTGGTGTGTTTGGGGAAAAGGTAATGAGTTCCATTTTGGATCCATTGAGTTTGAAATACATCTCAGTATGACATCCAAATTCATATATGATAAGCAAATATTTAGAGATGGGAAAAGCAAGGGATGTTTTGGGAGAAAAGGGAATTGTTTGGTTTGGTTGAAGCATGGAGAGGTAGGATGACACCAGATTGTAGAAACCTTTAAATCTCATGCAAAGAAGTTTGATATTTACTTGGTGAGTAATAGGAAGACAGCTAGGTGTCAAAGTGGATAGAGCGCCAGGCCTGGGGTCAGGAAGATTCATCTTCCTGAGTTCAGATCTGGCCTCAAGACTCTTACTAGCTGTATGATCCTGGGCAAGTAACTTGACCCTGTTTGCCTCAATTTCTTCATCTGTAAAATGAACTGGAGAAGGAAACAGCAAACTACTCCAGTATCTCTGACCTCCAGATGGGGTCATGAAGAGTCAGATTTTTGAGCAGAGTGGTGACCTCACCAGATATACACATAAATATGATTATTCTGGCAGCCATGTGAGAGATGGATTAGATAGGGGTGGGAGCAGAAAGAGCTTGTGGAAAATGAAAGACCTATTAGGCAATTATCCCAGTAGTCCAGGAAGGTGGTAATAAGGACTTGTACTGGGGCAATGGCAGTGAGACTTGAGAGGAAGAGATAGAGATATGGCACAGTTCTAGGGTTTTGTGTCAGGGTCCTCCCATGCCCCCATGCCTGATATTCCACCACTAGTGATTCATTTCTTTCTAGCTCTGTCCCCAAGTTTCCCCCTTAAAAATACAAAAACTCATTTGTCCCATATTATTGTCAGCAGATTAAAGGGAATGGGTTTGTCAGATCCTTTTCCTTACTGTCAGTCAGGACTTGGGAAGAAAGGAGGCTATGAAGGGGAAGGAAAGCTGCAGAAAGTTGAGACCAGCAGCTCAAAGCTACACACCACTTCTTAATATTGCTAAGGATTAGATGTGGTGCTTTATGAATGTTTGGGGAATGCCATTTTCTTTATTAAAAAAAGCAAAGCTCCATATTGCACATATTGTATAGAAGTTGTTTCTATGGCTAGCACATGGTAGGTTGGCATTTTTTATTCTGTTACTTTATTAGGAACATAGACAATCACCCGAAATTGTGAGGTATATGCTACTTTGTAGGAACTTTCTTTTCTCAGAGAGAATTCAAAAAATTAAAAAGCAAAACAAACAAAAAATCAGCTCCCCACAACTTTCATTTTACATATCAGGAAACTGAGGCCCAAGGAGGTTAAATTATTTGTCCAAGGTCACACAGGTAACAAATATCCGAGGTGAGATTTGAACCCAAGTCCATCTGACTGGAAAGCATTAATGCTCTTTCTCCCCAGCCTTTTGATCCAGACCCGTAATCCATTTGTGTTCACCTTCCCTCACTTCCACTGCCTGCTAATCATAGATACCTGTTCTTCTCATTCAGTCTTGTATGTTTTGAAGGCACTTATGACCTAATGATATAAGAATCACAGTAAGGACTCACAGCCTTCGGCTCTCAGCTTCCTGTACTTTTCGTCCTTCTCCAGATCTATTCTATCTCATGTCACAGAAGAATACATCAGTGTGGCATTATGAAATATATGCCATAAAGTGAACCAATGGTTTTGAGACCAGTTAGTTCCATAGTTACAAAGCAGAACAGAAACAACAGGGAATGAGAGCACAGAACCCTTCGGACAGGGAGCGGGGGGCCGAGTCATGCTGACACCTGGCAATGAGAAGACATGGTGTGGTTTGATAATGTCTTGACAACATTATTTTGTGGCTTACCCATACTTTGTACTGTGTAGGTGCCTTGCATCATTATCCTTTGTTCTGTATCCTTTCAAAATAGGTCTCCACACAGTAGACCCTCAGACCCGCACCCCTGGAAGATTTCTCATGAAATGACACATGGAAAAACAATGGGGATGAGAGCATTTAGATCTTCGGTAGTTTGAAAGTGCTGATCAGAAAAGTTCACCTGAAATATATATGTTTATTTTATTTTTATGTACAATGTAACTTGGCACTGAAGAAGGTAGCTCAAAATACAAATTATCTTTTTTTAATATTTTTATTAAGATTTTTTTAGTTTATAACAGTCAGTTCTGCATGATTTTGAGTTCCAGATTTTCTTCTCACCCCCTCCCCCGCCCCCATCCCTCCCCAAGACGGCATGGAATCTGATATATCTTCTACATATAACTTCACATTGAACTTATTTACACAATAGTCAAGTTGTAAAGAAGAGCTATGACCAATGGAATGAATCATGAGAAAGAAGAAACAAACTACCCCCCCCAAAAAAAAAACAGAAGAGAGAAAAAAAAAAACAAAGGAAAAAACAGAACAGTTTGCCTCGATCCGCATTCAGTCTCCATAGTTCTAACAAATTATCTGACAGTCCAATGTATAACACTTAATACAAAGAATCAGTATGAAAACATTAAGTAGATTTCCTCAAATGAGTATTTCCTTGAGATATTGATTATGTCAGTAACATTTACATAGCCCAGGAATTGAATGGTGTCACTGCCTGGTTCTGTCCATTTAGTTTATTGATGAGTAATAGTTACAATTTGTCTAGAATTATATAAATTGGTTACATGATTAATACAACATATATAAGACCCAAGTAATTGAATTTCCGTATAACTAAAGAGGAGAAATTTGAGGCAAAATTTTTAGAAATGTAAGTGATACGTATATTCCCTGCTGAGGGGTTTTGTTCCCACTATGAGGTGACATAATAACAATTGTTTAAGGATACGATGCTTTTAGGAGAGTGCCCATAACACCTGCTGATAGCATAGATATTGGAAAGATTAGAGAGGCCTTGCCATTCCTCTTTAAGCAAATATGATGATGCAAAAATGTTTTTCCATCTAGGATACAATTAATGATGGGTTAGGAAGCCCTTATTTGTGAACAGGTTAAGAATGCTTAACATTTAGTAGCTTTAAGGTTCTATTTATATTTCTATTTAGTCTTCTTGACGTTAGATACTCTACCTTTATTAAAGCCATTAGCAACCAAGAGTAAATGAAAATGTGTTTGAATCTCAATGTGTAAATATGGATTTTACATGACTTATATTTCACATTGGTGATTCTATCAACACATGAGGTCTTACTTAAGCTGACGCATTATTTCATTACAATAAAGTTATAAACAGCCTTAATTAATTTGCTAATTGAGCTTACCTGTTAATCCAAACCAGTGGCATTATATACATGGTACATGCTTGATTTGCATCAGGGATATCAAAACCTTGGGCATGGGGCTTCTTGCTGCATTCCCCAGTTAGACCAGACAGCCCTTTGTTTAGATGCAATTGGATTAATGAATCTTTGTGACAAGAGATAGGATTTTAGATAGAAGTAGTGCAAGAAGAAGAATTATCAACTTAAAACAAACAGAAAATTTGAGCTTGAGACCACCAGTCTATAAGATGCATCTTGCCCAAAGGATTCCAACAAGAATATATAATGACAACAATTCCAGATTTTAAAAAAAGCTAAAAACCAAAGCAAAATGTATTGTAGTAGGTAGAGAGCAATCAGAAACCTCTGCCCTCCATTGACTTCTTACACACAAGGCTGAAAATGAAGAACCACAGCCTGACCAAACTCAAATGTTCTGGGTCTTTTTTTTTCTTTTTGCCATCTTGATAACCTTTGGCTGTCTAGTCATCTCAGGCTACACTTTAATAGCATCCTCATCTTAGTTATCTGTCACCTTATTGATGTTCTTCTCAGATAGGCTTCTTAAGATCATCACTTGAGATGCTATTCTTGTTATGTGATACCCGAAACAAGCCAAGGTTTCTTAGCCCAGATGCACAATGACTTGGTCTAGGAACTATGCACAGTATAAGAAGAAAAGCCTATTTCAGGGTGAGGGGCAGATTGACCCTCTGGTTGAACATTTATTGACCAAAACCTGACTAGGGAGCCCTGAGATTACTCAAGGGGTGTCTCAGTTCCTCTCTCCCTTGAAGGAAGGTAGTCTGCTGTCCTTTACAAAGCATCGTGAATTTCATGATCCATAGTAGACTGAGTGTGAGATGAACTGGGTGTTTCTGAAGTATAAGCTTGGAGAAAACTACAGTGTTTGCAGATCCTTAAAGGTCCCCTGCAGGTTTTAAAGAGTTGCTTGATGTATTTTCGGAACTTTTCACCTAGGAAGAAGTAGATGACCGGATTGAGGCAGCAATGAATAAAAGCCAGGGTCTCTGTGGCCTGGAGAGCATAGTCAAGCTGCATGCCAAAGGTGCAATCCTGGAAAACTTCCAGTTCTACCAAGATCTCCAAGAAGAGCACAATATTGTATGGAATCCAGAACACCAGGAACACGACCATGACCGCAAAGATCATCTTCACTGCCTTGTTTTTTTTGTCATTTTTGCAGCGGTGAAGGGTCTTGATGATCATGGTGTAACAGAAGAGCATGATTCCCAGGGGAATCAAAAGTCCTAAGATGTTGATTTCTAGAGAGCTCAGAACCTTCCAGGTGGTTGAATTTCCAGGGTACTTCTCTTTGCAGTAGGTATTGTTATTCTCTGTGTAAGATGTGCTGAATAACAGGACTGGAAGTGAGGCTAACATGGCCACTGACCATATAACTAGACTTGTAATAACCCCATAGGTCAGAGTCCTGGCTCTCAAGGCAAAAATGGCATGCACTATTGCCAGGTACCTGTCTACACTCATGAGCATGATGAAGAATATGCCACTGTAAAACCCGACCAAATAAATATAGGAGATGATTTTACAAAAGGCTGTTCCAAAAACCCACTGGTCAGCAACATAGTAGACCCAGAAGGGGAGGGAAAAAACAAAGAGCAGATCAGAGATGGCGAGGTTGAACAAGTATACATCAGTCATAGACTTAAGCCGCTTGTATTTGAGTAGGACCAAAATCACCATGAAGTTGCCCAGCAGACCAAATAGGAACACAAGGGAATATAATGGTGGCAGGAAGAGTTTTCCAAAGTCCCTCACTCCCCCTTTGCTGCAAGGACTGGGGAGGTCGTAGATGTAATAATTGCTGTAGTCCAAAGTGGTTTCCATTGTCTCTGAGGTAAACCCAACTGGAAGAGGGGGAAAAGGAAAAGAATGTGTTTACGGCAATGAAATCAACCAAGGCTACTCTGAATTTAAAAAAAAAACCCAACATTTCATGAGAGGCAGCATGGTGTAGTGGATAAAAGGCAACCTAAAAGTAAGGAAGACCTGGCTTTGAGACCTGTCTCTGAACCATTATGTGACCATGGGCATGTCACATAATCTCTCCATGCCCTGTGCAACTCCTTATGACTATAGGCTGCAGGACAATGCCAGTGTGTATCAGTGAAAGGAGATTGCACATCAGGTGTTCCCCAAAGTGGGCCATTCCCTCAATACTATTTCATGTCCATCCTCCTGAACATCTTCATTAGACCTTTTACAAATTGGAAACTCAAATCTCCCTCATGGTTTAAGCCAGAATTTCTCAACATAAACTATACTGCAGGCTGGTAAAGTGTCTAAATTTCCTATGAATGACTACTTCTCCCACTGGCAACTCAGCTTTTGGTGACTCCAAGCTTGGAAACTGGGCAAAGGAGGAAAATGGGAGGGGAATACCAGGATCCAGTGAGAAAGAGAAGCTGCAATGTTTAAAAAAAAATCTGCAAATTTTAAGCAGTATAGAACTTTTGGTAGTGAAAGTTTTGAGGACAGGTAAAAAGTCATCACTTCAATCAGTATGTTGAAGATATAATTTCATGGTGGTAGGGGGTACTCTCTCCACCAGTGCAGACTTCAATCTCTCAATGACTTGGTCTTTAAGACCATCTTGAAGCACAGGTCTGACCATGTCACCTCCCCTGGTCAATAAACTCCAGTGGCTCCCTATTGCTCCAGGATCAAATAAATAATCCTCTGTTTGGTCTTTAAAGCCCTTAATAAGGTGGTCTCTTCCTACTTTTCCAGTCTTCTTACACTTTACTCCCCTCCATTTATTCTAGGAACCAATGACTCTGGCCTCCTTTCTTTTCCTTATGTACAATACTTGATCTTCCCACTGTGTGCCCTTTCACTGTCTGTGCAGGCCTGGAATGTTCTCCCTCCCTGTCTCTGCCTTTTGACTTTCTTGGATTTCTTTAGGTTTTAATTAAAATCTTATCTCTGCAAGATGCCTTCCCTGGTTCTCCCCTGACCTGCCCGTACCTTCTCCTGGAGATTCTTTTCAATTTATCCAGTGTATATCTTATTTGCACTTAGTTGTTTGCATGTTGGCTCTCCTTTAGCTCCTTGAGAATAGGGGCTGTTTTTGCTTTTCTTTGTATCTCTAGCACTTAGCACAGTGCCTGACATTTAGTAAGCATTGAGGAAAAGCTTATAGATTTGACTTTAAGACCACAAATGTAACCTCAAAATTCATCCCTCTGCTACCACCCTGATGATAAGTCTCAAAAATTTGCCACAGAAAACCAGGTGAGAAAACACAGGTTTCAGGCATTTTCTCTCTCAGGATGGGTTGTTCTATCTGTGCTGGAAAACCAACAGCTGTCCAGGTTCTACACCAACCTCTTAGTAGGGAAAGCTGAAAAGAATTCAAAGCCCTCCAGCTAGAGGTGTTTTTGACAGAAATATGAAGTCACCGTGAAATATTCAAATTCATAACTCATTTGGATATTCTCAGTTCTCAGATATACTTCCCCCCACAAATCTGTGCCCCTCCTCTCATCTCTGTTTGTAGGTGTTTATATATGTAGAGCTGTGTCGCAGCAGCTCATTATAGTGGGGACACAGTGCCCATCTCTGAGGTCTTTCCAAGATGAAGGATTTTTTTTAGTCATCTTTGTTTTTTAAATGAAATATATTATATTTTCCAGTTACATGTAAAAACAAATTTAACCTTTCATTTTAAAAAAATTTAAGTTCCAATTTCTCTTACATCCGTTCCCCCAGTTAAAAAGCAGGCATTTCGATATTGGCTGTACATGTGCAGTCATGGAAACATTTCCATAATAGTCATGTTATGAAAGAAAATTCAGACAAAAAAAGCAAAGAAAAAATAAAGTAAAAAATACTATGCTTTGGTCTTCATTCAGACTCTATCAGATCTTTCTTTGGAGGTGGATAGGATTTTTCATTTTAAATCTTTGGGAATTGTCTTTGTCTTTGTATTTCTGAGAAGAGCTAAGTCATCTGGTTGTTCCTTGTACACCCCAAACCTCAGGAGATAAATTTAAATGATTCCCTATCACCTGCAGGATAAAATTAAAGTGCTTCTATTTGGCATTCAAAACCAGTGCCTTCACACTCTTTTCCAGTCTGCTTGCATGTTACCCCCTTCCTTACAGATCCAGTGATATTGAGAACCAGTAATATTGTCTTCCTTGCTGTTCCTCTCATAATATACATCTCCTGATTACGTAGAATTTCTGTCTTTGTCCCCCATGTTGGGAATTCTCTCCCTCCCAATTTCTGTCTACTGGTTTCCCTGATTTCCTTCAAGTCCTAGCTTAAATATTATCTACACAAGAAAGCCTTTGGACCATGCCCTCTCTCCTTAATGATAGTGATTTCCCTCTACTGATCATTTACATCTTATCCTGTATAGTTCACGTTTGTACATAGTTGTTTTCATGTTTTCACCCTCATTAGATTGTGAGCTCCTGTGACTACCTCCCCACCCCCACCATTTTCAGTATGTCCAGCATTTTCAACAGTTTCCAATATATAGTAAGCATTTAGTAAATTCTAATTAAATGTGTGTTAGAGTTGTATCTTATTCTGAGGCCCCTGACCTCTTACCCCATCAGTCAATGTGGTAAGAAGTTTGTAAGTAGCTAGCGTAAAGTAGCAACAGCAGGGAGTTAGTTTGTAAAGGGGAGCCTAAAAGTCACGAATTTATATATAGTATCACATATTAGCCAAAAATCATATCCTGATAATATGTGCTGAATCAAGGGAAGCCACAAGATGAAGGATTTTTGCTGTGCTGGCTTAGCCTCTGAGGACCCAGGAGAACCTCAATACCACAGGGAAAAGCTATAATTAATTAGATGATTTTTTTTCTAAAGTGTAGATCTAGTGGTATCACCCTGCCTGCTCAATGATCCGCAATGACTCCCTATTACTTCCAATATCAAATATAAACATTTTGTTTAGCATTTAAAGTTCTTCATAACCTGGGCCCTTCCTACCTTTCCAATCTTCTCCAACTTTACTCCCTTCCATGAATTCTATGGGCAGCTAGGTGGTGCAGTGGATAGAATGCCAACTTCCTCTTTGTGAGTTCAAATCCGGCCTCAGACAGTTACTAGTTGTGTGACCCTGGGCAAGTCATATAACCCTGTTTGCCTCAGTTTCCTCATCTGTAAAATGAGCTAGAGAAAGAAATGGCAAACCACTTCAGTATCCTTGCCAAGACCAAATGGGACCATGACGAGTCAGATGCAAATGAAAATCAGCTCAACAACAACAAAGAATGAATTCTACAGCACAGCTACCCTAGCCTTCCTGCAGTTCTTACAACATAACACTCCATCCCCCTAGTTGTCCCCCACAACTCGAGTGGTCTACCTCCTGATTTCTGCCTTTTTGTTTACCTGACTTCCTTTAACACTCGGCTCAAATCCCACTTACTCTAAGAAGCCTTTCCCCTTGCCTCTTGGGGTGCCCCCATCTACTTTGTCTGCAGTTTTAAACTGCACTAAGACTTACGCTACACCCCAAACTATATTGTTTCTATCCAATCATTTGCTATTATTACTTTGCATTAGACTGTGAAGGAAGGGGCTTTTTGCCTTTCTTTGTATCCCCAGCAGTTAGTACAGTGCCTGGCACATAATAAAGGGCTTAATAAATACTAGATGACTTGGCTCAACTTCAAATAGCCCAGTGAGACTGAGGACGATAGGGTTGTAGCTTTAGAGGTCATCCTCTCACTCTGTAGATGAAGAAACTGAGGCCCGAAAACTTTAGGTGACTTGTTCAGATTAAACCAGGTAGTAAGTGGCAGATCCAGGAACTGAACCCAGATGTTCTGACTCAAAATCTCATGCTTTTTAATTTTTTTTGACTGTTCCAAACAGTTCCTTTGGAAGCAACTGAGCAAATTCAGAGGAGCTGTCAACGTGAAAGGGATTATATGGGACAACAGTGGGAATCCAGCCAATGGGACGATTTTAGTAGTCATTATTTTGAGACTTTGGGAAGCACTCCCAGCAATGAAGTATGTAGTCATGCATGCATGTGCATATGCGCGCACACACACACACACATACACACACATTTAGGGAGGCAGAAAGGAAGTCAGATTTGGGGATACTAAGAACTGGAACAAATCTTGCTGCCATCTAAACCAACCCTGACCTGAATCATGATTTCCTTCTCCAGCCTTCCTGACAAGCGGTTGGCCAGCTTTCACTTGGAGTCCTGCAACGCCAGGCAGGGGAGCTTACTAGAATTAGGTGGTTTGGCAAACTAAAGTTCTTATTGCCTTGTATGGTTCTTAGCTATGTTTGACACCAGTCAGCAAGTTAGTAAAGGTGAAAGGAGAAATCAATGGGCTGAGGCTTTTTGTTAGACTGCTTAGGTAGAAAATCTGCAGGTTTTATCGTAGTCTTCATCTGCTGGGGAGAGGGAGGGCTTGAAAGAGGAGAGGAGGCACAGGGAGCAGAAAATGGATGCTTCTTTCTTAACCTCACCACCAAAAGGTGTACCTCTCTTCCTGGAAGAGAATATGAATTGAGATTTTGTAAATTGAGTCATCTGCATTGTGGGAACACTTTTTCCTCCTAGACCCTCCTTTGGAGCCTACATTCCCCCTACTACCCCTAAGGACACTGGAGGAAACTCTCCCCTCCCCACTATTATCCTTCATTTCTAGAGCTCCCTATTTCTCTTTGTATGGGGCAACAGAGCTTCCCAGAATTCCATGTTCTCAACTTGTTTAGTAGCAAGTATGTGACATGTTGTTGTTGAGACATTTTTTAGTAGTGTCCAACTTTTCATGACCCCATTTAGGGTTTTCTTGGCAAAGATACTGGAGTGGTTTGCCATTTCCTTCTCCAGCTCATTTTACAGCTAAGGAAACTGAGGCAAACAAAGTTAAATAACTTGCCCAGTCACACAGCTAGTAAGTTTCTGAGGCCAGATTTGAACTCATGAAGAGGAGTCTTCCTAATTCTAAGCCCAGTGCTCTATCTACTGTGCCACTTGCTTCTCAGCATGTGACATGGTGGATAGAATGTTAGACTTGGAATTAGGAAAGCTTGAGTTGACATCCTGCCTCAGACATTAGCTGAGTGACTTTCTCTCCCTCAGTTTCCTCATAAGTAAAATGGAATAACAATAGCCCCTACCTCACAGGATTGTTGTAAGGGTTAAATGAGACATTAGACATGAGGTTCTTTGTAAATTTAAAGCCCAATAGAAATATTGACTGTGATCATTATAATTAGCCAAATTCACTTGCTAAACATTCCCACATTTCCTGCAATCCCCAAGTCAAGAGTTTCTACTGACATCAAAGTACATCATGCTGTCTTTAAAAAGCAATTTGATACAGGTTCTACCTGCAGAAAATTAACGTTTGTATTTATATAACTTTTGTATTTATAAAAAATTATAAAACATTTGTAGTTATAAAACTTAGGCCTTGTTCTTTATGGTACTTTGTTCAGTCTTGTGTTTGTTCATTGGTTTGTTTGGTCACTTATTTTCCAAAAGGGCAAAGCCCACTGAGAAATACGTAGCATGTCAGGGTTTGCCAAATGCTTAGTTGATACAGATGTGCCCATCTTCAGCATGGGCTCCTATAGTACATAGAAACAACCTTCCCAGTGTGTTTGTGTAAGGGAGTACCTTACATTATGCAGCTTGAGGCAATTTAAGTTATTTGCACATGTTGGCCAATGACTGGATGCTGGTGTCTCCCAGTAGGCAGTACACACCCCATAATACCTCATTATTTGCCCTCAAGAGAATTTAGATGAAGTCATCAGAAGATAGATTTGTATCTGGAAGGGACTTTCAGGCTCATCTCAACTAACCAGCCTCATCTTGGAGATAAGAAGCTGTGGGCTACCAAAGTTAAATGATTTGCCTCGACACACAGCTTGTAAGGGACAGAGCTGGGATTCAAATACAGGTCATGGAGAGAACCTCAGAGGTCATCAAATCCAGCCCTTCTCTTCCATCTTGGAGAGGTGGAAATGGAGGCACAGAGAAATTGATTGGCTTGCCCAGAGCTACATAGTCAATAAGTGTCTGAGGCTAGATTCAAATCCAGGCCTTCACTTCCATCTTAGAGATATGGAAACTGAGGCACAGAGAAATTAATTGGCTTGCACAGAGCTGCATAGGCAGTAAGCATCTGAGGCTAGATTCAAATCCAAGCCTTCCTGACACTGAATCCAGTGCTCTAACTGCCATACCATGCTGTCTGACTTCAAATCCAGCCCACTTTCCCCAGCCCCATGCTGCCTCCAAGACCCCGTAGTTAACAATAATTGTGACCAGTTAGGGAATATGACAAACATTTTAGGTCAGGCTGAAGAAGAGATTACTAAAATGAAATGGTTTGGTAGCCATATATTTCAAGTTAAGTCAAAGAATAAAAGCTCATTAAATTGACACAGGAGCAGCAGCAAGGAAACTTTGGGGATAGGCAGTTTACAAGACTGTAAGTGTAAGGGAGGCTTAGCTGGTTGACATTTTCAGTGGGAAAGATGAAAGGTTATTTGGTAAATGCATGCATGAGTGCTGTGTGTGGACAAATAAGCTTCATGCGTGTGCAAATATGTGCGTGACTTTATGCAGAATGGATCCTGGGGCCCTGGTGGGTATGTGTGCATGCTGTATATGTGACTGCAAATTTAAAAAAAAGGTCCTGCAAATAGATAGGTGGTACTAAGGATATGCTCATACCCTGTGGTGAGCCTGGAATGGACTTATGAAGAATAGCTTGTGCCTGGGTGTGGAGGCTACCCACAGAAGGTCCCTGTGCATACAGTACATCTAGAAAGCTTGCACATTGTTCTCTCTGAATGGGTCCATGAAAGGGATGGCAGATGTGTGTGTGCACCCGACCATTAAAAAGAAATGAGATAACTGCACATGTATAACCTATATCTGATTGCTTACCGCAGGGTGGGGAGTGGAGTGGGGGGAAGGGGGAAGGATAGAATTTGAACTCAAAACTTTAAATAAAAATTTTAAAAATAAAAAAAATAAAATCCTAAGGGACTGGGGAGAAGAAACGAGAAACACTCATTTTCCACCTACCTTGTCCTTTTGACTGTGGCTCCAAGGACCAGGCTGCTTCAGGTTTCCCAGTCAGTGCTAAACTTGCTCAGAAAGCTGGGTGCTAAATATGACTGGATGTCTTTGAAGGTATATGGTGTGCTTCCTGTGATGAGCCAGTCACCTTAGTCAAAAGTCTTTTATCGGGAGAGAGATCTAGGCTTAGCTAAAATAGGCTTTTTCTCTCTGTCAGCCAGCAAAGCTACCTCAGGCAAGTGGGAGGAAGCTCCTTAGAGCCAGTTTTTTCAAATTGGGGTCCATCCTGTAAAAGGGTGCTACAGAGAGCATGGACATCCTTGACTCTTCACATCTGTTTTTCTCCCACTCTATTTTTAAAATTAAATTTTATTTTAAAATTAATAATATTTATTCTGTCTCCCACTCTCCCCTTGCAACATATGCATAGTCAAGAAAAATAAGTTCCCACATTGATCATGTCCAGAAATATGTGTCTCGTTTTGTATATTTACTCCATCACCTTTCTGTCAGGAGATGGGTGGCATGCTTGATTATTAGTCTTTGAAATCACAGTTGATCATTGCATCGATCAGAGTGCTTAAATTTTTCAAAGTTATTTGTTTTTATAATGTTGTCGTATAAATAGATCTCTGGTTCTGCTCCCTACGCTTTGCATCAGTTCATACAAGTCTTCCCAGATTTCTCTGAAACTGTTCATTTCATCATTTATTATAGTAGTATTCCCTTATATTCATATGGCATAATTCATTCAGCCATTCTCTAATTGATGGGCACAGCTTTAGTTTATGGGAATAAATCTTATCAAAGTTAAGTCTATTTTGGACAGGCATGCTACAGAGAGGACAGTCATCCTTGACATTGCCCATCTGTTGGATTCTAGAGAATTTCATTACAGGGCTTCCACTGGTTTGTTAATGCCTGCATATCCAGTATCAAACAATATCAGGTAAATTGGATGCTTTTCTCTGTCCATTTTATGCTGGCTTGAAATCTTATTTTAAGGGAGCAGGCAAAAATCTAGCTACTTTTAAAAGATGGATGTGTCTATCCAATTAAAAATGTTTTTCTTGAAATTTTTTTTTCGTTTTCTAGTTCAATGAACATATGGGAGGGGATATTATAATTTTTTTCCCTAATGAACTACTTGTCATCATCCTTCCTTCTTTTCATCATCATCCATTCATTGATGGAGAAAATGAAGGAATTTGCTGTTCACCAGGAAGATAGCATTTAATCAATCAGTTAGAATTAATTAAGCACAGGCCACCTGCCAGGCATTGTGCTAAGGAACAGAAAGACAAAGACAAAAATGAAACTGTTCCCTGCCCTCAAGGAATTTGCATTCTGAGAGTCGTATTTGTTTCACTGGGGTTAAGGAGAGAGAGAGAGGTGGGGTTGGGGGGTGGGAGAAAAAGAGAGAGACAGACACAGAGACAGAGACAGTATCTGAGGCTGGATTTGAATTCAGATCTCTCTGAGTCTAGACTTTGTCCTCTATTTGTGCCACCTAGATGAATGAGGTACCTGTCTTCAAAAAATTTATGGGCTTGTTGAGGAGATGACAAGTAAGCTGAAAACCTAAGAAAAACTTTACTTTAGGGACACTTGTCATGATCCCATTTTAAAAGCCATCCAAATAAGTTAATTGAATATAACTGGAAATCTCTTAATAAGTTGAATAAATGGTTCAATTATATGAATGATGGTTCATTATAATTAGTGAGGAAGTGGGAAGAAAAAAACATTTTAAAGATACTTCGATAGATATATTTTTAAAATGTCTGCCCCTACTCTAGTGTTCTGGGGGCATTTGTGTGAAACTCAAACCAAGATACAGAATGAGTTAAATTCCAATTATGAACAAAGGGATGAACTTCCAAATGGCATTTTGTAATTAAAAAAAAGATAATCTGCTTCAAAGTATATTGTGCCCTACATGGGAAGTTCTATCACCAGAATGCCTTGAAGCATAGACAAAAAGGATTCACTTTTACTTTCCTAAGTGATTGACTTGGATTCAATAGAGACCAACTCTAAGGATCTGACTTTAAATTTCATGTATATATGCATGTGTACATCTTATATACACACAGAGTAACTGAGTCCTAAAACATAAAGAAATACAGTGGGCGTGATGGATAACAAAAGCCCCAGGACTTGATTTTTCATGATGATTGGGGCCCAGAGAACAATATCACTTATTGGAAGAGCCCCAACTGTGCCAAAATGACTTAAGATTTAAAGTTTAAGATGGCGTTTTGAGCGGCCACCGGAAAAAAGAGAGTAGATGTAAGCCTTGGACCCCAGTTCCATGAGGCTCATTGCTACAAGCCATGTGATCCAGGATCTCTGAAGTTCATGCCTTTAAGTACTGGGTTTGGTGCTTTTTGCAAAGGTTGGCCAGATGAAGTGCCATTGGAGAGAAATCTCTCAAAGACTTCACTATTGCAGTAATTGGAAGGAAAGACATAGTACAGGCAAACGAGGCAACTGATAACAGTGCAAGGCTGCCATCTTTACTCAGGTATCCAGACAATAAGGGCTAATGGAGTTCAAAGATGAAAGAGGTCTTTAGAGGAGGGATTCTGGAAGAGGTGCCTTTTATGGACTTAGACAGACCCACAGCACTCAGTTATGTCTTTACTGTGTACCAGGCACTTTGGTAAGTGCTAGGGATATGCAGACAGGCAAAAAAATCTCTGACCTCATGGAGCTCACATTATAATAAATTGTATGTATGAATAAATATATGTATGAATTATAAGATTATAATGGGAGAGACAAGATAGAAATATCTAGGTGTGTATGAGATATATACAGAGTAAATGAAGGTGATCTGAAAGCCCTTTGGGGGACTGGGAAAGGCCCACTGCAGAAGTTGAGATTTGAGCAGATTCCTAAAGGAAGTCAGGGAAACTGAGGCAGAGTTGGGGGCAGAGCATTCCAGGTCTGAGGCATAGCTAAGGCAAAGGTCTGGGGTTGGGTGATAGAGCATCATGGTCAAGGAACTTCAAGTAGGCCAGTGTAGAATATATTATACATTGCTAAAACATTCATATAAATACTCTACAGGCATGGAGTCACTCCATTAGAAAGGTTCACCAGTTAGACCATTAAAGATGAGCATGCCCAAAGAATAACAGAGTGCATGAAGGGGAGTAATGGGTGAGAAGAGCAGAAGGATAGGAAGGGGCCATATTGTGAGAGCTTTCAGTGCTGAACGGAGGACTTTCTATTTGATCCTGGCAATAGTAGGGAGCCACTGGAGATTGTTGAGCAGGTGAGTGATGTAGTCAAAACTATAGTCCAGAAAAAAAAAACCATTACAGCTGATTGGAGGATGAATTGAGTAAGGGGAGACTTAAGGCTCAAGACCAACTAGAAGCTTGTTGCAGTAATCTGGGTAAGATGTAATAAGGGCTTGTACCAGGGTGTTAGCTGTGTGAGTAGGGGTGGGAAATGGATTATGGAAGAGATATTGTGGAGGTAAAAACTATGAGATATGACAACAGATCAGATATGTGAGGTGGGTGTGTGAGTGGGAGAAGGGGACATCGAGAAGAGATTTTTTATTGTTGTTATCAGTCTTTTTACTTGTGTCTGACTTTTTGTGGCCCCTTTTGGGGTTTTCTTGCCAAAGATACTAGAATGGTTTGCCATTTCCTTCTCCAGCTCATTTTACAGATAAGGAAACTGAGGCATAAAGGCTTAAGTGACTTGCCCAGGGTCACACAGCTAGAGGTCAGATTTGAACTCAGGAAGATGAGTCTTTCTTACTCCAGACTTGGCATTCTATCCACTGCACCACCTTGCTACCCCAGAAAAGATGTTATAATTGTATAAATTATAAGATTTGACAACAGATTGGATATATGAAGTGAGTTCAGTGGTATGCTGATAAATAATTAACAATCAGCTCTCTGGAAAAATGTACACAGGACACATGTTAAAGTTTAACCTGCATTATCAACATTTTATCCATTCCTTTATTAAATATAGACAATCAACAAAAATAATAAATCAAGCTATGATTTATACTGTTTGCTGATTTCTAAGGTGTAAATGCTGACCCTATAAATTTAACAATCGGCTTTCAAGTTGCTGGCTCAAGTATACCTCTTGGTGAGTTCCAGTGATGAGTCAAAGCTGACGCTGAGGTTGTGAGCCTAGTGATGGAGATGATGGTCATATCCTCAACAGTAATAGGGAAATTCAGGAGAAGGGAGGATACAGGGGAACTTTCTGCAAGTTTGTTTTCTACAAGAAACAAGAGAGATTAATCTTATGGCATCCTGAGCACAAGCTCTTGGTCCTTATCTGTAAAATAAGAGGTTGGACTAGAACAAGGTCCTTTCCCTCTTTTTGTGTCATTGACCCCGTTGGAAGACCCCCAATGGAAAACTGGTGAAATCCATGACCCTTTCTCAGAGGATGTTTTTCAAGGTACACAAAGAAATATATGGGACCACAAAGGAAACTATATTGAAAGGTAGTTCTCAAAATATTTTTTAAAAAAGTTTATGGACTCCAAGTTAAGATCCCCTGGACTAGACAACAGCTAAACCCTGAGATCCTTGATTCCTTTCTATACCTTCTGGTCACTGCTTTATGGAAGAGGAATGATTTCAGATTAATGGAATATGGAGTAGGAGGCTGTTCATATGTTCAGAGAGAAACAATATGAAAGGCAACCAAAATTTATTATTTAGGAAGGTTCATTTATTGTTTCAATTATTTTAAGAATATGAAATCCTTTCGGTAATGGGGTGTCAAAAATTTAAAGAAGACTGCCCCCTAGGCGGCCCTTGTGATAACTACAGCATCCTAACAGACTTCTTGAAACCCTAGGTTCATAGAGTTTTTAGAGCTGGAAGGATTTGGGAAGTTAGCCCTGGAAAGAACTTCAGAGTGTCCCTTGGGCCTCCATTCTGCCATCAAGCGAACTTGACCAAAGCCATTCCAGCCAGATTGGGGAGTCTCATATTGTCCCTAATCTCAATCTCTGCACCTGCCCTTGGTAAGGCAGCTAAGTGGCAGTGCCTAGAACCCTGGCTTTGAAGTCAAGAGAGACCTTGGTTCAAATCTTTCCTTAGACGTCTATGAGTTGGCTGACGCATGGAAACATGCTTAACCTCTCAGCCTTAGTTTCATTACCTATAAAAGGAGAATAATAACACCACCTACCTCACAGAGATTTTGTAAGGACCAACTTAGGTAACACATGCTCATTCAATTTATCCAATAAAGATTCATTAAGTGGCTACTACGTGCCAGCACTGTGCTAAGAGCCGGGGATACAAAAAGAGGCAAAAGGCAATCCCTGCCCTCAAGGAGCTTACAATCTAATGGCAAGCTATGTACAGGATAAATAGGAAATAATTAACAGGGAAGGCACTGGAATTAAGAGGGGTTGGGGAAGGCTTCCTGTAGAAGGTGGGGTTTTAGCTGAAACTTAAAGGAAGCCATGGGGGTCAGTAGTTGGTGTGGAAGAGAGAGGGTATTTCAAGTATAGGGGACAGCCAGAGAGAAGGTTCATGGAATAGTCAGGAAATTAGTGAAATTGGTTCAAAGAGTATATGTTGAGGAGTAAGGTGTGAGAAGACTGGAAGTGTAGGTGGGGGCTAGGTTATATGTCAAGTGCTCTGCAAATCTTAAAATGCTATAAAAATGTTATCGTATAGAAGTATGAATAGAAAAATTCTACATCTATATATCTATTTGTGTCTAAGGGTAGCCATCTCTAGGGCAGGGAGGGGGGAAAGAGAAGAAAAAAAAGAAAAAAAGAAATTTATACGGTAACTTTATTATTGAAAGGAATAGCAAATGGATTAGCATAATGAATTTGAAATAATGAAATGGAATAGGATAATGGATTTGCAGTTTCAAGTGCAGTCATCTTTTTTGTTATTCTCTGCTATGGAAATGCTTATTTTATTACATAAATTTAAAAAGAAAAACTGTTATTCTTAACAATTGTGCTACTTCCTACCTGCCTTTCTAGTCTTCTTATACTTTCTTCCCTTCCTCACACTCGACTATTCGGCTCCTTATTGGTTCTTGAGCACGTCGGAGTCCATCTCCCATGTCTAAACACTTGCCTGGACTGGTCACTCATGCCTGAAATGCTCTCTCTCCTCACCTCTGCCTCTTCATTTCCCTAAATTCCTTCACTTCAAATTTTTACCTCCGTAGGCAGTCTTCCCATGGTCGTCCCAGATGCTAGTGCCTTCCTTTCTGAGATTTCCTTCCATCTGCTCTGTATATATTTTGTGTGTCCCTAGTTATCTACATGCTGTCTTCTGCATTAGAATGTGAGGTACTTTTTCTTCATATAGATCCCAAGCATATAGCACAATGACTGGCACATTGGGAGCACTTAACAAATGCTTGTTGATGGCTACCTACGTGACTTTGGGCGAGTCACATCACCTCTATGAGACTCAGTTTCTTCAACTGTAAAATGACAAGGTTGTATTAAATGACCGCTAAGTTCCTTTCAAGTCCTAAGTCTGATTCTCTAATCTCTAAGGTACCGCCTGGCTCTAACGTGCTATTATTTTGTGATTTATACAACCAATTTTTAATTATCTGCACGAACTAAGCAGTGCTATTTGCTGAGCATGGACTATTAATGTGGTACTATGCCATCTGCTTTGAGAGGTGCAGAGAAGTGGAAGATAAGGCCCATGTCCTCAAAGTGCCATTAATCTAATTGTGGAGATAGGTGTAGATAGAGTAGCCATCGCTATTTGGAGGGGGATTGTCTGACGCTGTGATTTCATTGGCATAGGGAGCTAGCTGGTGATGAAACTCCCTCTATCAATGTGCATCCATAAAGGTTCAGCAACTTACAGTCTTTGAGAGATGCTTGAGACACTAAGCGGTTAAGGGATTTGCCAAGAATCTGGTCTAATTCAAATGCGAGACTTGGACCTGGGTCATGCTGATGCTGAATTTGGTTCTCATGGTCAATAATTTGTTAACATTTATAAAGTGCTTCACAAATATTATCTCATTTGATTCCCATATCAACTCTATGAGATAAGTGCTATTACCATGCCCATTTTACAGATGAGGAAACTGAGCCCAAGAGAGGTCAAATGACTTGCCCAGGTCACATGACTAGTCAGTGTCTGGAGCTGGATTTGAACTCACATCTTCCTGACACCAAGTCCAATACTCTATCCACTGTGGCAAGCTGCCTCTCAATATAATACTTACGATACTGTGCAGTTCATGAAACGTGTCAAAGGAATTTTTGCAAATGTGACAGATCTTTAGAAGAGGAAGAGATTACTTTTGACCAGAGGTTTCAGGGTAGGCTGAGGGAAGCAGGGTTCATAATGAATCTTTAACAATAAATGTCCATAACATCTTTTCTAGCATTATCTCTGGAAATAAAGGAAGATTTGCCAATCTTCTTCAGGGGCTAGCTGAAGTTTCCTCTGCGGTAAATGCTGCTGCTTCTTAGACACAGCTGGTTCTCATTTGGGAGATGCTGGAAATATCCACTACTGAAATCCACTCAAAGACACAAGGAGGTGGGTAGGGTTAAGTTAGGTAGGATAGATGACCAGCCTTGTTGGACACTTGGTTTCTTTGGACTCTAGTTTGACGTCAGACCATGTCTTCTGCTTGCCCTGTAGACCTTGGAGTTACCTCATTGTTCATCTAGTCTTTTGGCACCTGGGCATGCCTACTGATTTAGGCCTTATTTGTTTAGGCTTGGTATTCATCACTATAGTAAATGGCCCTCCTGCTTCATCCATGAGCCTCTTTCTTGCAGCTGGCTGCCCTAACTGCACCTTGGTCAGCAGCATGCAGATCTCTTGGCCAGTGTCTGGACCACTCTGGGACTGGTAATGTGAAGGATCCAGTGGCCTCTGGTGATTTTTATGAGAATAGTCTGAATTGCATTTTGTGCTACAACATGACTGGATCTTTGTTTCAACAGTTTGGGGTTAGTACTTATGAATATAGTTGTCTTTCCTTTCTACTGGTAGGAATACAGTAATATATAGTATTGCTGTTATACAGGGTTATAAGGCGGCTTTTCATTTGAAAGATATTTTGCTGAAGTGAGTAAAGCTACGCAAATGTATTAGAATCATGGACCCTGAGAAATTCTTCCTTAGAAATTGGTGTGCAGGGCCAGTGTTCTTTGAAAGAGGAAACAGGGAACCCAGAGTTTGAAAAAGCCATCTGGTATTAGGAATCAGTTTTTGTTTCAGTAAGAATTGAGAATACTGGGTTGCATGCCAGCACCATTACTGGGAATCAAGATGGTGACTCCATATGGCTGTTAGGCCTGGAGTTTCCACAATGGAAATAGGTGGGATTACAGGGTCCCGGTTATATATGACCAGAATAGGGGGGCCTAGAAGACAGTCCTCCTTAGCGTCAGTAACTCAGATTTCTATAACTTTCTGTATAAAGTGGTCTTTTATGATTTTGTAACTCCTTCTTGTAATTGAGAGCAGACTAGAAATTTAACTCAGCTTGGGTCTGCTAAGATGAGAAGGTCATCTGCATGGACAAGACATGGGCTGATGGTGGAGGAAGTGAGAGTGAGGAACAGGAACTATTCTCCAGGAAGGTTTTTTTTTTTTGGAGGGTGGGGGAGGGCAATGAAGTTAGCATTACTAAGGCTACAGAACAGAATTAAAGAACAATGGATTAGGAAGGATTTGGGATTTTAGCATTTTCTATTTGTTGCTTGGAAATGACAGCCTGTCTCCTTACAAAATCTTTCTTCAGTTGACTTTAGTTGGCCTTACTACAACCATCACAACAATTTTTTTTTAAAAGAACTAAATGAATACTTCTCTCTTTTCCTTCTGTATAAATAGACATCCTAGCTGACCAGACCTGCTTTGGCAATTCTATTCTTGCAAAAACAAAACATCTGGTTGTCTGGTTTCCTTATCTTTTTGTCTAGTATTTGCTTCTTCCCTGTAGAGGTGCTCCAGTTTTTCACACATACTCTGTTGGGTGATTTTAAGAACTCTAATTATAGTTTTTAAGTTCAAGAAAAATAATGGTCAGCATATCAACAGGAGAAGTGGAGGGGAAAAGAAGATAAACCATAAGCAAAGACCCCCAGCCAGCTCTAACAGTCTAGAATTCAAATCAAGCCTTCCTCAGAGCATGATTTAGAAAGGATTGACTGGCTTAGTGGTCAGCAAATCTGGCTTCTTGTCCCAACTTTACACTGACTTGCTGTGTGATCTTGGACAAATTAATTTAATTTCTCTGGGTCTTGGTTCCCTCATCTGTAAAATGACAGGATTAGAAGAAATGCATGAGTAGAATCAATGAGCAGTACTATATTCTAGAGACTGTGCTTCACATGGAATGCAAACACAAAAAGTCAATCAGTTCCTGTCCTTGAGAAGTTTATAATCTAGCCAAAGGACCATAGTGCCTTAGAGAAAGAGACCTTAGAGGTCTAGTCCATACGTGATTAGGAATCCCTGCTCTGTCATACCCAACTAATTCTAATTCTTTGCTTGAAAGCATCCAGGCTTGGGGAACTCATGATCTAACTAAGCAGCGCATCCTGCTTTTGGACAGCTTATATTCTCAGGAAGTTCTTGAGATCATCTTTGCAGTTTCCTCAAGCACCTACACAGGGGCCAAATGAGAGAAGCCTAATCCCTCTTCCACATGATGGTCTTTCAAAAACTTGGATGAAGCTACTCTTTCTGGGCCACTTTTTCTGTGCTTCCAGGCTCTGCATCTCTAGTTCCTCTGGCTTTACCTCATAAGGAAAGGGTTCCAGTTTCTTCACCATCTCATTTGCCCTTCTCTGGATATGCTCCAGCCTTTCAATCAATATCCTAAATAGAAAATGTCCTAAACATCATTCAGGGCTTCAGGTTCTTTTTAAATTAATTAATTTAGGGAATAAAACAAGTGTTTCCATAATATAGTATGATTTAAAAAGATGATTGCACACGAAACTGCAAATCCATTATGTACAACTTGCTGTTCCTTATAACTATATAATAAAGTTATCAGGTAATTTCCTCACCCCCTTTTTTCCCTCTCCCATTCCTGCCTTAGAGATGGCTACCGTTAGACATAAATAAGTGGGTGTGTATATATGAACACACACACACACATATGTAAAATTATTCTATACATACTTTTACTTATCAGGTCTTTCTCTGGATTCAGATAACTGTCTTTCTTCATATGTCCTTTATAGTTCATCTGGGTATTAATAGTAGTCAAAATAACTTATTTGCTTAAAGTCACTCTTAAAACAATATTGCTGTTGCTGCATATAATGTTCTCTTGGTTTTGGTCATTTTACTCTTCATTATTTCGTGTGAGTCTTTGCATGTTTTTCTAAGATCATGTCCTAAAGCACAGTAGTATTCCATCACAGTCATGTACCACAACTTGTTCAGCCATTCCCGAATTGATGGGCACCCCTGCAATTTCCAATTCTTTGCTACCAGAAGGTTCTAAAAACTGAATTAGTGCCCTTTTTGTCAATTTTTTAAGCTTGAAACGTCATTAAATGTATTTCCAAACAAGTGCTAGCTGAGATGCAGTAGAAAGAACTCTGGGCTGGCTGGTTTACTAATAAGCTGTGATGCTTGGGGTAGGCTATTTTCCTACTCTAGGCCTTGGTTTTCTCATCTATAAAATGTTCATTGGTCTGGATTATCTCCCAGATTCCTTCCACTACCAGCATAAGACACAGCATGGTGCAGTGGAAGGAGTGCCGAACTGTGAGTAATGGGGCCTGAGTTCAAATGCCGATTTGCTGCCTGTTTTAGCTTGGACAACTTAGCCCCTTTGGACTTCAGTTTCCTCATCCATTAAAAGGAGAGGTTGGTTTAGATAGTATCTATGGTCCTTTTTAGATCTAGCTATATGATTCTATTGTTTTGATGAATTTTTTAAAGGCCTCTAAGCTATTTGTTAAAGGGGCTAATTGAATCTCTTCCTCCTCAGGAGTTATGTTGCTGGCATGGCTATCCCACTTGCTATGAGATTGAGATGACATTTTTGTTTAAATTTTCAGGTTCTAATGAAAACCAGCCCAACCTAGGGTAGACCTAAAGAACTTATTCTGTCAGTGCTTAGGGGCAACTACCAAGAGATTCTAGTTGAGCCCAACTCCTCAAGTGGGCTCAAAGCTTGGGATATACTTTTTTTTCTTGCTGTGTGTGTGTGTGTGTGTGTGTGTGTGAGATTGAGAGAGAGAGAGAGAGAGGGAGAGAGAGAGAGAGAGAGAGAGAATTTATGTGTATAAGGGTTTTTCATTTTCCTGGGTGTCGGAATATAATGGTCAGCATATCAACAGGAAAGGTAGAAGGGAGAAGAGGATAAAACCTAAGCAAAGACCCCCATCTAGCTCTAATAGCCTATAATCCACATCAAGTTTTTCTCAGACTATGATGTAGAAAACATTGTCTGGAATGGTGGACAACAAATCTAGGTTCTCGTCCTAACTTTACCACTAACTTTCTATGTGATCTTGGAAAATTACTTTGGGTCTCAGTTTCCTTATCTGTAAAATGAAGGGAATAGAAGAAATGCATGCATGCATGGAATCAATCGAAGTACATTTCATCAAGTACATACTATATGCTATACTGTACTTGGCTACAAAGACAAAAGGTAAAATACTTCTTGTCCTTGAGAAGTTTCTAATCCAGACAAAGGATCATTGTACCAGGGAGCCAAGGAAAAGGGAATAATGCTGGGATATCCTTTCTGTTCTTCTCCGCCTGAGCCTGCTGCTATTTATTTCCATGAGCAAGGCTGGTTTAGGGATTGCTAAGCTTATTTGTGGTGGGGGCCAGGTAATCTGGAAATCCTTAGTCTCCACAACTCTCCACCATAGAGATAGCCTAATCCCCAAAGACTTCATCTCTTTAGCTTAAGGCATTAATTCTCTAGTTAAAATGAAAATTCCACTAGGGGGCATCACTTTGAGCTGTTATTGGTCATTTCCACCTCCCTCTGCATGCAAAAGCATATTTTAGTAGGGGGTAGGTTGAGAGAATTTGAATATGATGAGATAGATGACCAAAAGGAAAGGCAAAGGCTAGAACCAGTCACTTGGAAGCAAGACGAATTTCAGTCTCCTTTGGTTTTGCCTATAAGCTTTAAAAGTTACTTGGCTCAAGACTGGGAGTATAACCAAGAAAAAAGAGTAGAGAAAGGGAGGCAAGTAAGAGCTTCACTAAGCTTGGGATTGAGATGTGGATGAGAGGAAGTCTGATGTGCAATTGAGAAAGTATAAATAAAACTGACCTTAGGAGAGAGGAATCAGGAATCAATCATTGACAATCCAGTGTTTCTGGTGTGTCAAAGTTAATTCAATTCAAGAAAGAATTTTAGGATGTCCGCTGTGTGCAAGGCACTGCTGTGCTAGGTGTTGGGGATACAGAGGTAAAACAGTCTCTGTTTTCAAGGAGCTGATCCCACCACTTCCATGTGGGAGGTAGTCGGGGGAGGGGGTTGGGCAGATATGATGAGTATTAGACATATATGATAGAAAGAAACCTGAAGGAGAGAGAACCAGCAACTAAGGGGAACAGGGAAGACTTGATGGGGTGCAATTGAGCTGAGCCTTATGGATTCTGAAAGGCTGTAGTGAGGAGCCAGTGCATTCCAGGCATGGGTGATGACATATGAAGACATTGAATAATGAGGTGAAATGCTGAGATCTGGGGTCCGATTTAGTTGGAATATAGAGTATGTAAAGAGAAGCTGAAAAGGCAAAGTTGAAGCCTTATTGTTAAAGACCTTGAATATTGGGCAAAGGGGTTTGAATATACTGGGAGCCACTGAGGAGGTTTTGGCCATGAGAGTAAAATTGGCAAACCATGTGCCGTAGAAGGATTATTTTGGGAGCAATGTGCATAGAACTGTGCTAGGGACTCTGAAGACTACAAGAATGAATAAGGCAACAGACCTCACTCTCAAGGAGTTGTGGAGACAACCCACCCATGTATTCAGAAAAAATGATAGCTCACTCGGATCTGTTGTTAGATACAACTTTTGCTTCAGACTGGTGCCAGGGGCAGGACCTGCAACTGACTTAGAGGAAGTTGGAAAGAGGGACCATCCTCATGTGGTTTTACCAAAAAAATCCTTGCTTCCAGGAAGCTGACAGCAGCAAATTATGCGAGCTCTTTGTGGAACTTTATCCACATGTCAGACTCTTTAGCTTAACCCTTCCATCCCTGAATCATTGAATCAGACTGCTTTGATTCTGGCTTCTGTTGTTGTTGTCGTTCAGTCGTTTTCAGTCATGGCTGACTCTGCGTGACCCCATTTGGGGTTTTCTTGGCAAAGATACTGGAGTGGTTTGCCATGTTCTTCTCCAGTTCATTTTTTTTTTACAGATGAAGAAACTGAGGCAAATAGGGTTAAGTGACTTGCCCAGAGTCACACAGCTCATAAGTGTGTGAGACTGGATTTGAACTCAGGAAGAGGAGTCTTCCTCACTAAGCCTGGCATCATTGTGCCACCTAGCTGCCTTGATGTTGACACCAACCCCTGATTCTGATCCGGAGCAACTTCTGTTATTAAATACCATCTTCTACATGAAGCCCTTCCTGTACCCCTGCCCAAGCTTAAAATGACATTGTATTATTTTGTATTTATTTTCAATATACTTATATGTATACATGTCATCTTCTCCACTAGGATGTAGCTCTGTGAGGACAGGAATTATTGTTTCTGCCTTTATGTCTCCAGTGCAGTGGCTGGAATGTAGTAGACTCTGAGTTAAAAAATGTTTCTGTCTCTGGCCTCTCACCTCAGCACTTTGTATCACCACCACTGACGCTGGCTTTTATAGGATAAACCAATATTTCACAACAGATTCCAAAGCATACCCCTTCCCTCTATTCTGCACCACTGCCCCCCATCCCCGCTGCAGCCTAGGAGGGGAACTTCTGACTGAGGCCTTTCCTTATTCCTTGATCTGGAAGGCTTTAACCTCTTTCATAGGAGACTCTTAGGTGCTGTCCATAACATGTCCCATACCTGACTCCACCCAAGGGAATGGACGGGAGGAACAGAATTCTGCATGATCTAGTGCCAAATGAAAGGAATAAACTATGAGCACTTTAGAAGAGAAGGTTAGATCATTTGGAGCTGGTTTGTTTGGAGGAAGTGGGGCCTGAGTTGAGCCTCAAATCAAATCAAATTTTGGAGTGGCAGAGACAACAAAAGGTCAGGGTGAGACATTTTTCCAGCCTAAGAAAACCTGTGAGGCCACAGGAGAGGTCTGTGACACTGAGCCGGGGGCCAGCCTGGAATGCAGGCAGTGGTGGCACCAGTGGCAGGGTTTGAAAATGCCAGCTTTGGGAGCTCCCAGCCCAGAGATGGTAAGGAGGTCATACAACTGGTCAGAAAGAGATTGCAGGGGACCTTTTGCTGGCACTTGGTGCAGCTGGTACTAATTGCTTATCCGCAGTTCTGGATCCCATTTCCAGGGTCTAGAGGACCACAAGGAAGCAAGGGCCCTGGTCACAGTTCCAGGGCCAAGAGGCACATGGTTTGTCAGTTTTACTCTCATGGCCAAAACCTCCTCAGTGGTTCCCAAGTATATGTAAGGGAAGGTTCAAACTCCTTTGCCCAATATTCAAGGTCTTTAACAATAAGGCTTCAATTTTGCCTTTCCAGCTTCTCTTTACATAGTCTATATTCCAACTTCTCCCTCTTTCTAACTTCCCCCAAGTCAGTTGCTGACTCCTAGAATCAGCTCTGAAAACAGCAGCATGAAAAAGCTCAAAGCTTGGCACAATGCCTCCCTAGCACCAGGCAAGCAGAGCCCAACTTTAACATGAAGTTCAAAGTCAAGAAATAAGCTAGAAAAATAAGCAAACAACAAAAAAAGAACTTGACGATGAAGTAATGTCAAACATTTTTACAGCAAGTTTCTCTAATAAAGGCCTCATTTATCAAATATATAGCAAACTGAATCAAATTTATAAAAGTAAGAGCCATTCATCAATTATCAAATGGTCAAAAGAGAAATTAAAAGCTATCTATAGTCATATGAAAAAAATGCTCTAAATCACTATTGATTAAAGAAATGCAAATTAAAACAACTATGCAATACCACTTTTACCTCTATCAGAAATGATAAATGCTAGAGGGGACGAGGGAAAATAGGGACATTAATGAACTGCTGGTGGAGTTGTGAACTGATCCAACAATTCTGGAGAGCAATCTGGAGCTATACCCAAAGGGCTATATAACTGTGCATACCCTTTGATCCAGCAATACCACTGCTAGGTCCAAAGGAAAAGGCAAAGGACACCTATATACAAAAATATTGATAGCAGCTCTTTTTGTGGGGGCAAAGGATTGGAAAATGAGAGGATGCTCATCAATTGGAGAATGACTAAACAAGTTGTGGCATGTGATTGTGATGGAAAACTGTCGTGCTATAAGAAATGACAAGAGTGGTGGTTTCAGAAAAACAGCAACAACAACGTGGCAACACCTATATGAACTGATGCAAAGTGAAGGGAACAGAACGGAGACATCATTGTATGTAGTAACAGCAATGTTGTAATGACGATTTACCGTGGAAGACTTGGCTACTCTGGTCAATGAAATGATCCAAGACAATTCTAAAGGATTCATGATGAAAAAAATGCTATCCACCTCCAGAGAGATAACTGATGAATTCTGAGTGCAAACGGAAATATAATTTTCTCATTTTCTTTCTTTTTCTTTTTTATGATGTGGCTAATATGGAAATATGTTTGCATGATTTTACATTATAATTGATATCATTGCTTACTTTTTCTGTGGATGGGGAGTAGGTGGGAGGGAGAGAATTCAGAAATCAAATTGTAAAAAAAAATGTGAAAAATAAATAATAATTTAAAAAATAACTATGCACAAACAAGATAAAGGAGATAATCAGAGGGAAGGCACTAGAAATAAAGGGGATTAGGAAAGGCTTCTTGTAGAAGATGGGATTGGGACTTGAAGGAAACAAGGTAAGGCAGTAGATGGCAGTGAGGAGGAAAGAGGTTCTGGGCAAAGATAGAGTACATCCAGTGAAAATGCCCAAGGTCAGGAGATGGAGGTTCTATTGAGAGGGACAGCAAAGAGGCAAATGTTATTGGATTGCAGAGGATATGGGAGGGCATAAGAATTAAGAAGACTGAGCATTCAGACAGAAAGAAGTTTAACCCATGGCCTTGATGTTAATGAAGATTTGAGGGACAGGAGCTTGAGAAAATGAGCTGAGGAGTTAAAAAATTAACATATACAATAAGTGGCATAGTGGATTGCATGCTACACTTTCATCCAGAAAGACATGGATTCAAATCCAGCCTCAGACACTTACCAACTGTATGTTGCTAGGCAAGTCACTTAAGCCTGAGAAATGAAGATGTGGGATTTGATGACCTCCTAAGGTCACTTCCAGCCCTAAATTTAAATTTATTATCCTGTGAAGGTTAATATATGTATTTGCATATGTATATGTATATGTATGTGTATGTGTATGTGTGTATGTATATATACACACATACACACATATGAATATATATGCCTATACATATTTATGTTCTATAAAATGCTCCCAAGTTATATATATACACACACAATGCATATATACATATGTGTATATATTTGCCTATAACATATATTTGTCAGTATACATGTATATGTGTGTGTATATGCATTTTATATACACGTGTGTGGGAGTATACACATACAGAAAACATACATACACACATATCTAAATTGTGTTGTATATACATACATACATCATGTACACACATGCATGGGCACACACATTATATAATATACAGGTGTCATATACATACGCATACCATATATATACATACATGTATGCACATAGATATATACATGTTTATTTCTGAATCTATATATATGCATATATAATATACACATATAATAATATGTACATTTACACATATAATATAGTGTATATGGAGGGGGTGTGCCCTTGACAAGGGTATTTCTTTGAAACACGCTGAAGGGAATTGGGCTGTACTTCCTGCCAAACATTATAGTCATACCAAGTATGTAGGTGCTGCTGCCTTCTGCTGAAAGGTGAGAAAAACACCCTGACTGGTGGGACCCCCTGCCCCTCCCAGCTCGGTCTCATGTTGGTATTGTCAACAGTGTAGAAAAAAATTTCTTTTACACAATGAGACCTTGGTAAGCCTTATGATCTTTTAAAACAGAAATGTGGCATGTATAAACAAAATGAAGAAATAGGAAAATTGTTCAGAAACTTTGGGGCTGGGATGACAAATAACTAGGGGATGGGAATAGAAATCAGAGTGAATTTGATTAACTAGAAAAGCTGTTGGTGCTGGCATAAACTGTGAGGATGATAAATGCCAGGTAGTAGAGGTAGGATGTTTATGATGCACATCTCTGGTACAAAGTGGAGGACTGATGAAGAATGAGTAAGGTGGAGAAGGAGCTGGAGGGTCATAGTGTATAAGAAGTTCATTAGTGATTTTGAGCAAAAGCTGACATTAGGAGTATGGTGTTAAGCCTTGGAGACAGAAATGTTTGGTGCATGTGTCTTTAGTCACACATCTTCTTACAAGAGCCAGTTTAGTGTTGGGTAAGATCATAGAGATCAGGAATTGCATTGGCTCCACTTAGAAGGTTCATATGGCCCTCAGCTTTGATTATAGTAACAGTCGAATCGATCTAACTGCTTCTGGTGTTGCCCTTGTCCAATCCATCCTTCATATAGCTGTCAAACTAATCTTTCTAAGGTATACTCTCCCTTCCAAAAACTTTCAGTGGTTCCCTATTGCATCCGGGATAAAATACAAACACAGTAGCCTGACATTTGGGCAGCTATGTGGCACAGTGGATAGAGTGCCAGGCCTGGAGTCAGAAGACCTGAGTTCAAATCCTGCCTCAATTACCAGTTGTGCAAACTTGGGCAAGTCACTTAACCCTGTTTCCCTTGATTTCAGCACCTGTAAAATGAGCCAGAGAAGGAAACGGCAAACCACTGCAGTATCTCTGCCAAGAAAACCCCAAACGGAGCCAACTGAAACTACTGAATAGCCACAAAGCTGGACATTTAATATGGTACTAATACCTAAACCAGGAAGAGTCAAAACAGAGAAAGAAAATTATAAACCAATTTCCCTAATGAATATTGATGCAAAATTTTAAATAAAATATTAGCAAAAAGATTGCAGCAACTTATTAGGAGAATAATACACTATGACCAGGTAGGATTTATTCCAGGAATGCAAGGCTGGTTCAATTTTAGGAAAACCATCAGCATAATTGATCATATCAATAACAAAACTAGCGGAAACCATATGATTATCTCAATAGATGCAGAAAAAGCTTTTGACAAAATACAATACCCATTCCTATTAAAAACACTAGAAAGCCTAGGAATAAATGGAGTCTTTCTTAAAATTATAAATAGCATCTACCTAAAACCATCAGCAAGCATTATATGTAATCGGGATAAGCTAGATGCATTCCCAATAAGATCTGGGGTGAAACCAGGATGTCCATTATCACCCCTATTATTCAATTTGGTACTAGAAATGTTAGCTTTAGCATTAAGAGAAGAAAAAGAAATTGAAGGAATTAGAATAGGCAAAGAAGAAACCAAATTATCCCTTTTTGCAGATGATGTGATGATTTACTTAGAGAATCCTAGAGATTCAAGTAAAAAACTACTTGAAATAATAAACAACTTTAGCAAAGCTGCAGGATATAAAATAAACCCACATAAATTCTCAGCATTCCTGTATATTACTAATAAAGCCCAACTGCAAGAGATAGAAAGAGAGATTCCATTTAAGGTTACTGTAGACACTATAAAATATTTGGGAGTCTACCTGCCAAGACAAACCCAGGGCCTATATGAACACAATTATGAAACACTTCTCACACAAAGTCAGGTCTAATTAAATGGAATAACATTAGTTGCTTGTGGTTAGGCCGAGCTAATATGATAAAAATGACAATTTTACCTAAATTAATTTACTTATTCAGTACCATACCAGTTGAACTGCCAAAAATTATTTTATAGAGCTGGATAAAATAATAACAAAATTCATCTGTAAGAACAAGAGGCCTAGAATATCTAGGGAATTGATGAAAAGAAATGTTAGGGTAGGTGACCTAGCCATACCAGATATCAAACTGTACTATAAAGCAGCAGTCCTCAAAAATACCTGGTACTGGCTAAGAAACAGAGTGGTAGATCAGTGGAATAGGTTAGGTACACAAGACACAGAAGTCACCGACTATAGCAATCTACTCTTTGATACACCCAAAGAACCCAGCTTCTGGGTTAAGAATTTACTATTTCACAAAAACTGCTGGGAAAATTGGAAAATGGTAGGGCAGAAACTGGGCATAGACCCATATCTTACATCATATACCAAAAAAAGTCAAAATGGGTACATGATTTAGGAATAAAGGCTGATACTATAAGCAATTTGGGAGAGCAAGAAATAGTTTACCTATCAGATTTGTGGGAAAGGGAAGAATTCATGACCCAACAAGAGAAAGAGAGCATTATAAAATGCAAAATGGATAATTATGATTATGCTAAACTGAAAAGTTTTTGTATAAACAAAGCCAATGCAACAAAGATTAGGAGGGAAGCAGAAAACTGGGAGAAAATCTTTACAACCAATGTCTCTGATTAAGGCCTCATCTCTAAAATATACAGGGAACTGAACCAACTGTATAGGAATACAAGTCATTCCCCAATTGAGAAATGGTCAAAGGATATGAACAGGCAATTTTCAGAGGAAGAAATTAAAGATATCTATAAGTATATGAAAAAATGCTCTAAATCACTATCGATTAGAGAAATGCAAATCAAAACAACTCTTAGGTACCACATCTCTCCTGTCAGATTGGCTTACATGTCCAAACAGGAAAATGATAAATGCTGGAGAGGATATGGGAAAATTGGGACACTGTTACATTGCTGGTGGAGTTGTGAACTGATCCAGCCATTCTGGAGAGCAATTTGGAACTATGCCCAAAGGACTATAAAAATGTACATGCCCTTTGACCCAGCAATACCACTCCTAGGGCTATATCCCAAAGAGATCACACAAGTGGGGAAGGGACCTGTATGTACAAAAATATTTATAGCTGCTCTTTTTGTGTGGCAAAGAATTAGAAATCAAGGGGATGCCCATCAATTGGGGAATGGCTGAACAAATTGTGGTATATGAATGTAATAGAATACTATTGTGCTATAAGAAATGGGGAAGATATGGACTTCATAATAACCTGGAAAGAACTAAATGATATGATGCTGAGTGAGAGGAGCAGAACCAGGAGAACATTATACACAACCACAGACATATTGGTTCTGTGATGACTAACTTTGATAGACTTGCCTCTCCTCAGCAATACAAGGCTCAAAGACAACTCCAAAGGACTCATGATGGAAAAAGCTAGCTACATCCAGAGAAAGAACTGTGGAATCTGAATGCAGATTGAAGCAAACTATTTGCTCTCTCTTTTTTTTTCCTCTTTTTTTTTTTGGTTTTGTTTCTTCTCTCTCATGATTCATTCCATTGGTCATAAATCTTCTTTGCAACCTCACTATTGTGTAAATAAGTTTAACGCGAAGGTTTATGTAGAATCTATATTAAACTGCATGGCATCTTGGGGGGAGGGAGGAGAGGAAGGAAGGGAAGAAAATTTGAAACTCAAGAATATGTAGAACTAAGTGTTGTAAAACAAAAATAAAAAATCTAATAAAAAAAATCTGGACATTTAAGTGTCTTCACAAAATATATCCAACTTTCTGGCTTTCTGGCACAATCTCACATTAGTCTCCTTTATATAAATGCTTATTGACTGACTGATTCACTGACTGACTAAATGCACTCTAATAGCTGTTCCTCAGGGCTGACATATTGTTTCTCACCTTTATATTTGCACGTGCCTTCCCCCAGGCCTGAGATGTCCTTCCTCCTCAGCTCCACCACGTAGCCTCTCTATCGTCCTTCAAGGGTAGGCTCAGTCTCCACCTCCTCTTTCAAACCTGTGAGCCTGTGAAGACTTGATATGACTGGAAGGTTCCACCTCTCAAGATGCAAGTATGCTAAGGCTTAACTAATTGGAGAAACCTATGTCTTCCCTTTGATGCTATGGCAGAGTTTCCTGGGGCTCTTTTCCTCATTCCTTATCGGGGAATTCAGAGAATATGCTCATTTCAATGGTCCAGACTACTCTACTGCCTTATCTCACTGATGATGGGGTACCAGCAAGAGTCTCCCATTTGTGCCATATCAGCTCTTTATCCTAAAACTCTACATAAACTTGTTGCCTAAGCTTTAAGGATTTGTGTATAGACTTTCGAGGTCATGGGGTTTATTACTGGCTCCTTTCTTAGATGCTGTCTGTGAATTTCTGGGTATCCCAGGTGCAATTCTTCTTTATTTGTGGCTCCTGTATATAGTATCAGTTCTCAAAGTGTGGTCTGGCTCTTTCATGTGAGTCTGAGATTAAAGCTAATTTTGTGATATAGTGAGGCATTTTAATGTCTAATACAGCAAATATCTATAGAGAGAGAACACATAAACAAAAGCCCTTGGGGGGAGGTCTTCAATAATTTTTAAGAGTGTAATGGGATCCTGAGACCAAAAAGTTGAAGAACCACTGGTCTATAGTATCTGACAGAGAGAGAGAGAGACAGAGAGAGAGAGAGACAGAGAGAGAGAGACAGAGATGGATGAATGTATGGATAGATAGATCTAAATGCAAGCTTCATCCTCCCCTATCCTTTCAAATTTAGAACTCTTTTTATTAGATTGCAGGAGATCTAGTAAATACATTCTTACCAGCCTCTGTTAAGGATGCACTGTCTCTGATCAGGAACCTGTCAATCTTGTATTGTCAGCTATGATTCAGAAAGAGAAATGCCACTCTCAGATAATTCTTTACTTCCCAAATTAAATTTTCTCTTCTTCATCCATCACTTTCAATGGGCAACAGTGAACAAAGAACAATCCACATCCTTATGGTCTTCTTCCTTGCCAAGAATCACTTGCAATATTTTGGGGGTTCCTTCTAGAAGGGTCGTTTGCATCCATGTGAATCACCAGAAGTGAGAAGCTGGTATTCATTTTGGTAAGTCCTAAGAATCTCTGTGTTCTATCTTGTATACATGCCCCAGGAAGACAATAGACCTCTCTGTTATTGTTACCAGGTCGGGACCGAGTACCTAGGAGCAGTACTTACCAAGTACTACTACTTTGCTACATGTTGCATTATGCACCGTAGTAGAAGGTGGGGTCCTGTTTCATTTTTAACTCTGTATCCTAGCTCAGGGCCTGGAGAACAGTAGGGGCTTAAAAAACGCTTGTTGAATTGAATGGAAATTGAATTCCTCCCTCTCACCTCTTACTCTTAACTGAAAATTATCCCTTCCTCTTTTGCCTGGATCTCTGCTTTCTATCACATACTCCTACTTGTAGCTAGATGTTGTAGTGAATAGGGTGCTGGACTGTACTAAGGACCTGAGTTTGAGTACTTACTCAAAGTACTTACAGATACTTATTACATGTGTGACCCTGGGCACATTTCCCAGGCTCAGTGTTCTCAGCTGTAAAAAGGAGCTAATAGTAGCCCCTACCTCACAGGGCTGTTGGGAGGATCAAATTACATACACAGAGTGTTTTACAAACCTTACAATGCTATATAAATGTTATCATTATGGTTGTTACTATTCGATTCCTTATTGCCTCTATATAGTACCCTCTACCCTTAGTAAAATGTAAGCTTTCCGTCATTTTTTTTAAATCCTCAGCATCTAGCACCGTTGCCTTGCACGTAATAAATGTTTTATACATGCTAAATTAGATCTAACTAAAGTGATTTAGCTTGGAATGTTATCTGATAACTTGATATCTATTTTCAAATATGTGAAGGATTTGCATCATAAGGCTACTCTTTGTTTCCCATTTCTATAGGGAACTAGACAAGGGGAAGTGGTCTTAGAGAGCTTAGTTAAACATTAGAAAGAAATTTCTTACTGCTCCGTTGGCCTTAGGGATTTTTGAATCCACCCCTCACCTTATACAAACGAGGAAACTGAGGCCCAAAGAGTTTATATTAATTAGATAGGCAACTTTAATTAAGTTAGATAATAATTAGATAATAGGTCTGACTGAGTAAATGTTGCTGTCTGGCTACAAGGAGGCTTGTTGGATCTTCCACCTCTGTGCATTTGCATTTCTCTGACTTTAGTTCTTCTCTGAACAAGGGAAGGGAAGTGGCCTAACAAGAAACAGACTGACCAGTTCCCTTTATGGCTGTCCCCATGATGTATGTGTCTCCTCCCCACCCCCACCCCTCTTATCCCAACCAATTACTGTAGCTACTTTTCAGGCCACACATTAGGTGTCATTATTAGGTTCTCAGTCATGTTCTATAATTAGTGGACAGAGAGAAGAAATTTTTCCTCCTTCCCATCTCCTTTCCCATTACTGGGCACACATGCCAGGTAAATTTATGGCCAGGACATAAGAATAAAGGGAATCCATATAGAGATTTGTGTATAGAGACTCACACCTTGAACTACAGAGCTAGTGACTTCTGATGATGTTACTATGCTACTGTCTGCTTGGGTTTGTATTATCTCTCAGGACCTCAGGACCTCTGAGCTCTTCTCTGCCACCATTTTCAGGTCTTTAGATTCTTCTGAGCTGTTTGCTTCTGCTGAGGTGTAGTGGCCAGTAAACCTCTCTTTAGCAAGAGAGGGCTAGCACCCTTAGTGTAGACTTGAGGCTTATGAGTCAACACATTCAGCTAGATGATGAAAAAAAGCCTATAAAATTCTACAAGCTGAGTAGATTTTCTTTTTACTTTGTCCTCCTGGTATTTATGTAAGGTCCTTCACCTCTGCCAACTATCTGATTTGAGGTTAGAAAGTTTCTTTAGCTCCTGTTAAATTCCTGATTTGTGGACTCTACAAAAACTCCAGTGCAGTACTACAAGAACCACTGGAAGCTGGTGAGATGGGGTTCCCTTTGCCTTCTACAATGTTCTCTGACTTGTTTTCACTCCTAGGTTTACCTGTATGCCAAATGACTAAGTGAAGCTCATGGGGCCATTGACCTCCACTCTGTTCAGCACTCCTTTCTTTAAAACTTTTTTAAAACATTTTTTATTTAAAGTTTTAAGTCCCAAATTCTATCCTTCCCTCCCTCCCACTCAAAGACACTTGAAATCCCCTCCCCTCCCCAGTTTTCTGTTTTCCTTATAATTTTGGTTGCATTAGTTTTGTTTGTGTAAAAACTTTTTAATTTGATATAATCAAAATTATCTATTTTCCATTTAGTAATGCTTTCTGTGTCTTCTGTGGTCTTAAATTCTTCCCTTATCCATAAATCTGATTCCTGTCTTTTTTTACACGTCTCCAAGCAATAAAATCACTGACTTTTTGTGCTACGTTCTAGCCAGCACATCACTGGTCTCCTTACGTTTAGGTTAAAATAGTCCTGAATATGTTAATGGGGAGAAGGAAAGTTAACCTCTAATAACATTAGTTTCCTCATTTTGTAAAATGAAATAGTTGCAGTAGACGATCTCTAAGCTCCATCTACAAATCCCAGCCCTGGTACTTTTATTAACCTTAAAGGCAACATAAACATGAAATGTTATTACACAGAGATGTCTAAGTTCAGAGGAAAGCAGTTGAGTAGGCTTACTTTGGAGGGACTTGGGCTTCTTATTTTTGTGTTGAAATCTGGAAGCCTGACTTATGTTGATGTGTTTACTGCTTAATTTGTTTTTGGTGTTTGGGTGTGATCTTTACAACTTACCCTCATGGCACACTCTGTAGCTTAAATGCTGGAAAGCCTGTGGCTGTGGTTGAGCCTCATCACCCTCCTCCCACCCCCAATGCTTATCATTCACTACGTCCTGATCAGCCTCCCAAGAAGTTAAAATGTCAACTTAAACCTACGGCACAGGTGGAACTGCTGCATGATGGGAAAAAAGCATCCTTAGAAAGGCTGAGGGTAGGAACATTACAGCCCTCACTTGGCCCTCCAAGTAGGCTGGGTGAGACTACAAAGTAGGAGATTGTTCTAGCGTCTCCAGCTTCCCTGTTCTATACTTTCTCACTCTCTCCTATTCTTATTCTCACAGGGCTCCATGCCCCCATGTACTATCATTTCCATCCATCTGTCAAATTCTGCTGCTAAACGTTTTATTCACACTAAAATGTAAATTATTGACTCAAGTCAACTCAACTCAACCAAGCACCTTCTATATCCCAGCCTCTGTGCTAAGTGCTGGAGATACAAAGAAAGGCATAAAACAGTCCCTGCTCTCAGTCTAATAGTGGAGACAACATGCAAACAACTATGTACAAATAAAATGTGTTAAGGATAAAATGGAGATGATTGTATGGGGAAGGCACTAGCATCAAGGGAACCCAGAAAATGGTTCTCATAGAAAGTGAGATTTTTAGCTAGGATTCGAGGGAAGCTGGGAGGCTGAGATGAGGATGGAGAGAATTTCAGGTATGGTCAGGAAATGGAGTGTCTTGTGCAAACAATACCAAGGAGGTCAGTGTCACTGGATTATAGGATATGTGGAGATAAGGAGATGGAAACTGAGGAGGACATAAGAGGGAGCTTTGGGACAGTGGGCTCAAATTTTCAGTGAAATATAAGGGAAAGTTCTCGACTAAGAAAGGGTGGAAAAGCAAGATTTTCAGCTGTAAGAGGTTTAAATAGGAATGAAAAGTCTTGTAATTGCTGATGAGGTGAATGGAACAGTGAGTCGATTAGGTCTTATAAAAAGATTGCCTTGCTGAAGTGAGGACCCAGGTGAAATAATGTAACAAATTTGTAGTGGACCCAGTCATTCTCCAGTTTTGTTCAGTAGCGTGTGAGTAGGAGTGGAGACAGTGGATGTTGTGAGGATTCCAAGGCTGAGGCTTGGTAGGGGAAGGTTGGTGATAGCATAACAAGCAAGAAACTCAAGAGAACACAGCGTGGAGCTGAACTGGTTTGCCAATGGGGTCAAGACGGGGAACGGAAGAGAGTATAGCCAGTATATGGGGTGATAGCCTTGGAAAAAACTGAGCAGTGGGGCTACTGGAAGACAACTTGAGGCGAAGAAGGACTACAGATTGGGATTAGGTAAGGGAATTTCAGAATTCATGGAATGAGAAGTGAAACATTTGTATCTGACACATTTTGAACTTATAATGTTTACAGATGATACCAAGCAAAAAGAGATAGCCATTGTGTTGATCAGAGGCACTGAGACCCAAAAAAGTACTGAGAGGCTTAAATGAACCTAATGAGTTAAGGTCTAATAGGGAAATTTTAGAATATTGTAAGTATAAAAAAAATCAATTGCATAAGACCTGACTGGACAATAATTGGGTGAAAAGGACCTGTGGGGTTTTTGGTTTCGGTTTTTTGGTTTGGGGTTTTGGTGGGGTTGGATTGTTATAGGAATCAACAGAGTGAGATAACAACTAAAAACTAGTATGATCTTAGGTTGCATCGATAGCAACTGTTGACCTGAAAGTTTGGTTAAAGGAGGCAACAGGCTAGGTGATATGTAAATTCATGATATTTATTCCCTTAAAGCTAGCGGAGCTAGCTTGCTTGTGCATACAAGGAGCCAGAGCTTAAGTTCTGACTGTCTGAACAAAGGAATGAGAAGGTTTAAATACATTTTTAGTCTCAACTCAGCATGCCTGCGTTACTTCAATTTTATGATCCCCATGTATGTTTAACATGATACAAGAAAAGGACTTTTCTTAATTGAATAGGTTGTAAATATAATAAGATAAGAGAGTTGACAAACTGTCAATTGAAATTACAATCTAGGATCTCTGTGTTTAATTTACCATTAAGATGCCATAACATAGTATATGCCCATAAAATATTAAGATAAGAAAAAGTCACATTATTCAAGATAGTTTCTTGGATTAAAGGTCTCATCCTTAATGCTCTTAAGTCAACCTGATCTGGTCTTGTTGACATAGGAAGAGGTATTCTCTGAGTTTACTCAGAGAACAAAGAAGCTGTTAGGTCCAGGCTCTTTTTCTGGTTGATTAGTTCAGGCTCTGGCTCTTATTGGGGTTACTAAATTAATATTAAATGATTATCAAAACGTAATGCCCAGGAGCAAGGATATGATACTAATAGGTGATAGTGAATTGTACTCTGCCTTGGTCAGCCCACATTTGGAGTCTTATGTTTAGGCCTGGATAGAACATTTCAAGGACACTAACAAGCTCAGGTAGTCAAAGGAGAGTACCAGGATGGTGAAGAGACCATGCCCTATGAGGACTAGTTGAAGCTTGAGGGAACATGATAGCTATCTTCAAAAAACTGAAGGGCTGAAAGAAGAGGGACTAGCATTATTTGGACAGAAGTAGAGTAATAGTAGGCAGATTTTTCCTTGTCTATGAAGAAAAATTTCCTAATGATTAGAATTGTCCAAAAGTCTAACGGAAATTAGCGAGTTGCTCTTATGTGGAGGTTTTCAAGAGAAGTCTGGACAATCACTTGCAAGAGCTGTTCTCTGGCTCTCTACACGGAACAACAGACTCACAGGATTCATGTGGGGACAGGGCTTAGGCAACCTTAAAATGCTGTTGAAATGTGAAATATTATTGTCAAATTGTTATTATTACTATTATCATGTATCAAAATTCTAGGACTTCTTGTTTAAGGGAAAGTCGTCTGGAGAGGCAGTGTGATACAGGGGAAAGATCTTTGACTACACAGAAGGCTCTGATACTACCTGTACAGATCAGGGCAAATCTCTTTGACTCACTGGGCCTCAGTTTCCTCTTCTGTAAAATAAAGGAGTTGGATAAGATGACTTCTAAGGTCTACGAGAACTACAAGTCTTGGAGTTCTTGAGTTTATCATGGACTACTCTTCTTCCAAAATTTGGTCAACTCATACTGAGGTCAGAAGTTGAAAACTATGGCTCTAAAAGATACTGGATAGCAAGCCTAGTAGTCTCTGCTGTTTTCAACTCCTCATGTGCACTTTTCTTGTGGCTTAAATTTCTAAGAGATATGATGCTTAAATCTATAATCTCATCAGTGTGGACAATCCTGCTGAACATTGTGATCAGAACCCCCATTGTAATTCTGTGAAATTCTTGTCCTGGCCCTCGTGGAGTCCAGGTGGACTGGGAGTCCTCTTTTAGGTAACGGCTCCTTAGTGTGGGATGGGAAGGGAAAAAGTGTTCATTAGATTCCTACTGCATGCGAGGCATTGTGCTGAGGGCTTTACAAATATTTCATCTGGTCCTCACAACAGTCTTAGCAGGTAGGTGCTACTATTATCCCCATTTTTTACAGACAGAGAAACTGAGATAGACAGAAATTAAGTGTCTTGCCTAGGGTCGCAGCTAGTTTGAGCTCTGCTTCCAGAGTGGAAGGGGCACTGTTTCAGGCTTTCTGTGTCAAGGGCTGCAGGCCCTGGCTGTTTACCTGGTGCCATGCTTATGTTGCCCTCACGCCCTTGAGGGACCCTCTTGTCTGCTGCCACACTAAGGGGGTGCAGTGGGGAGTGGCTGGCACTGCTGGAGGTTGTAGGGGTCTGGCAGCTTACCTGGTGCTGAACCAGGGTCTTAGTGCTGGTATGCTGGTGTCTGGTATGTCCTGAGGCTGGTAGGGTGTTTCTTCATTTCCCAAGGGCTACACTGGAACATGTGGTAGTCTGGCTCCTGGCAGCTGCCTGTTTGCTCAGAGCTATCAGAGCTGGAGTCTGCCCATTCCCTTGGCTATGCTGAGACATGTGGGGGTCCTGGTGTTGGTGTTTGCCTGCTCCACTGTGCTGGAGCTCGGGATCTCCCACTGGTTTCCTGAGGTGGGGCTTGCTGTTGGCATGCTGGGATGCTTCCTGTTCTGGACTGCATTTCCCTTTTACCCTAGTGAGACTGACCTTTCTTGACAGTCTTCCAAGTTCCTTGGGCTAAAAGATTGTTCCACCCTATCTTTTTGCTGGTTCTGCTGTTCTAATATTTGAATAATTAAATTAATTTAATTCAATTTATTAATTGACTAGACATTTTCCCAAAGGCCATCCTGTTTAATTCAGGGCTCAGCACTTTGTCCATTTGCCTCATCTGTCCGTAATATGTACAGAGTAATGGACTGACTATGTGGGTCACCCAACCAACTACATGGCATAAACTGGATCACAGACCTTCCTCATCCCCTGAATTTTTCCTGTATGTATAGTCACACCAAATTCTGGATTTTTGATCTCTTTTAGGAAGTCTGCAATATTCTGAGGCTTGATGCAACTCAAGTAATGTCACCCCCAATCAGGAGCATCTGGAGGACCACCCCATCCAAATGGAAGTCTTCTTCTAGGTGGACGTGGTGATATAGCTCCTCGATGACAGCAGCTGATGCTTGGTCTCTGTTGTATCTTGCACAGTTTTGACATGTGTAAGAGACATTTTATTGGAAGAAAATCTTTAAGGTGGTGATTTGCTCTACTGAATCAAACATTTTAAAAAATCATCAATATACCACCCTAAGAGAGGAAGCATGGCAATAGTGAATGGAGAGTTGACCTAGATGCAAGAGGACCTGAGTTCAAGTCCTGCTTGTCACATAAGTCTCTTTAGTTCCTTGTTAGTTCATACAACTTTCTAAGGCTTATAAATCCTTTCAACTTTGGCCCTCTTGGCATCAATCTCCCCACTCTCCCTTTGAGATCAATCATTTGGTCTCAAAGCATTGTGGGACATATAGTTTAATAATGGCTAAATAATGCCTCCATTTATACAACATTTTAAGGTTTGCAAAGCACTGTATAAATATCATCTCATTTTATCCTCACTTCCATCCCAGGAGGCAGGTGCTATTATTAACTTCATCTAACAGATGAGGGAAAGAGACAAAGTCTACCTAAGCGACTTTCCCTGAGCCACACAGCTAGTAAGTGTCTGAGGCCAGATTTGAACTCAGGTCTTCCTGACTCCAAGCCCAGTGCCCCATCCACCGGGCCCTCTAGCCACAAGTTTAGACCAGTCTCCCAAGGACCATGTCTCCCTGACCTCAGAACATTATGGAAATATATCAGAATGTACCTTAGGAAAGCTTCTTCTATCAGAAATGATATAAACTCTCTGGCTGATGCTGGGGAAAATTCTGCTGGTTTTTCTGAAGGTATTGCCCTGTGCAGCCTCTTGGAAACCTAACCTGCTTGCCAACTCATTGCTTGGCAAAGAGGTCCTAGTTGTCCTAAATAGTGCTTGGGTGGTGCCAGCCTATAGAGTCAGACAAAGGTCAGGAGTCTGGAATTGGGTTCCAGGCCAAAGGTTTAAATTAGGCCCAGGCATATTGAGTATACTAGGTCTGAAATCCTGGGAAATAAATTAGAAGGACATGATGATTTGGGGCCTGCCCTTGTGATTGCCATATGTAAAAAATGTCTTAAAAAGTTTTTAAAAAATGAACTTAAGCGCAAACATGCTCATTTCCATCTAAAAGGAAGAACAGAAGATTGTATATGAGGCTAAATCTATTACACACAGCTTGATTCTTTTAAAATATATCTAAATTTAAATTTAACATACTAGTTACCAGCACTGCCGTTTTTGTCTATGTCTCCTTTTAAGTGGCTAATCTCTTCCGTGTATTTTTTAAATGAATCTTTTATTTTTGTCATCACTATTTCACCCCCCTCCATGACTCTTCTTCCTTTTCTTCTCCCCCTCCCCCAAAGCAAATAAGTAAATTCAAATAAAATAGTTCCCCATATTAACAGCGTCTGAACATGCATTTGTCCGTCACATCTTATAACTTATAGTCTTAATGACTTCTTTGGGGGCACTGAGATATTAAGTGACTTGCCAGCCACTGTAGCTCATATGTCAATCTGGGATTTGAAGTCAGGCCTTTCTGCTTCCAACACCAACCAGCCTTCTCCATTATGTCATACTGCCTCCCAAGGCATAAATCCTATTAGAAAATATAGAAAAAACCTAGAATAATAGAAAAAATAGAAAGAAGTCCTAACCAAGTCTGAGGTATAGGGTACTTATCCAATCAAGGAGGAGGTTGACTATTAACAGAAGTCCAAGCAAAAGACCATTAGTTAATGCCTAGAAAGGTGGTTGGGTAATGAAGAGGAGATCTTTTTAAATTTTTGTTTTTTTTTTAATTAAAAATCTATTTCCCCTCCCTCTCATTTCCTCCCCAAGTTGAAGGGGGTAGAAGTACCAAACTCATATAACAAATATCCATAATCAAAATATAATGAATAAAATGAATAGAGATAAATGAATGAATAAACAAGTAAATCAATAAATGAATAAATGAATGACAAATATGCATAGTCAAGCAAAACAAATGCTCTCATTGTCCATGTACTAAAAATATACATCTCATTCTAATCTTTTTTTCTTCTTTTTTTAAATATTTTTTTATTTTTAGTTTACCACACACGGTTCTACATAATTTTGAGTTCCAGATTTTCTCCTCTCCCTCTCCCCTCCCTCCCCAAGATGGCATGGAATCTCATACAACTACCATGTATAACTTCGCATTGAATTAATTTATACGCTAGTCAAGTTGTGGAGAAGAATTATGACCAATGGAATGAATCATGAGAAAGAAGAGACAGAACCAAAAAAAAAACCCCCAAAAACAAAAACAAAAGAGAAGAAAAAAGGCAAGCATGTAGTGTGCCTCAATCTGCATTCAAACTTCACAGTTCTTTCTCTGGATGAAGATAGCATTCTCCATCGTTAGTCCCCTGGAGTTGCCCTTGCACCTTGTGTTGCTGAGAAAAGCGCAGTTTGTCAGGGTTGGTCCTGATGGAATCCATATATCTGTGGTTGTGTACAATGTTCTCCTGGCTCTGCTCTGCTCACTCAGCAACTAGTATCTCTGATAAAGGCCTCATTTCTAAAATATACAGGGAACTGAGCCAAATATATAGGAATACAAGCCATTCCCCAATTGAGAAATGGTCAAAGGATATGAACAGGCAGTTTTCAGAGGAAGAAATTAAAGGTATCTATAGGCATATGAAAAAATGCTCTGGATCACTACTGATTAGAGAAATGCAAATCAAAACAACTCTTAGATACCACATCTCTCCTGTAAGATTGGCTAAAATAACAAAGCAGGAGGATGATAAATGCTGGAGAAGATGTGGGAAAATTGGAACATTGTTACATTGCTGGTGTAGTTGTGAGATGATCCAGCCATTTTGGAGAGTAATTTGGAACTACGCCCAAAGAGCCATAGGAATGTTCATACCCTTTGACCCAGCAATACCACTTCTAGAGTTGTATCCCAAAGAAATCACACAAGAGGGAAAGGACCCATATGTACAAAGATATTTATAGCAGCTCTCTTGGTGGTAGCCAAGAATTGGAAATCAAAGGGATGCCCATCAATTGGGGAATGACTGAACAAGCTGTGGTATATGAAGGTAATGGAATACTATTGTGCTGTAAGAAATGGGGATGATATGGACTTCATAACAACCTGGAAAAACCTACACGACATAATGCTGAGTGAGCGGAGCAGAGCCAGGAGAACATTGTACACAATCTTATTCTAATCTTAAGTCCTTCATCTCTTTGGTAGGAGATGGATAATATGGTTCATTTTTAGTCCTCTGGAATTGTGGTTGGTCATTATCTTCATTAGTATTCATAAGTATCTCAGAATAATTTTTCTATGCAATGCTTTTGTTATTGTATACTTTGCTTTCCTGGTTCTGCTTGTTTTACTCTGTATCATTTCATATAGATCTTTTCAGGTTTCTCTGAAGTTGTCCCTTTCATCATTTCTTATGGCATGATAATATTCCATTACATTCATTTACTGTAATTTGTTCAGCTATTCCCTAATCAGTAGGCACTCTCTAGTTTCCAATTCTTTGCCACTATATAAAGAGCTGCTATAAATATTTTTGTACTTTTTTCTTTAATCTCTTTGGAATAGAGTCCCAAGGTAATAAGTATCCTTGGGTGAAGGGGTATAAACAGTTTAAACACTTTTTAAGCATAGTTCCAAATAATTTTCTAGAGTGGCTGGACCAATTCACAGGTCCGTCAATACTGCATTAGTGTGCCTAATTTCCACGGTTCTTCCAGCACTTGCTATTTTCCTTTTTGGTCACCTTTTCCAATCTGATGGCTATAATGTAGAACTTCAAAGTTGTTTTTAATCTACATTTGTCTAGTTGTTAGCAATTTCGAGCATTTTTTTTTCATCTCACCATTGGTGGTTTGGGTTTTTTCCTTTGAAAACTGCCTAGTCATGTCGTTTCACTATTTTTCAATTGGGAAATGGCTCTTATTCACATAAATTTGAATTAGTGCTTTATATATTTGCAAATGAGTCCTTTATCAGAAAAACTTGCCACAAAGTTTCTTACTTTCCCCCCCCCCACCCCAGTTACCTGCATTGGCTTTTACGTGTGCAAAAATATATAAATTTTATGTAATCAAAATTGTCCACTTTATCTTCTGTGATCCTGTCTATCCTTTGTTTGGTCATGAATGCTTCTGTTATTCATAAATTGGATAGGCAATTTCTTCCTTGCTCCTCTAATTAGTTTATGATATGACAAGGAATTCTGATAGTCATTCATGAGGCAGTGTGAAGAAATACCGATTTTGGAGTCAGAGGACCTGGATTCAAGTAATGACAATGGTTCCTATGTGACCACAGGCAACTCACTTAACCTCTCATTGCCCCAGCTAGATCTCTAAGATTATAAATCGCATATTATTCTATCTGGCCCTAGAGGGCAGATTTGGGACCAAAGGAGCAGAAATCACAGGCAGGCAGACTCACCTCTCATCTCCTCATCTATAAAATGAATTGGTCATACTTGATGATCTGAAGTTCCTTCCAGGTAATCCTAGAAGGGCCAATGTGGTATGTCAGTAAAACGAGAGGTAAGAAGGGAACAATGATAAGGGTTCAAAGTAGCATCGAGGATTGTGGAACTGGAAGTGACCTCAGAGATCATCTAGTTCTTTTACAGGTGAAAAAGGAAGGAAATAAATGTTTATTAAGCACCCACTATGTGCCAGACACTGTGCTAAGGACTTTACAAATATTAACTCATTAGATCTTCACAACAACCCTAGGAGGTAGGTGCTATTATTATCACCATTTTATAATAGAGGAAAACTGAGGTAGACAGAGGTTAAGTTGCTTGCCCAGGGTCACACACTTAGTATCTGAGGCAAGATTTGAACTCAAGTCTTCTTGATTCTACACCTAATGCTCCACCCAGTGCACCACCTAACTGCCAAGGGACAAGTTGTTTCATTGGGTCTAATAATATTTCACTTCCAAACCATGTTTGCTGTCCTGGTAGAAAGCTGGGGCCACAGAAATCCCTTATTCCACAGGCTTTTACTGAATCTTTTTTCTAGGGAGGAGGCAACTGGGGTCAAAGTGGCTTGCCCAGGTCACATAGCTAGTAAGTGTCTAAGACCAGATTTTTTTTCAGGTCCTCCTGACTCTATCCTTTGTGCCACCTAGCTGTCCCTATTGAGTCTTGATGGAAGGAGAAATTTCTTCACAATTAGTGCTGTCAAGGATGTGGAATGGGCCTGTCACTGGCAGCCTTCAAACAAAAGTTGAATGACCATTTACTAGGAATATTGTAGAAGCCATTGCATTCTTGCCCTGCTATTGGTTGGACTAGATAGGCTCTGATGTAGAAGTTCTTGGACTCATTCAAGGTGAGGCAAGGAGTCAGAGAGAAAAAACCATCCATGGGAAGGCCTGGGGTTAATAGGTAGAAAATTAACTCATCGGAGGAAAATGCAGAACCCTTGTCACTGAGTTCAGGTGGGAACACAGGTCCTAGGATGATTGAAGTGTTCCAGGGATATTGCCCTTCTTTCTTTTACCCTTTCATGTGTGTATGTGTGTTTCCCAATAAGACAATCTTATGGCTTGTTGTTTTGCTTTAACTTTCACAGTAAAATGATGTTGACTTGCTATAAATTTCGTCATCGCTAACCACAGAAACCTTGTTTGTTAGTCCCTTTCCACACACCCCAATAAAGAACCTAAATTGTGTTCTTAGTCTAATTTGACATTTATTAAGTACTCAATGGGTGCTAGGTTCTACGACATAGCATTACTCTTTGTTTTTGAGGTAGATCACAAGGTAGTGGAAAGAGGGCTTGCCTAAGAGTCAAGAAAACCTGGGGTGTAGTCTTCCCTCTGACACATCCCAGCTGTATGATCCTGGACAAGACTCAATGTTCAGAGAAACTCTCTAAGTTGGGAAGGAATTACCAAGCTGCCTTAGTACAGGAAGTTTCCATAGCTGGAGTTCCCCACACTGATGACATTATAAGTTCAGACCAAAAAAAAATCTTTGATTTACCTCTTCACCTCCAGAGAATGCTAACTGATCCCCATCAAAAGGGATTAAAATTGCAGAATCATATTAAAACTGGAAAGGTTATGAGAGATCCTTATTGGGAAGCAGCATAACACAATGGGGGCGGGGGGGGGGCAGCGGGGAAGTACTAACTCACAAGTCAGAGGAATCTGGCTCGAATCCCACCTCTAATACTTTTTTAAAAAAATCTTTGTAACCTTGAGTGAATCACTTAATTGCTTTGGGCCTTGGTTTATTCATCTGTAAAGTGAGAGGCTTAACTGGACAGGCTCTTTTTACCTCTTCTAACTTTGTGTCTATGATCTAGCCATAGACCTGGAGTTTTTGAATTTGAAGTGATCTCAGCCAGAGGTGGCTCTACCCATCAGGAAGTTTTTCTTGATTTCAAATCTTCTCTGTGATTCTGACTCTTTGGTCCTGGCTCTGCCCTCTAGGACCAAACACAACGAACTTATTCCTTCTTCCTGGTAAAAATTGCCACAATGCATTGAGTCAAAAGACCTGAAAACCAGAAGACCAAGTCTGACAGGAGCTGTGTGACTGACCTCAAGTTTCCTCATCTGCAAAATGAAGGGATTGGTCAGATAGACTCTAAGGTCCTTTCTAGCTCTAGAACTATGACTCTATGACATGTGAAATGGGGATAATACTCTGAGTGAACCTTACTTTCATCAGAACTGCCTCAAAGAGGAAATAACATTACACTCAATTGGATAGAGAAATCTATCACCCTACAGAAAGATGGGAGAGGGAAGGGCTAAGAGAAGAGGGGAGTGATAGAAGGGAGGGCAGATTGGGAGAGGTGGTAGTCAGATGCAAAACAATTTTGAGGAGGGATTGGGTGAAAGGAGAGAGACAATAGAGTAAATGGGGGATAGATGGAGGGAAATACATTTAACAATTATAATTGTGAAAAAAACTTGAAGCAAATTTCTCTGATAAAGGCCTCGTTTCTCAAATGTATAGAGAACTGAGCCAAATTTATAAAAAATAAGAGCCATTCCCCAAATGATAAATGATCAAAAGATATGATAAGTTGTCAGATGAAGTAATCAAAGCTATCTATAGCCATATGAAAAAATGATCTAAATCACTATTTTTTTTGAGGGGGGGAGGCAGGGCAATTGGGGTTAAGTGGCTTGCCCTAATTCACACAGCTAGTAAGTGTGTCAAGTGTCTGAGGCTGGATTTGAACTCAGGTCCTGCTGACTCCAGGGCTGGTGCTCTACTCCTGTGCCACCTAGATGCCCCCATCTAAATCACTATTGATTGGAGAAATGCAAATTAAAGCAATTCTGAGGTACTACCTTATACTTATTAGATTGACTAGTAGGACAGAAAAGGAAAACGACTAATGTTAGAGGGGATGTGGGAAAAATGGGGCATTAATGTATTGTTGGTGGAGTTGCAAACTGATTCAACCATTCTCTAGAGCAATTTGGAATTATGCCCAAAGGGCTATAAAACCATGCATACCCTTTGACCTAGTACCACTACTCAGTCTGTATCCAAAAAGCGATTAAAAAACAAAAAGGAAAAAGACCTATATGTACAAAAAAAATTATAGCAGCTCTTTTTTTGTGGCAAAGAATTGGACTTTGAGGGGATACCCATCAATTGGGGAATGATTGAACAAATTATGGCATGTGATTGGTGCTATAAGAAATGATGAGCAGGATGCTCTCAGAAAAACTTGGACAGACTTACATGAGCTGATGTAAAGTGAAATGTACTATGTACACAGTAACAGCAATATTGTAAGATGTTCAGCTGTGAATGACTTAGCTATTTTCAGCAATACAGCGATCCAAGACAACTAGGAACGACTTAGGATAAAAATGCTATCCACCCCCAGAGAAAGAACTGATGGTGTCTGAATACAGATTGAAGCATATTTTTTTTTTACTTTATTTTTCTTAAGGTTTTTTTTTTGATCTCCTTTCTTTCACAACATGACTGTTATAGAAATGTTTTGCATGACTACACATATATAACAACCTTTGTTGAATTGCTTGCCTTCTCAATGAGTGGGGTGGGGAGGGAGGAAGGGAGAGAATTTGGAACTCAAAGTTTTAAAAACCAATGTTGAAAATCATTTTTACATGTAATTGTAAATTACATGTAATTTACATGTAATAAAATAAAAATATTAAATACTTTATTTAATAAAAATACTAAAAATGTTTCTATGAAATATTCTGAAGGAATAATAAATATCAATAAAATACTAAACAAAAAATACTAACAAAGCTATAACATTAAAAAATAAAGTTCTTTATAAGGATGAGTCAGTGTTGAACCTCAGTTTCCTCATTCATAAAATGGGGATGATAACTTTGCACCATTTACCATGAAATGCTGTTGTGAAAAAAGGGCTTTGTAAAGACTGAAACAATACATTAACAGGAATTATTATGATTATTTTGAATATCCATCCCCCTTACAAATGAAATATTGGTAAGGCACTTAGTGCTGGCACATGGTAGGTGCTTAATAAATACTTGTTTCTGTCCTTCTTTACCTGTGTTCTGAGTTCAAATTTGAGTTCTGAGTTCAAATCTGACCTCAGACACTTACAGGCACTTACTAGACACTTGCTCAGACACTTAACCCCAATTGCCTTTAAAAAAAAAAAGGACTAAGAAGACTAGTACTTTTAGATCTATGATCTTTGATGTTCCTTTGAACTCTTGTCTTTTTTCTCTCTTGCTTCTTTTAGTAAAGCAACTGGCAAATAGTAGGTGTTTAATAAATGCTCATTTCCCCTAGTTTTCCCCTCTGGGCCTTGCCTAGATGGCTCCTGAAATCTCTTCTAGACCTAGATGTATGATCCTATGAAGTGACTGTAAGAAAGGAAAGAGAGATGTTTGTTCCAGAAGAACCTGGATCGTACATGAAGGATTGAGTTACAACCTTATCTTCTATACTTGTATGCAACTGATGTCCTTGATGTAGGTATTCCCTCCAAGGGTACTGATTACAGCCAGTCTACATTTTCTTATCTGGTGCCAACTCTCATCCATGTCCTTGACATTAAATATTCCCTAGAGGGAATATTTATGGAGGGAATAGAACTCTAAAAGGCCTTCCTCTAGGTCTTTTAATATCCCATGGCAGCAAGACAACACGAAAGCTCTTAGTCTATTATTTTGTGGCAGTGCCTTACTTGTCTGGCCCTTTTCCTTTGTGTATCATTTATTTCCTGGATGATCACTTGAATGGCAGCATCGTGGAAAGAGAACTGGCTCTGGAGTCAGGCTAATCTGGCTTCAAATCCCATTTCTTACACTTACTGGCCCTGAGATCTTACGCAAGAGCCTTCACTTTTTAATCTCCTAGGCAGATCTCTAAGATTGCATTGTTGTTCAGTCCTTTCTGTCATGTCAGACTCTGAGTGACCCCATTTGGGGTATTGGCAAAGACACTGGAGTGGCTTGCCATTTCCTTCTCCAGCTCGTTTTACAGATGTGGAAACTGAGGCAAACAGAGTTAAGAGACTTGCTCAGGGTCACGTGGCTAGTAAGTGTCTGAGGCTGGATTTGAACTCATAAAGATGAGTCTTCCTGACTTTAGGCTCTGAGTTCCATCCACTGTTCCACCTAGCTGCCCTAAGATGGTGGAGCAGGCACCAATCTGCATTAGTTGCAACAATTAATTCACTGGCACTTTCTACACAAGTAGAATCAAATGTCAAGTCTAAAACAACACTAACAAACCAGTTTAGTAACTCCTCCAAAAAAGGAAAACCAGGTTAGTAGTACATGATTTCTTCTTGCTCTAAGCATCTGGCTCTTTGTGACTGCTGCTTCCTTTCCTAGATGCTCAATACCAATCTTCTAAATGATATTTTCTAAAATTTAGCCAGGATCTTATGTTTTCTACACCTCTGTCAATTGTGTGACTGTGAAAATGTGATTGTTGTGGCACATACTCTATGAAAGTCTTCCTGCTGCCATCTATGTATTTATTAAAGATACTCTTGAAATATATTGACAAATTAATCACCCAATCAACAATGACTTAATAAATTGATGTTTATGAAGCACCTACTATGTGCCAGACACTGTGCTGAGGACTGGAGATACAAAGAGAGAGTAAAAGATAGTCCCTGCCATCAAGGAGTTCACCATCTAATGATGATCATTCTTCAGAATATTTCATAGAACTAAGAAAGTAAACTCATGGGTTAGTAGTTCTCTTGATTATTTTGGTTGTTGGGATTTTTTTTTAAAAAGTAATAGAAATTTCTGTGCTCTTTTACATTCTTTTAGACTCTCCCCTCTTCAAGAAATCTTGAAAATTGATCGTGGATTGACTTTGAAATTACATAACCTTCATCATGAATGTCTTCTTCTTTCAGTACTTGGTCTGGTTCTTTTGCTTTTCCTAACTTCTTAAATGCCATTGCTACTTTCTCACACAGCATCCAATCTAAACCTTGTGGCAGACATTCCCATAACACAAAAGACCCAGATTCAATTTGGGGGATTTATCATTTCTCGGGCCAATAGTCACTCGCCAGAAAATCCTGGGAATATCACAACCAAACTCAATCCTTATGCTGACACCAACTGTCCCTTGCCAGCATGCAATGTATAAAATTAGAAAAGGAAAGTTTTTTTTAGTTGAAAAATTAAAAAGCAAAATAGAAGCCCCAAATAGAAGCTTTAGAAAACAGAGACCACTTCTGAACAAGATTTTACCTGAATGGGAAACAGTCCACTCAACTCCAGCATATGTAATCCAGCAAAACCCTGAGGTTCCCAGCAGACTGAATGATAATCAAGAGATACCGAGAAACTATAGAAACTTATTACACCCCATACCTGCAGAAGAGGTCGGTTAGAAGCTTGAGGGTAATATAAAAGGGATCTGCCTAGCAGCCAGAGACGGTCCAGGAAGGTCCAGGGACACAGGAAGTCTACAAAGCTCTGTGTTTAGATCCAGCTAAGAAAGCTGTAGAGTGGTCAGAATGTTGAAGGGTGGGAATCTTGAAAGTGCCATGGATTAGTAGTGAGAACTGGCAGGAACCAGCATAGCAGGACTCAGGTTGAGACAACCAAGGGCTGATGGCTCCTAGGTGTCTAGGCTCCAAGGTCCCTAGCACCTTGTCCTGAGATGCCAGAAAGAACCCTGAAAACCAAAGGGCTGAACCTCAGAAATCCAGGAGAGCCTAACTCAGGGAAATAGAGGTCAGAGAAAGAACCTAAGAGGGCCAGGTGAGAATAAGCAGGGCTGACTACCCCTACTCAAAAGTGAAGATGGGGTGAAGCCTAGTCCTGGTACAAAGTCCCAATTCAAGAACGAAAGCTGGAGAAATGAGTAAATCAAAGATAAAATCAATCCATATTAAAAAAATATTGAAAATATAGATTTCTCTCTCTCTGTGTTTCTCTCTCTCTCTCTCTTTCTCTCTGTCTCTCTTCTCTCCTTCTCCTTCTCTCTCCTCTCTCTCCTTCTCCCTCTCTCTTCTCTCTCTCTTGTCTCTCTTCTCTCTTTGTCTCTCTCTGTCTCTCTCTTCAAGTCTTCCTAGTTCCAGGCCAGGCACTTTATCCACTGTACCACCCTTGGAAATGTTGGGCCCAGAAAACTTCGTTTTGGAAAGTTTTAAATTGAAATATGCATAACAGCAATAACAAAAAACACCAAAGTATTTGCAACATTAGGGGAATGAATGAAACGTGCCAGTTACCAGAGTATGAAATCATGGAGATTTTTGTGCAGTGTTTTGGGTCTTTGAGGAAAAACACAAAAGCCTGTGGTTGACTTAAAATTTCATGTTTCTTTTCTCACGTTTCAGAATGCAACAACTCCCAAGTGACGTTAATTCTTCTAGGCTTGGGTGTGTCTAGTTTTCATTTCTTTTTTTTTAATTAAGAAGCCTATTTTTGAAATGGCTTGAAAACTCCAATGTGTTGCAAGACCTAAGTTGAATTGGTTGAAGTTGTGGAGAAGTATCATTTAAAATAGTACTAAGTCTCAGTAATAGTACCAATGACTAAACAACGACATTGACTAGTTAGCTCCTCAAAGTATCTCTTAAGAAATTGAGAACCTACAACCAGAAAAGGATGCACTTGGGAGTAGAAATGATCAGAGGAGTAGCACACTTGGGTCAAATGGATACTAAGTGCTAGAGTCAGCTTCCGAGCCTAGGTCTTCTCACCCCAAATTCAGTACTCTCCACTATGCCATATTTTGTCAGGATATTTTTTTTAGTGTTCAAAATAAGAGATTCATGGAGAAGCCCACTGGGGCAATTTATTTAAAGAGGACATGTGTTAAAACCACATAAATTAATAATTGTGAGAAGTTGAGAACCACACACATTGGGTGAGAAATATTACACTTAAAGGCTGGGCAAGAGTTTAGAATTATGGGGCTTTAAACGTTTTTTTCCCCCTTCATTCTCCATCAATACAGTAGGCTGAATTTCTGGTTAAAAATAGGTTACAAATCTGGTTACAAATCATGTATAAACTATTTACTACACTCAACAAATATTTATTGAGCACCTTCTATGTACAAGCTACTGTATTAGGTGTTGACATATTACCAGCACTACACAAAGGAATGACTTGGCAGAGGATTTTGGTTCAATACTACCTGACATACTTTCCTTCTGAACACCCAACTCTGCATATTTAGCATAAACCTGGAGATCACAAGATACTAAAACAGGAAAGTAGAATGAGAGAAACTTATTTTCTACATTTAAATCAAGCAAACTCTGAGTCACAGATCTTATATACAGTTTTAGGATCTCTTTCCCTATAGGGGCTTGGAAAATGCCTTTATGTGATGGTTAGAGGATAACAGAATCACAGATGACCCAGATCTACTGTGAATCTTGTCTTAGTTTTTCTTGTAAGCGCCAGCCTTTTATCATCAATTAATTGCTTGTTGGACATTGGATGTCTCCAAATCTCTCAAACTCAGTGTGTCCAAAACAGAACTCATTACCCCACCTTCCCACCCCCGAACCCACTCCTCCTCCAAACTTTCCGATTTCTGTGAAAGGTACCAAAATCCTTTCCATCTCCCAGGTTCTCAACCTTGGTGTTATCCGCAGCTCCTCCCTCTCTCTCATCCCACAAATCCGATCAGTTGCACAATCTTGCCATTTCTTCCTCTATCACTCTCTCATATCTGATACCATCTCTTTATTCACACAGCCACCATATTAGCTTAGGCCTTAATTACCTCTTGCTTAAACTATTCAGTGGCTTCTTGGTTGGTTTCCTTTCCCTTGTCTCTTCCCATTCCAAACCATCCTGAACACAACTTCCAAAGTAATTCTCCTTAAAAGCAGAAATGACTATGGAACCCACCTACTCAACTCAACTCCCTTTAGCTTCTAGGATCAAATGTAAGCTCCTATTTACAGTCAGGACCCAACTTATCTTCCTATCCTCATTATACCTTACGCTAGCCAAGCTGGCTTTATCTCTCAGATTCATACATGGCCCTCCATTTCCTATCTCCATCTCTTTGCACTGTCTATGGCCAATGCCTGGAATACATTTTTCCTCACCTCTGCCTCAAAGAATCCCCTTCTTTCCAGACATAGCTCAATCATTACCTTCTACATTAAGTCATCCTTGATCCTCCAGTTTGCTAAGACCCTCTCTCCCTAACTACCTTGTATTCATTTTATATTTATTCTGCATATACCTATGTATTTACATGTTGTTTCCCCATTTCATTTTTCTGTATTTGCATAGGCAGTGCCTAGCACAGAGCCTGGCAAATAGAAGATACTTAGTGAATGCTTGATTAATTAATTGATTGGTTTAGAGTGGGAAAAGGCTTTAGATTTTTATCCAGTCCAACTCATTTGTTTTATAGTTAAGGAAACTGAGACCCAGAAAAGTGAAACAAAATGTCCAAGGTCATACAACTAGGAAGTAGCAGATCAAAGATTCAGCTATAAGTCTTCTGGCTCCAAACAACTGGTGAAAAAAATCTGAAAATCTCTGTCTCTTGCTCTCTTTCTTCCTTGCCTACCATTCTCTCTCTGTCTCTCTGTCTCTCCTCTCTTTCCCTGTCTCCCTGTGTCTCTGTCTCTTTGTCTCTCTCTGTCTTCTCTTTGTCCTTTCCTTTTATTTCCTTTCCCTTGATCTCCCCAAGAACTTGTACAATAAGTGGGAATCAAACATTGATTGCCAAGTCAATTAAGAGTTCTAGTCATAGATAATAATTAGAGAAAGGAAAAGTAATGCGATGCTGAGGTTCCAACTTCTACTTGTCAGCTTGGCAAAACTTACAGAAAGGAAAATGGCATTATTGGAGAGACTGGAGGAAAACAGGTATAAAAATGGAATATTAATGGAGCTGTGAATTGGTACAGTGATTCTGGAAAACAATTTGAAAAAAAAAGTAACTAAAACTTCAGATACTTTTTGACCCCATGATACCACTGCTTGATCTGTATCCCAAAAACGTCAAAGAAAGAGGAGTAAGTATTCATTCTTTCTGCTATAAGCAGAAACTAGAAACCAAGAGGAGGAATGTCTACCAATTGAGAGAATGAATGAACAAGTGAATGGAATGGAATATTATTACACTGTTAGAAATGACAAAAGGGGTAGTTTTAGCAAAATCAAGGAAGACTAATATGAACTGATGCAGAGTGAAGTGAGCAGAACCAGGAAAACAATTTATAGAGTAACAACATTATGAAGAAAAAAAAAAACTTTGGAAGGATGAAGAACTCTAATCAATACAGTGACCAGACATGATTTCAGAGGAATGATTATGAAGCCTGTTACCATCTCCTTCTTAACAGACAGGTGATAGCCTCAAGATAATTAAAGATATATACATTTTTGGGTTATGCCCAATGTGAGAGTTTGTTTTACTTGACTATCCATATTTGTTATAAAGGTTTTGTTCTTCATCCCCTTCCCCATTTTTGGAGGAGGAGGTGGGGGAGAGAGGAAGGGCCAAGCAACAGATTGCCCTCCACCTACCCTCCGAGAAAAAAAAAGAAAGAAGAAGAAAAGAGACCCAATGAAGTATTTTTTAAAGTATAGAAAAGAACAGAAGAAAGATCAGAAAGAGTCACAGACAAGTTAGTCAGCTTTTATGTGGAATTTTTTTAATAAAGATTGTTTCAAGAATGTTAGTGTAGCTTTAAGCCACTAAAACATTAAAACTTTTATGGCCTTCTGTATACTTACAAAGATGAAAATTTTTATATAGAGATATTAATGTCATGTGCAATCCTCTTCTGTTCTAATATGCATGTGAAAATGCCCACTTTATTTGGTGTTTATTTAATTCAGAATAAAAAAAATAAAAATTTAAACAAAAAGTTCCATTCATAAAGTGAAAGTCAAAACAAGGTTTTTAGTGCTGGAGACAGGGAACAGATGGTTGAATGAAGCAAAAACAAGAAGTATTTGGTTTTTTTCTGCTTCCTCTTGGCATTTAAGATTTATGGCATTCATACCACATCAGTGAGAGAAGTAGGACCTGAGAATTAAAATAGATTTACAGATCCACAGGACAGAAGAAATGGATGGAGCCTATGGATCCTTCATTTCTATTATCAAATGATGAGTAAGTGCACAGTAGTAATTAACATTGAGGATATACTACTCCCTTTTTTATTCTTGAAAACTTTCGAAACAGAAAGATGGCATAATGTGCCTTCACCAAGTGAGACAGATGTAGAGGTAGGCAAGTAGCCACAAATGAAAATGACTAGTCCACTGCTGTGACCACATGGCCCCAAAGCCTCAGGAATGTGTGGGAGAGAGAAGACAATGGAAACTGTGGTGAAGATCAGTAGGGAGGCTAAAGTTGGCCCTTTGTTTTGCAGACAAATATCTGTTTGTTTGATATCTGGGCCAACAAGATGGCCCTTGGTGGAAATAAGTTATTTGTTAATTCCTTCCCATCTCCACCCCACTCTGTCCTTTCTTATCTTACCCCCTCCCTTTTCTGACCTCTTTGACTATGGAGAGGGGGGAGGCAGGACCATCTCTGAGATGGTAGTGGTTATAGAGAAGATATGTAAGAAAGGAAGGAGAGGCAGAAAAGAGAAATAGAGTTGGGGAGAGAGGGAGAAAAGGGAACAGGGAAATAAAAGAGAGAAAGATTACAGGATGCTATAAGCTTATATGAAATAATATGTGGAAAGTGCTTTGCAAACTTTAAAGTGCATATAATTTAAGTCAATAAGTCAATTTATTAAATGCATACTATGTATCAGCCACTACACTAAACTCTACATATATAAAGAAAGGCAAAATAGTCCTTTTCCTGAAAGAGCTTATAATCTATGTGGGAAACAACATGTAAACAAGAAATTTTATGTATACACACACACACACACACACACACACACACACACACAATACATACATATATGTATGTGTATGTTATGTATATATTAATTTGAATATACACATGTGTGTATATACATAAACACACATATACATACATATATATGCATATATATACATATATAAAATTTGTTATTGTTGTATTCCAGTCATGTTCTACTCTTTGTAACCCCATTTGGGGTTTTCTCGACAAAGATACTGGAGTGGTTTGCCATTTCCTTCTCCAGTTCAATTTACAGATGAGGAAAGTAAGGCAAACAGGGTTCAGTGACTGGCCCAAAGTCACACAGCTAGTAAGTATTTGAGGCCAGATTTGAACTCAGGAAGATGAATCTTCCTGACTTTGGGCCCAGAGTTGTATGCACTATTGCACCACCTAATTTGCTCTATCTGTCTATCTATCTATCTATCTATCTATCTATCTATCTATCTATCTATCTATGTGTGTGTAGACATATATATATATATGTGTGTGTGTGTGTGTGTGTACTCCATCTCTCCATGAATATCTATTTATCTATGTCTTCTATCTACATATATATTCTCACCCACAGAAGGTGGGATTTTATATATGGTAAACTAGAAATAATCACAGAGGTAAGACAGTAGAATTAAGGGGGATTGAGAAAGGCTTCCTGTAGAGTGTAGGATTTTAGCTAGGACTTGAAAGAAGGCAGGAATGCCAGGATCAGGAACCTTTTTGTTTTTGAGTAAGTTTTTGAGTAAAAGACACAAGCTCAACAGTTTGAGCTTTGTAAGCATCTAAAACTTCATTCATTTATCTGCTGATTCATTCATTCACACAAATCAGTCTACCCAGAAAATGACCCAGTGGGAGAGTCCCTGCTGAAGCTGAAGCTGAAGCTGAAGCTGAAGCTGAAGCAGTCTTCAGAAAAAATGACTCTTTTTATCCAACTGACCACTCTTTGAGTGGCCAATGAGGCCACTCGTTCTGGCCCCTCAGTCATGTCCTGGGCAGTCCAGATTCTATCCTAACTCTGGGCCTGCTGACTCGATAGTTCATAACACCTTGACTCAGGGCTTCTTCCACCAGCCCCACTTGGATTGTAAAGAGGTTTACTTCCCGCAGAGAGATAATCCCCAATTCAAGGTGAGTGTACCAGGCTGCTGTTCTCCCTTACTTCCCCTGCAGTTTGAAAGGCCGGTCCTCTAATCCAGCACTTCTTAAACTGTGGGTTTCCACTTCGTTTGGAGTCTCAACAAATTTGGCAATAGTAAAAGGTTTCTGAATGTGCAAGGACCAAAAATTAATTCAAAATCAAACATAATGAATCTGACGTGTTCAGGCATCTCTTGTCCGTGTTGCATCTTACAACTTCACTGCAGCCTTTGTTCTGAACACAAGGCATGCACACTTCACACTGCATGTGCCCTCAGGCCATGCAAGGACAGCAAAAAAAAGAGGTTGGGAGTGGAAAAAGTTTAAGAAGCCCTGCAAATTGACCCTGTGGAGACAATGTACACACAAATGCACACAATCAATCAATCAATCGACAAGCATTTATTAAGTCCTCATTATGTAACAGGGGATACAGAAACAAAAGTGAAACTTCATAATAACCTGGAAAGACCTACATGATATGATGCCTAGTGAGAGGAGCAGAACCAGGAGAACATTGTACACAACCGCAGACATATTGATTCTGTGATGACTAACCTTGATAGGCTTGGCTCTTCTCAGCAATATGAGGTTCAAAGACAGCTCCAAAGGTCTCATGATGGAAAAAGCTATCTACATCCAGACAAAAGAACTATGGAATATGAATGCGGATTGAGGCAAACTATGTGCTTTCTCTTTTTTTTTTTCTGTCTCTTCTTTTTTGGTTTTGTTTCTTCTTTCTCATGACTCTGTTGATCATGGTTCTTTTTTATGACTTGACTATTGTGCAAATATGTTTAATGTGAAGGTACATGTAGAACACATATTGGATGCCATGTTGTCTTGGGGAAAGGGGTGGGGAGGGAGGGGAAGAAAATTTGGAACTCAAAAACTTGTAGAACTGAGTGTTGTAAACTAAAAATAAAGAAAATCTTAAAAATAAAAGAAACTCTCTGCTGCCAAGGAGCTTCCATTCTACTTGGGATGATAACATGGATGTACAAAATGGGAAGAATATACATAACATATTGAGACCATAATATGTCTCATATATATAAGACAATGTCTATTTAGCCACATACCTACATATCTATATATCTCTCCATCCATCTCGCCATATATCATCTATTATCCATCCATCTATACACATATCCCTCTATCTTCCTATCTATCTATTATATATCACCTATCTATCCACCTATACATCTATCTATATATTATCTGTCACCTATCTATCCATCTATACACATATCTCCCTATCTACCTATTTATCTATCATCTGTCTATCTATCTATTATCTATCATCTATCCATCTATGTATACACATATCTCCCTATTTACCTATTGTATCAGTAAGGCAAGATTCATGATATTGATGGTGATCATGAATATGCCTGTATAGTTTAGAATTACAAAGTATAAGAGACTCTATATAGAAGGCAGAAGAAGTATAATATTTATTCAGACAACAGAGGGTCAAATCCCCAAACCAATAATTCCAATTCGACATAGCAACAATTGTATCTCAAAACTAGTAAGCCAACTTCAATGTAACAGCAAGGAAATTAAAACACAGTATCTCAGAAAGGAGTCAAGCCATCCTGTAACCTTCCCTTCTGCTAGGGCCATCCCATAAACACTCACTCACAAATCCTAACTGTCTGCCTGCCTGCATCCTCTCTTCCCACAGTTCTGAGAGCCCTTGCATTTCTCAGAACGCTTGCAGTTCTCTCTCTGTGTGTCTCTGTGTCTCTTCCAGTTCTCCATCTCTTGCAGCTCTCTCTACTCATTTTCTTCTTCTTCTTCTTCTTGCAGTTCTCTGGTCTCTGCAGCTTCCCCTTCTTCTCAGCTTTCTTTCTATTCTGCAGCTCTCTAGTCTCTCTGAGTTCTCTCTCTTTCTTCTCCGGCTGAATTCTGACCTAAATGGATGCCCTCAGGGTACACACACACACACACACACACACACACACACACACACACACACACTGTTTAGGGCCTTGGGGCTTAGCACCTACTTAGCAAAAGGTGTGGGCCTGCCTACAAACAAGCCTTCTCTAATCAAGCTTCCCTTAACTAACTCCACTTAAGGCCTATTAAATGGGGAAGGCGGAAGATCTTTAATCATGATTAGCACCACCCCTATCCATCTATTTATCATCTGTCATCTATCTATCTGTCTGTCTGTCCATCTATCTGTCTATCTATTATCTATCATCTATCTATCCATTATACACATGTCCCCCATCTGTCACATATCTATCCACTTATCTATTTGTCTATCAATTACCTATCATCTGTCCATCCATCTATATACATATCTCTTTATCCACCTATCCATCTATCATTTATCACCTATCCACCTATACATCTATCTATCTGTCTGTCTGTCTGTCTATCTATCTCTATCTATCTGTCTGTCTGTCTGTCTGTCTATCTATCTATAAACAGGGCCAGGCTTCAGGGACTAATGTATAACTCCTGGGAATTCATGCCTCCAAAGATAGAGCAAATCTGTGTAGGCAAGAGAGGGTAATGGCCAGAACAGCTCCATAGGAGGTTGGAAGAGATGGCACTGGAAGAATGGGAGCAACAGGTATGGTGAAGAAGTAGCTGAAAGTAGTAGAGAGAACAGGAACAGCAGCAGTTCTACAGGGAGAATTGATGATAGTGGAAATTATGAAAGAGATATCCAGATTTCTCTGATTGATTGTGCTACTTGTCTATGTGGCTAAAGCTCTGCCCTCATTTAGTTGTCTTGCAGTGAATGTGGAGAAATGAAATTGTCTTTACGCTCCTCCTCTTTCCCCCCTTAGTCTGGGGACAGCCAGGGTCCATTTTTATGTTTGGTTCCTTATTCTGCTATAAACTGTTTTTTAACTGACCTAGTTTTACTTCTCATAAGCATCTGTGGTTGACCTAGACCTGGGTATTTCCATATGTGCCTCTGTATACAATTGTAGTATTTGGGTTGGGGACTGGCTTTCATGGGTTTCTTTAATAAACTAGAATTATCCTTTTCTGACTGGGGTGGGGGGTGGTGCTTAACATATCCCCCTGGGGACTGCTGAACTACAGTTAAGGGGTGGGTTTTTTTGAGGCAATCTAGGTTAACTGACTTGTCCAGAGTCACATAGCCATTAAAGATCCCCCTAACTCCAGGACTGGTGCTCTATTCACTGTGACACTTAGCTGCACCCAGTTAAGTGTTTTTTGAATGATCCTCTGACTCCCAACAACTGGAACCTTGAGACTTTATCTTGGGCCTCACTTGGATTTCTCTTAATGTTTCTTGACCGTGATTTCTTTATGCAGTATAGAACAGACAGTGTCTTCCCAACCTTCTTAAGAAGGTCCCCAGGACAGTATTTAGGTTAAACTATGCATATACAAATTTGTCACCCCTATACATCTCTTGTTGTCCAAAGAGTTTCAGTTGTCTGCTGACAATTAGAAGTGTTTACAGATGTGGTCAATGATGCTCTGAGCTTGAGCTTTGAGACCAAAGTCGTATATGGGAGTTCTAGTACATATTATCTGATGGACAGAGATGAAATAATCATGAAAAGTGTTGGGGAAGAATAATTAAAGAGATGAGTGGTAATCTACTGACTTCTAGGACACTCACCTTTCCTCATTGAGATTAGCACCTATCTCACAGTCTTTCTTTCCTCCTCAACTCCTGTCCTCATAATAGCGGATTTCGGCAAATACATTGAGAAGATGGTGGCCACCCAGCTGAACTCTTCTAACATTCCCCTCTAAACAACTTTAAATAATGCCTCAAACCAACTTTTGAAGCATCAGAGCCAACAAAAGGTCAGGGTGAGACATTTTTCTAACCTAAGAAAAGTTAACAGGTCAGCAGGAGATGTGGCACTATCCTGGAGGCCTGTCCAGAGACCACACACATAGCCAAGGCAATAGCAGTCACAGAAGCAGCAGCAGCTTCAAAAGTTCGCAGTCCAGAGACTGAGGTTGGACAACTAGTCAGAAAGAGGTTACAAAGGATTCTTTTCTGGCATTGGGTATAGCTGGTGCTGATTGGCAACTGTATTGCCCGTAAGCAGTTCTGGGTCATGATTCCAGGACAGAGAGGAGCACTGGGGGTTGGTTACAAGGGAGCAGTGACCTTGGTCACAGCTTCGAGGCCAAGGTACAAGTTCCAGGACACTTATGAGTGCAGAGAACCAGGGGCCCTTCCTGGGTAAAGCCAAGAGCACAGACCAGGAAAGCAGTGCCTACACTTCTCTCAGGATCATACCACCTTGGAAGCTCAGAAAACTTGAAGTCCCCCAGAACTAGCTCTGAAAACAGCAGCATGAAAAAACCTGAAGCTTGGGACAGTGCCTCCCCACCTTCTGGTAAGCAGAGCCCAACTTTACCATAAATTTCAAAGTAAAGAAATAAGTTGGAAAAATTAGCAAACCACACAACAATGACAAAAAATTTGACCATTAAAACACTACTACGGTGACAGGGAAGACCAAGACATAAACTCAGACAACAATGTGAAAACAGCTCTAAGCAAAGCCTCAAAGAAAAATGCTAATTGGATCCCAAATCAACAAGAATTCCCATAAGAGTTAAGGAAGGAGATAAGGATGATAGAGGAAAAAATGGGAAAAGAAATGAATGATGCAAGAAAATTATTAAAAGAGAACTAACACCTTAATAAAAGAGGCACCAAAATAAAATACTGAAGAAAATAATACCTTAAAAATCGAATTGCCCTAATGGTAGAAGAGGCACAAATATCCACTGAAGAGAACTCCTTAAAAAGCAGAATTGGCTAAATGGAAAGGGAGATACAAACTGTCATTGAAGAAAATAATTCCATAAAAATTAGAATCAGGCAAGTGGAAGCTAATGACTCTATGAGACATCAAGAAACAATAAAATAAAGTCAAAAGAATTTTTAAAAATAGAAAAATGTGAACTATGTCATTGGAAAAACAACTGACCTGGCAGATAGATCTGAAAGAGATAATTTAAGAATTATTGGACTACCTGAAAGCCATAATCATAGAAAGAGCCTAGACATTATATTTCAAGAAATTATAAAGAAAAAATGCCTTGATACCTTAGATCCTGAGGGTAAAATAGAAATTGAAAGAATCCACTGATCACTTCTTAAAAGAGAACCCAAAATGAAAACTCCCAGGAATATTATAGCCAACTCCAGAATTCCCAGGTCAAAGAAAAAATACTTCAAGCAGCCAAAAAGAAACAATTCAAATATCATGGAGCCACAGTCAGGATTACACAAGATTTAGCAATTTCCATATGCATTAAAGGATCATAGGGCTTAGAATATGATATTCTAGAAGGCAAGAGAGTTAGGATTACAATCGAGAATAACTTATCCAGTAAAACTGAGTGTAATCTATCAGAGGGAAAAAGGGATCTTTAATGAAATAGAGGACTTTCAAGCAAGCCTGATGAAAAAAGATCAGAGATAAATAGAAAATTTGATATTTAAGCACAAAATCCAAGAGAAGTATAAAAAGTAAACATAAAAGAGTATTAATAAGAGAGTCAATAAAGTTAAGCTGTTTATATTCCTTTATGAGAAGATGATAAACACAACTCCTAAGACGTTTACCATTAGAAGGTGAATTAGAAGAAGTCTACATAGACAGAGGGTATGGGTGTGAGTCAATTATGTTGGAATGATCAAAAAGAAAATGAAGGGGTGAGAAAGAGGGATGCACTGGGAGAAGGAGAAAGGGACAGATAGAATGGGGAAATTTTTCTCTCATGAAAGAGGTACACAAGAAAGAGCTTTTACAATGGAGGGAAAAGGGGACATGATAGGCAATGCTTGAACCTCATTCTCATTGGAATTGGTTCAAAGAGAGAAGACTATGTGCACACACTCGGTTGTGTATAGAGATGCAAAGAAGAGGGATAAGAGGATAAGAGAAAGGCAGGAGATGATAAAAGGGAGGGCAGTGGTTAGAAGCAAAACGGGCTTTTAAGGAGGGACAGGAGAGAGAGACAGAGAGAGACAGAGAGACAGAAAGACAGAGAGAGAAGAGAAAAGAGAGACAAAGAGAGAGAAGAGAGAAAAGAGACAGAGAGAAAAGAGGGACAGAGAAAGAGAGAAGAAAGAGAGACAGAGAGAGGGAGAGAGAAAGAGAGAGAGAGAGAGGGAGAGAGAAAGAGAGAGACAGAGAAAACAGAGAGAGACAGACAGAGAGACACAGAGACAGAGAGAGAGAGAGAAGAAAGAGAAGAGAAGAAAGAGAGACAGAGAGAGAAGAAAGAGAGACAGAGGGAGAGGGAGAGAGAAAGAGATAGACAGAGAGAGAGACACACAGAGACAGAGAGAGAGAAAGACAGAGAGAGAAGAGAAAAGAGAGACAAAGAGAGAGAAGAGAGACAGAGAGGGAAGAGAGAAGAGAGACAGAGAGAGAGATAGAGAGAGAGAGATGGAGACACACACACACACACACACACACACACACAGAGAGAGAGAGAGAGAGAGAGAGAGAGAGAGAGAGAGAGAGAAGAAAATGGGATGGAGGGAAATACACAATTAGAAATCATAACTGTGAATGTGAATGGGATGAGCTCATCCATAAAATGGAAGCAGATAGCAGAATGCGTTAGAAACTAGAATCCAACTATGTGTTGTTAACAAGAGACACACATGAAACAGAAAAGCACATGAAGAGTTAAAATAAAGGGCCGGAGCAGACTCTATAACCTTTCAACTGAAGTTAAAAAAAGGCAGTGGTAGCAATTATGGTCTCAGACAAAGCAGAAGCAAAAACAGACCTAATTAAAGTAGATAATCAGAAAAACTCTTTTGCTAAATGGTAACACAGAAAATGAAGCAATGTCAAAACTTTTTACAGCAAATTTCTCTGATAAAGTCCTCATTTCTCAAATACACACTGCGCATAGAACCAAGTTATATGTATAAAAATAAGAGGCATTCCCCAGTTGTTAAATGGTCCAAGGATATGAACAGGCAGTTTTCAGAAGAAGAAATCAAAGCTTATCTGCAGTTGTATGAAAAAAAAACTCTCAATCACTATTGATTAGGGAAATGCAAATTAAAACAGCTCTGAGATATTACCTCGCACCTATCAGAAATGACAAATGCTGGAGGGGAATGAGGGCAAAATAGGTACACTAATGCATTGTTGGTGGAGATGTGAACTGGTTCAACTCTTCTGGAAAACAATTTGGAACTATGTCCAAAGGGCTATAAAACCTTGCATATCATTTGACCTAGCAGTACCAGTACTAGGTCTCCCAAAGAGATCAAAGAAAAAGGAAAAAGACTTATATGTGCAAAAATATTGATAGCAACTCCTTTGTGGTAGCAAAGAATTGGAAATTGAGGGGATGCTCGTTAGTTGGGAAATGGCTGAACAGGTTGTGTAATATAATTGTGATGGAGTACTATTGTGCTAATAAGAGCTGATGAGGAGGTGGCTTCAGAAAAAAACAACAACAGGGCAACAACTAAATGAAGTGATACAAAGTGAATATATTATTGGGCATAATAACAACAATGTTTTGATGACGATCATCTGCAAAAGACTTAGCTATGAGGGGCGGAGCCAAGATGGCAGCTGGAAAGCAGGGACTTGCTTAAGCTCCCCCCCAGGTCCCTCCAAACACTATAAAAATGGCTCTGAACAAATTCTAGAGCTGCAGAACCCACGAAATAGCAAAGGGAAGCAGAGCTCCAGCCCAGCACAGCCTGGATGGTCACTGGGAAGGGTCTATTGCACAGAGTTGGGAGTGGAGCAGAGCACAGCCCAGTGTGGGCCGCACCAGGAACAACTAGACTGGGAGCCAGGCAGAACAGGTATAGTGCCCTGAATCAGTGAGCTGTGGCAGTTACCAGACTTCTCAAACCAAAAACACCAAAGACAACAGAGAAGGTTAGTGGGAAAAGCTGCTGGGACAGAGTAAAAGGAGTGTGAGGTCAGCCACCGCCTCGGGGGTGGTGGAGGTGGTGCAGCTCTGAGGCTGCTTCCAAAGCTACAGCTGTAGTTGTTTCCAGCCCCAGGACCACCTGGTGGGAGGAATTAAGTGGTGGATTAGAGCAGGAGTGCAAAGCCTGCTTTGCCCTGCCTGGATCTGCCCCACCTGGATCTGCCCCACCTGGTTGTTGGTTCTTGGGGGAGAAGGAGCACTGGTGTGGCAGAGCTTGCTGTGTAGAAGTGGCTCTGAAAACAGCAGCACAGGCCTTCAAGCTTGGGACAAAGTAATCTCTACTCTACAAGCAGTCATACCCCAACGAAAAACTCAAAGGTCAAGTAGTTGGCTGGGAACGTGAACAGGCAGCAAAAATGGTCTCAGATTCAGACTCAGACTTCAGAATCTTTTTTTGGTGACAAGAAGACCAAAACATACAGCCAGAAGAAGTCAACAAAGTCAAAGAGCCTACATCAAAAGCCTCCAATAAAACTATGAATTGGTCTCAGGCCATGGAAGAGCTCAAAAAGAATTTGGAAAAGCAAGTAAGAGAAGTAGAGGAAAAATTGGGAAGAGAAATGAGAGTGATGCAAAAAAAATTATGAAAAAAAAGTCAATGACTTGCTAAAGGAGACCCAAAAAAATACTGAAGAAAACAACACCTTAAAAAATAGACTAACTCAAATGGCAAAATAGCTCAAAAAAGCCAATGAGGAGAAGAATGCCTTGAAAGGCAGAATTAACCAAATGGAAAAGGAGGTCCAAAAGACCACTGAAGAAAATACTACCTTTAAAATTAGATTGAAGCAAGTGGAAGCTAGTGACTTTATGAGAAATCAAAATATTATAAAACAGAACCAAAGGAATGAAAAAATGGAAGACAACGTGAAATAGCTCATTAGGAAAACCACTGACCTGGAAAATAGATCCAGGAGAGATAATTTAAAAATTATTGGACTACCTGAAAGCCATGATCAAAAAAAGAGCCTAGATATCATCTTTCATGAAATTATCAAGGAAAATTGCCCTGATATTCTACAGCCAGAGGGTCAAACAGAAATTGAAAGAATCCACTGATCACCTCCTGAAAAAGATACCCAAAAGAAAACTCCTAGGAATATTATTGCCAAATTCCAGAGCTTCAAAGCAAATGAATTTCCACGGAAAATTGGAATTCCATGGAGTTCCAAATTCCAGGATTTGACCTGAGGAGGAAATAACATACACACTCAATTGGGTATCTTACCCCACAGGAAAGAAGGAGGAAGGAGATAAAAAAGCGGGGACAATAGAAGGGAGGGCAAACAGGGAGAGGAGGTAATCAAAAGCAAACACTTTCGAAAAGGGACAGGGTCAAAGGAGAAATTTGAATAAAGGGGGACTGGACAGGAGGGAGTAAAATATAATTGGTCTTTCACAATGTGAGGATTGTGGAAGGGTTTTGCATAATACTTGTATGACCTATGTTGAATTGCTTGCCTTCTTAGGGAGGGTGAGTATGGAAGGAAGAGGGGAGAGAATTTGGAACTCAAAGTTTTAAAAGCAGATGTCCAAAAAAAAGTTGTTTTTGCTTGTAACTGGGAAATAAGATATACAGGCAATGGGGCATAGAAATCTATCTTGCCCTACAAGAAAGTAAGGGAAAAGGGGATGGGGGGAGTGAGGTGACAGAAGGGAGGGCTGACTGGGAAACAGGGCAATCAGAATATATGCCATCTTGGAGTGGGGCGGGAGGGTAGAAATGGGGAGAAAATTTGTAATTCAAAATCTTGTGGAAATCAATCCTGAAGACTAAAAATATTAAATAAATTTTAAAAAGACTTAGCTATTCTGATCAATACAATGATCCAAGACAATCCCAAAGGAATTCATAATGAAAAAAATGCTATCACCAGAGACAGAACTGATGAACAGAGTACAAATTGAAGTATAATTTTCTCACTTTATTTTTCTTGGGTTTTTTGTCATGGCTAATATGGAAATATGTTTTGCATGATTTCACATGTATAATTGCTATCATATTGCTGCCTTCTCAGTAGGTGGGGAAAGGGGTGGGAGGGAGAGAATTTCATTTAAGGAGTGGGGTATAATTCCTTAGATGGGAAGGATACATTATACTCCACTGGCTAAAGGTCAGGTGCAGCTAATATTCTATACCTGGGAAATGATCATCATAGCAAGAGAGAAAAGGGTCATAGGATCATCATTTTTTTTCCATTCACATGACCAACTCTTGTGTCATTGACTCTGACTTGAAGGCATCTGAGTCTTAGGGAGAAAGAGAGTCCCACGCTCAGACACACACACACACACAAACACACACACACACACACAATACACACATACACCCACCCAGGACTGGCTACACTTGATGCCTCCATTACCTTTTGTCTCACTCCCTCCTTAACCCCCTGAAATCTGGCTTTTGACATTATCACTAAACTGAAACTGCTCTCTCCAAAATAACCAACAACTCTTAATCCCCAATTCCAATGGTCTCTTCCCAATCCTAGTCTTCCTTGACTGCTCTGCATTTGACACTGTTGACCACCCTTTCCTCCTGGGGATTCTCAGCTCTCTAGATTTTATTCACTCTGATCTCTCCTAATTCTCCTCCTGCCTGTCCTACTGTTCCTTCATTGCCTTTTTAATCAATCAATCAATCAACATTTATTAAGTACCTACTATGTACCAGGCATTGTGCCAAGCTCTGGAGATACAAAAAGGCAAAAGACAAAGCTGTGTTTTGGAGCTTCTGCTCTTTTCTAGCCATACTTTATATTCTCTCCCTTTTAGTGACCTCATCAACTCCTATAGGTTTAATTGGCATCTCTAAGCAGATGAATCACATATATGTGTATGTGTATATATGTACACAATACACACAGGCATATACATTTATATTTATGTGTATATACATTTATACACACATATATACATACATATACACATATGTATATGTGTATGCATATACATATAATTAAAATACACACACATATAAAATACGTACATATACATATGATTAAAATACATATAATTTAAAAGCACACACATATAATTAAAATCGTAGTCTCTCTCCTAAACCCAGTCTCAATACAGAAGTTGCTTACTTCATGTTTTTAAGCGGATGTCCCAGAGACATCTCAAAACCAACATGTCCAAAGCTTAACTCATTTTCTTTTCCACTAAACCCATCCCTCTTCTGAACTTCCCTATTACTGCGGAGAGCAATACCTTTTTTCCAGTTGCCAAGGTTCAGATTCTGGATAATCCTTCACTTCTCATTCTCATTCAACCCACATAGTGATCCTTTTAGTCAACAAAACTTGTTATCTCTGTCTGTGTCTCTCTCTGTCTCTGTCTCTCTGTCTGTCTCTCTTTCTCCAACATCTCTCACATAAATCTACTCCTTTCCATGCACACAGCCATCACCTTGGTTTGAGCCCTCATTATCTGTCTCCCAAAACATTGTATTACTTTCCTAATTGGTCTCCCTTCCTCACCTCTATCTACTCTGATCCATCCTCCATACAGTTCTGATCATTTTATCCCTTGCTCCATAAACTCCAGTGACTCCCTAGAATCAGATATCAAACCTTCTGTTTAGCACTTATATTTCTTCGCGCCTTTCCAGTGCTGTTACACTTTACTCCCCTCCTCCTACTCTGCAATCAAGCTTGATTTACCTGCTGGCTGTTCTGCACAGTCCATCTTTCATCCCTGTGATTTTGTACCAGCTGTCCCCCATACTGAGAATGGCCACCCTTCTCGCCCCTACTTCTTAGAATCCCAGGTTTCCTCAAAGACTCAGCTCAAGAGCTACATTCTACACTTGCTTTCCTTGGTTCCCTTTTGCTTCTGTTTTTTTTTTTCATTCTGACAGGCCCTTTTCAACAATGTTTCCCTCTCCCCCATCCCCATATGCCCTCCACTGAGCTGCTGTAAATGGATATCCCCTGGTCATGGCTGAGACTTGCTGATTAATTCTGTACTGCTCTCTGTGCCTCTTAACTGATTCCCCCTCCCTACAATTACAGACTAGATTCCTGGTACCCAGCCTTGCCCAGCAAGGTACAACAGTGACTCTGGTATTTAAAGAATTAACTTGAGTCCAAAAATTTCCAGATTTTATTTACCTCCAGACTTTATTTCATATTCAAGAAATACAGGTAAACAAATGATTAAGAAACCAAGGCTCATAAATACAAAAGATTTACAAGGCAGTCTTAATGGTCTACAAGCATCCCACAAATATCAAAACCAATCTGTTTTAACATGAGCTTCTTCTTTCCTATTCAATCAAATATTATTATTTACCAATAGAAACTTTTATTCTTTATCATTTTTCTTACTATAGTATTTCTTCTCCTCCTTAACTTTCTTCACACTTTGTAAAAGTTATTAAAGTTATATATCACCTTTTACCCACCCCACCCCAGATAATTTTTATTAGTAACCTAGTAAACATCATTAAACACATTGTGAAGCAACCAAAATTTTGGAAAAAATCAATTACGTGATAAAAACATTAAGTTCCACTCTTTTTGGTGTTTTTAGAAGAGAAAAGTATATATTAACTGTAGTAAAATAGTAACAAAACCACCCTGCTAGTTTCTATGTTCTCTTCTAAACTTTGTTTTTTGCATGTGCATTTTCCTTATCACTCACTAAACATTTATTAAGTTATGACTATATTCTAGGCACTGTACAAGGCAATAGGGAAAGCAAAGGTGATGAATGAAAAATGGTCCCTGCCCTCGAGGAGCTTTTCAGTAAAATCATATATTTCCAACAGTCTGTGTCATTTGATATTTACTAGCTAAAATATGTAAATTGAGAAATATACTGTTTTTCAGTTCTTCTGGAGTTGGAGCCATCCTTGGTTTCCTCGTCTGTACAATAAAGGGCTCAGACTTAATGACCCCTAAGGTCCATTCTGATCTGAAATACTATTGTCTAATACACTTTTCTAATACTTTAATTTCTAATCTTCTATTCTCCCCTCCTTTTCAAAATGCCTTTGGTCCCTCTTTTCTCCCTCCCTATTCTCTTTTTACTTACCCCTGAATAAAATCTGATCTTTGGCGGGGGGCAGGGAACAAACCTAGCACAAAAGCTGGGCTTGATGGAGTAACTGTCATCAGAGTTTTTCTGTGTCCATAGGCAGTAGTCCCTGCTGCTAGAGAGGCTGAGGCTAGTGGATCACCTGAGTTTGGGAGTTTTGAGCTACAGTAGGACTAAGGCTAATAAGGTGTTCACACTGAGTCTGATAGATGAGTACCCAGGGGTGGACATCCTCCAGGCTGTCTACTGATATGCAAACTGGCCCAGATTGGGAAAGCAGAAAAGGTACCAACCAGTATTGGAACCAGGCCCCAAGTGGCCACCACACTTCTAGCTTGGGTGAGATAAGGAGATCCAATTTCAATAAAATAAAATAAAATATTAAGCAAAAACAATGTGTTGCTTCCATTTTTATCTTGCTATCAAAAATATCCAGGGGTCTTTTGAGATGTGTTCATTTTCTGTAATAAAGTTTATTAATCAGTCTTCCTATCTCCACCCCATCCCACCCCCAAATCTAAGATGCTGGGTCTTGGGTTTGAATTCTGTTTGTTACCTGCTGCCTATAGGACCTTGAGGAAATCATGTCTCCTCTCTGGGTCTCAGTTTCCTCATCTGTAAAAAGAGGCAGCACTAAATGACATGTACAATCCCTTCTAGCCCAAAGCTACCATCTTATGACCTAGCATCTACATTTTCTGTGCTTTCTCATTCCAAATCTTGTTGGGCAGTTTGAGTTCTCTTGAATTAGTAAAATCATAGGCTTATCCACTAGTCATTTTCATTACCTCCAAGTCATCTAAAAGAGCTTACAATGACAAACGCATTGCCCCCAAGACTTACAATGATAATTGGCCATAATCATGAAATTATAGTGGTCAGTGCAAGCATGAAACCATTGACTGAAGCTGTTGCCTAATAAGACACCACTCACTATATAAGGAAAATAAGACTGGGTCTTGTGACATCTGGGACAGACTCTCTCCGAAAGGAACTCAGGCAGGTTGAGAACAGACAGGATCTTCTCAACTGTCTTCTCAAGGGTGGACCCACCCAGTGAAATCACAGATCCTTGGAATAGTGAAGAATACTCATCCTTCACTATTGTCCAATAAGTCAAAAATGAAAGTCACCTGAAAAGGTCACTGCTGTTGTCCCATCTGCTATCTCTGGCAAACCAACTGGTTTTCTTCTTCTTCACATATTTCAACACCAACCTCTTCACAGTTTTGGCTTCTGAAGGACTTCCTTCTTTCCCCCTTCCCATTGTACCCCATTCAGCAATTTTTTGAAAAGTAGTTTTCCCATGGTATAAATATAACATTTTCTCTGGGAAGCAAGGGTTTGGGTCCCCTTCACTGTTCATTATTTAACAACAACAACGACAAAGGTTGTGTTCTCATTCTTCTAGGTCTAGTTTTGAAATAGATTCTGCTCAGTGATTTCACAGTTGTGAAACAATTATTTCAAAAGGCTGGCAGGAGTATCTGGCAACGTCTTATATTCAACTAATTCAGTTCAACAAGCATTTTACTGTGTTGAGTAAATTTGACTTTGACAGGTATCAATTAAACAATTGCTATGTACCAGGTACTGTACTAAGAACTTGACTGTATCACAACTCTACAATTATTCCAAGGAAAATCAGGTGTAATTCTTAGTTATCTTGGAGAGTCAAGAACCCTTGACAACCCCACCAAAGAACATCCCCAACCATAACTTCTCGATATTCATACATATGTCAAACGTGTAAAGGAAAAGGCCGACTATTGGTCGGTAACAAGAAATGGTTTATTTACAAGCATGGTGGCATGAAAAATCCATTGGGTTTAGTGTCCAGTGACCTAACTTTGTACCTCAGTTCCACCACTTCTGTAGCTGTATGATCTTATAACTCCAGTTCTGTTGCTATCTAGTTATGTGGCCATGCAAACTCTCTGGGCCTTAGTTACACTTGTTTGTAACATGAGTCACCTGAAAAAGTGGTTAGAATGTTGAATGTGGGGTCAGGACAGACTTGGGTTCATATCCCACCTCTGACACTTATTAATCCTAGAAGAACTAGGCTTACTTTCTTTGAAAAGATCTCAGAGGGGCAGCTAGATGGTGAAGTGTATAGAGCCCCAGGCCCTGGAGTCAAGAGGACTTGAGTTCAAATTCAGCTCCTGACACTAGTTGTGTGATAATAGGTAAGTCACTTAACCACCAAAGGAAAAAGAAAAGGTCTCAGAGTCAGGTAAGAAGATCTAGATGAAAGCATGTGTTAATAAGTCAAGTAACAAGTCTTTATGGAGCAACTATTCTGTACCCAGAATTGAGCTGGGCATTGTAGGGGATGGACCTACCTTTGCCCTCAGGGAACTTATGTAACTTGGGAGGCCAAACTAACAAACAAGAAAGGGAGAAAGCAAAGACCCAAGTGCTTCACCAACACTGTAGGAGCACTGAGTGCTCAGAGAAGACAAAGATTGTCATGGGCTGGAGTAGCCAAAAAATAACCATTTGGAAGAAGAGGATTCAGATACTCAGAGGGGAGTAGGAAGGACATTTTATGAATAGTGTCAGCCAAGGAATGGAAGTGGAAGTGGGTGTGGTTTGTAGATGATACAATGAGAAAATGCATGACATGAGAATGTGTTTATCATAATAACTTATTTAAATATTTATCTGTAGATTTCCTGGTGTAATCTATATGATTTACCTCATTTGACCCTCAAAATCCGGTGTGTTAAATAGTAGAGCTCTTATCACACACATTTTACAGATGGAGCAATAGAGTTTCAGAGACTCTAAATGACCCGCTCTTAATGATATAGCTCCAAAGCCTCAAAGCCAGGGCTTTCTGCCTCCAAATAAGTCTAAGGCTCTATCTGCTTCACCACATTGCCCCAGGCTACGTTGGAGGGTGATGGAAAATTCGTTTGGATCATGAAAATGGCAACAGATTTTTTGGAGGAACTTGAGAGCTTGAAACAGGAGTTTGGACTTGGTTCAGTAGGCAACATGGAGCCCTTAGAGTTTCTGTAGCAAGGGAGTGGTGCGTGACAGTGATGTTTCATCTGGTGGTGGTGTATAGACATGATGGAAGAGGGGAGAGCCTGGGAGTAAGCATGCATGCACAGAAGGGCTGAGACACTTCTCCCTCTGCCAGTGTCTGTTTTCCCAAGAGTTGTGAAAAGGTATGATTTCTCTTCTCTATACATAAGGTGGTTTCTTAGGTGGACTCCCATTCTTGTGCAGCTCAGCTTAGAGGGGCTGTTCTCAAGTGCCCTTCAGAGAAGGATTGAGCCATCTCCATCACTTGTAAAGCTAGTAACACTGGCACTGATGATTGTACTATCTCGCTTGTGAGCGTCAGGTGGGAGGAACTGAGTGCGGGCATCATGGCTACACAGGATGGACAAGCATTTCCTGTATAAGTGGTAAAGGTATTTCCTGAATTTTTCACCAGCAAAAGCATAGATAAAGGGATTGAGGCAGCAGTGGATGAAGGCAATTGTTTCTGTCACATTCATGGCAAGCCTCAGTTCCTTCTTCAGCTCACAACTCTCAAAGAGGTTGTAGTATTTGAGTGTTTCCAGGAAGATCATCACATTATAAGGTGTCCAGAAGAGGAAAAAGGCAACTACCACCACCAATATCAGCTTGATTGTCCTCTTTTTTTTGTGGTTTTTGCAAGAAAATATGGTCCGGATGATACCAAAATAACAGTAGCACATGATGAGAAGTGGGACCATGAAGCCAAGAAAATTTGTTTCCACATTCTGGAGCACTGGCCAGATATCCTGAAGAACGTCAGGGTAATTACCCAGACACTCACCATCCACTTGTTCAGTGAACATAAACTGAGGGGTTGCAACGAGGATGGCCACTGCCCAGACGCCAAGACTGACTACGACGCCATGTTGGACTGTCCTGCTGTTGAGCGAGTGGGCCGCCAGGACTATGGCCACATATCTGTCAATGCTTATGATGGTGATGAAGAAGATGCCACTAAAGTAGCCGATGAAGTAGAAGGCGGTGATGAGCTTGCATAAGGCATTGTTGAAGCCCTGCTCATTTAGCACATAGTGGGTCCAGAAGGGAAGAGTTGTAACAAAGAGCAGGTCAGATAATGCCAAGTTGAGGAGGTAAATGTCTGTGATGCTTTTATGTTTGCTGCTGTTGGTGAGTGCAAGGACCACCAGCAGGTTCCCCACCAGGCCAAAGGCAAAGACAAGGGAGTAAAGAGTGGGTAAGAAGATGATCCCAAAGTCCAAGATGTTCCTCTGGTCACAGGCAACGGGAAAGTTATCATAGTTGTATGTGAACGTTGTTGATTCAAGGCCTGTTTCAGTCATGGTGAAGGGCCGGTAACTGAGGAAGTAAAAGAACAACTACATTAGCCAGCAGAAAGGGCAGAATTCTGTAACTGACCAAGATCCCTCTTATGACAAGTCACAAGTTAGGTCAAAATCCTGGTTTCCTCTTTACATCCTTAAAAGTAATGGTCACAAATACACCTAGTCAAGCAAAATGAATTCCCATGTTGGTCACATCCAAAAAATGTGTATTTCCTTCTGCATATTTAGTCCATTATATATCATATCAAGTGGGAAGGTGTGGGGGGAGGAGGGAGAGATAAAAATGCTGGTCAATGGAAAAAATGAAAAGCAATTGTGAGATCTGCCCTTTTTTCTTTTGGGGTAATCAGCATGGCCTTCCATACCCCTTTTCTCTGAGTGTTCTTTCCCATTCTTCACCTTAACTGAACCCTGACTTTCTCAGAAGTGGGACTGAACCTCTTAAACCTTCTATAATGGATACTCCATCTTGTCCCATCTCTTGGGGTGTCAGGAGAAGAAAATTCCTTGATCCTTGTAAACTCTTTGCCCCAAGCATAGAGCCAGTTCACATAATTCAGGCCCAAGATGACTTCTCCCCTATCCCTCACAATGTGCATTTTGACCAAGTTTAATAGAATTGGCAAAACCTCACTTCCCTTTGCTTGCCTCCTGTCATATAATTTTCGGCTTTTTTCTTTCATAAAAACTTCATTTTATTTCTATCTTGTATTTACAACATCACTTTAAATTCTGTATACAAAAGCCATCCCTTGTAATGAAGATTTAAAAAGAGAGGGAGGAAAAGCACGTCAATAAAATCAATCAATACATTATCTTTCAGTTTTTTTTTTTAAAGAAGAGGTGGAACAAGATGGAGTCTCCATTATAGAAGGTTTAAAGGGTGCAGCCCCACTTCTGAGAAAGTCAGGGTTCAGTTAAGGTGAAGAATGGGAAAGAACACTCAGAGAAAAGGGGTATAGAAGGCTATGTTGATTACCCAAAAAGAAAAGAAGGGCAGATTTTTTTTTTTAATTTTATTTTTATTTTTAATTTTTTAAATTTTCAAATTTTAATTTTGACAGATGGGTCCATGTACTTTGTATCTAACCTAGAGAATGATTTTGTCAGTTGTTTCCTATAATCCATTTCTATGCAGTGATTTTTTTTAAAGTCAAGACCTGACCCTACATAATGATTGACTTTGCCCTGAGAGAGAAACATCTGGCAAGAGATACTTCTCTTTTCTCTCTTAACTCTCTACTCTGTTCTTAACCCTTACAATCTGACTTCCAACCTTATTATTCCTATGAAACTGCCCTTTTAAAAGTACTAATGATCTCTTAGTTGCCAAATCCAATGGTCTTTTCTCAAAACTCATTCTTCTTGACCTCTCTGCAGCCTTTGGCGTTACTGGTCCCACTCTCCTCCTTGATACCCTCTTCTCTCTAGATTTTAGGGACACCATTCTTTCTTGGATCTACCTCTTTGATTCCTCTTTCTCTGTCTCTTTTGTCAAAATCTCTTCCACATCACTCCCTCTAACCGTGGGCGTCCCTCAGGGTCTTGTCCTAGGCCCTCTTCTCTTCCTCCTCTATTTCACTTGGTGATCTCATCAGCTCCCATTGATTCATAGTAATGGTTATGATAACGATTCTCTATGATAATGATTCTCAAAGTTACCTGTCCTGCCCCAATCTCTCCTCTGACTTCCAATCTCACATCTCCACCTGCCTTTCAGCCATTTCAAACAGGACATCCAGCAGACAGCTTAAACTCAATATGAGCAAAACAGAACTCAATATCTTCCTCACTAATCCCTCCCCCCTCCTCATTCCTACTCTATTACTGTAGAGAACACCCCCATCCTCCCAGTCCCTCAGGCTCCCAAGCCAGGAGTCCTCCTGGATCCCTCACTATCTCTCACTCCCATATCCAAGTTGTTGCCAAGGCCTGATGATTTCATCTTTATAAAATCTCTTGAGTGTGTCCTCTCCTCTCCTCTAACACTGCAACCTCTCCTAGTACAGGCCTTCATCAACTCACACTTGGACTATTACAAAAGCAGCTTGTGAGTCTAACTGCCTCAAGTCTCTCCCCACTCCAATCCTTCCTTCAATCAGTCACTAAAGTGATTTTCCTAAAGTTATATCACTCCCTGCCTCGAGGGCTCCCTGTTACCTCCAGGATCAAATATAACATGCTCTACTTGGCATTCTAAGCCCTTCAGAACCTAACCACCTCCTCCCTTTCCAGGCTTCTTCCACCTTAACTCCTGGTCACATTCTTTTCAATCCAGCGGCCTCCTCGCTGTTCCATGAACAAGATACTCCATATCTCAGGTCTGGGCATTTCTCTACCTCACATGCCTGGAATGCTCTCCCTTCTCCGCTCTGACTACTAACCCAGATTCCTTTAAGTTTAAATTAAAATCCCATATTTTCCCAGAAGAGAGAGACAGAGACAGAGAGACAAGACAGACAGAGAGACAGAGATAGAAGCAGAGAGAGAGAGAGAGAGAGAGAGAGAGAGAGAGGGAGGGAGGGTGAGCTTGTTTGTACATATTTCTTTGCTTATTGTCTCTCCTATTAGATTGTAAGCTCCTTGAGGGTAAGGAATGTCTTATGCCACTTTCTGTGTTGCCAGCACTTAGCATGGTCCCTGGCACATAACAGATGCTTGATAAATGTCTATTGATTGGTTATTGATCAATTGATACTTTGCCATCTTGCTTGCCTTCATTTTCTTCAATGAAGTACATGCAGGTCTACCTCAGAAACCCTGGAAACAGCCTAGATCTAGAGCCTCCTCAGACCATTTGGCTCCCACCCTACCCCAAAGACCTGATACTTTTCCTCACCCCTAAATACATACACAAGGAGTTAACACTTGGTTAACTAGCCAGTGCTTTTTATACCCCGTGATTACATAAAAATTATTTAATTTTCAACTCACAGAAATCAAATTGTTTCACAGTTTCTAAAATTAGGACTGAGTCTTTGCTTCCTGAAGTGGCAGGAAGGGCCTACCCACATTCAGGGCCCACTATGTTGCCTTGCACTTAAAAGATATTTATTTAATTGAACTGCCTATGTCTAATTGAGGGGAAGCTAGGTGACACAGTGGATACAGTGCCAGGAAGTTAGAAAGACTCATCATCTTGCGTTCAATCTGGCCTTAGACCCTACTAGCTGTATGACCATGGGCAAGTCACTCAACCCTGGTTGCCTCAGTTTCTTCATCTGTTAAATGACTGGAGAAGGAAATGGCAAACCACTCCAGTATCTTTACCTGCAATCAGGATCACAAAGAGTTGGACATGCCTAAAATGACTGAACAACAGTCTCACCTTCTACAGAAAAAGCCTTTCCCAAGCCTTAATTTTAGTGGTTTCCCTCTGTTAATTATTCTCTCTTTATTCTGTGTATATTGTTTTTATAGTTTGCATATTGTCACTTATATTAGGTTGTGAGCAGGGAGTGTCTTTTGCCTCCTTTTGTATCCTCAGAGCTTAGCTCAGTGCCTGGCACATAGTAGGAGCTTAATTACTCTAAATCTTTCATCACATTAAATAGCCCTTTAATCAGTCATGTCTAACTTTGTTTTTGACAGGCAACATGGTGGCCATAGAAATAGCTCTGACCTTAGAGTCAGAAGACCTGGGTTTGATTCCTTACCCTCTATGAGCCTCATTTATGAAAGAGGGACAAAAATATTTGTGCTCCCTACTCCGGAGGGACATTCTGGGTAAAATGCCTTATAAACATGAGCCATTTCCATTATCTTGAGGGTTCAAGGAAAACAAAGTGGGAATGTTGAAGAGGATCTGTAGGAATCTGGGCTCAGAGGACTGGAGAAAGTAGGAAGGGCTGGACCAGAGGAGAAGCCTTAGTGAGTAATCCTATATTCACTCACAAATGCACTAGAGGAAGTGCCTATCACCTCTCTGTGAAAAGCAAGATGATTGAAAAGGGAGAGCTCATTTCCAAATTATATAAGGAAATGATTCAAATGTAAAAGAACCAGAGTCATGTCCCAACTGATAAATGGTGAAAGGATATGAATAGGCAACCCTCAAAGGAAGAAATCCAAGCTATCTCTAACTAGATGAAAAAATGCTCTAGATTCTCTAATAATTAGAGAAATGCAAATTAAACTAACTTTGAGGTTTTACCTTCTCCATTAAATTGGCAAAACTAACAAAGATGGAAAATGACAAATGTTGGAGGGCTGCCCTAAAATGGACCCCTTAATGCACTGTTGGTGGAGTTGTATATCAGTCCAGTCATGCTGGAGAGCAATTTGGAGCCATGCCCAAAAGATCATTAAACTGAATTTGACTTAGCATTACCAGGTCTTACATGAGTAAGGCTAAAATATTAGCTTGGGCTCATATTAGTTGGGAAACCATAAATGATATGGGGTTTGCAGAAGGGATGGTGAGGAAAGGGTCTAGAAAGTTAACTCAGATCAGATCTAGGCATGGGCAGCATCAGAGGGGTGGCATGGAAGGAGGGAATGGACCAGACTGTCCCTGGAGCCAAGAAACAGCCACTCAATATCAAGGCTGGTAGTATCCCAACCAAATGTTGATGTCCCACCACTTTTACTCTTCTGATCATCTTTTGAATCCATTCCCTATTACCCAACGAGACTCTAGCACAGTGGAGGGAGACATATTTAATCAGGCTGAGTAATTTAGGGCATGACCTAGGTCATCTCAAATTTTCCCCTCTTTCTTAGCTTCTCATATCCTTTTATTCCCCCTCAGCTTCACTCTGAAGTCAAAACTCAGGGTGGGCAGTGAAGTCAGCTAGGGAGCCAAGAAGGGCCAGATTCAATGTCCAGTTTTGAAGCTTATTTTTGGTTGCCTCCTGAACTGATTTTGGATGACTTGGGAGAAATAAATCAGGATAATAAAAGCAACAATAACCCACATTTCTAGAGCATTATATGGTTTACATGGCACTTTCTTCACAACAACCTTAGGAAACCACACTGACCTATTTGTTCTTTTCACATGACTCTCCATCTCTCATCTCGGGCTCCCTGTGCCTAGAATGCTCTGACTCTTTGCCTCCCACCCCTTAGCTTCCCTGGCTTCCTTCAAGACTACAATATACTAATACTTAGAGAGCAGACACTATCTCATTTGCTCCTCATATCAAACATGTGGGGCAAGTGGCAGTTAGGTGGTATTGTGGGTAGAGTGCCAAGCCAGGAGTCAGGAAGACCTGAGTTCAAATCCAACTTAGTAGCTGCATGATCCTGGGCAAGTCAAATAACTTCTGCTTGCCTCAGTTTCTTCATCTGTAAAATGGGCATGATAATAGCATCTCCTGAAGTTGTTGTGAGGATCAAATAAAATACTAAGTATAAAGCACTCAGGTACTTAATAAATATTCACTATTATTATTAAGGCAGCTAGGTGGCACCACAGTGCACAGAGCGCCAGACCTGGAGTCAGGAAGACTCATCTTCTTGAGTTCAAATCCAGCCTCAGATACTAGCTGTATGACCCTGGGCAAGTGACTTAATCCCATTTGCCTCAGTTTCCTCATCTGTAAAATGAGCTGGAGAAGGAAATGGCAAACCACTCCAGTATCTTTGCCATTAAAACCCCAAATGGGGTCATGAAGAGTCAGACACAACTGAAGATAGCTGAACAACAAAAATTATTATTATTATCATCTGTAAAATGGGGATAATTACAGCATCTACTCCCCAGGGTTGTTGTGAGGACCAAATGAGATAATGATTGTAAAGCACTTGGCACAGTGCCCAGCACACAGTAGGTGCTACATAAGTGTTAGTTATTATTATTCCCCTTTAGCAGTTGGGGAAACAGACTGAGAGAGGGTAAGTAACTAGCCAAAGGTCACATAGCTGGCAGGTGTCTGAGGAGGGATCAGAATTGAGATTTCTTGACTCTGTGTCCGGTGCTTTAGCTCCCACCCCAAGCTGTCGTAGGTGGCATAAAATTTGCACCCAAAATGCAGTGGGAGCCTAGAAAAGGAAGGTGCTAGGACCTGGGACTGGGAGGCAAATCAGGGTCAGCTCCCTAGAGGAGGCATCATTCAAACTAAGCCTTGAACAACAGACAGATCTCTGGGGAAGTAGAATGGGAGAAATTCCAAAGAGGTTCAGTAAATGTCAGTCCATTCTTCAATAACTGTGCATTTATACAAACTCCTTATTCTTTCTCTCCCTATTTCCTCAGTGTGGCATTTAATCCTTGTTATCCCAAACGTGGGATTTTCACAAGATGTGATTTGGTGTCTGATGGGTCCTCTGAACATGAAGGATAATCATCTCTTGGATGCTTCCCTGTGTGCTCTGGGAACTTATCCTCCCCCCTCAATTTCCATCCTGGAATTCCATTCCATTCCCTTCCCCACCCCTCCCATTTCTGCCTCCAATTTGCCTTTTAAGATAGCCAGATTTCAATGACTTATTGGAATTCTGAAACTCCCCAGACCTTCTCTAGCCTCAATCCCCATTAAGTGGGGACTGCCTAGCTTTATGTGTGTGCATGTGTGCGTGTGTGCGTGTGTGTGTGTGCATGTGTGCATGTGTGTGTGCGTGTGTGTGTATGTGTGTGTCTGTGTGTGTTTATCAGATATATGATCTCATTGGCATAGGGAGCTCCCAGTAAGGAACTTCCTTGAGTAATGCCCATCAGCAGCTGTTCTGCAGCCTCCAGGAGATCATGGTATAGTGGACAGACTCTTGAACTGGGAGTCAGGAAGGTAGGAGTTCAAAACCTGCCTCAGACATTTACTACGTGACCCTGGGTAAGTCATAAAACTGAGCCTCAGTTTCTACCATCTGCAAAATGGAGATAATCACATCCCTTACCTTTTGTCACAAAGATCAAATGAGATTCTTACTGCCTTGAGAGCACTTTGCAAATCTTAAAGGCTGTATGAATGCTAGGCAGCTATTACTATAAATTATCATTATTATGTCATTACATACTATATTTTATACTACTACTACTATTATTGCCTAGCTCACCAAAAGGCAAAATAATTTGCCCAGCGTCAAGCAGGTGTCAGAGGCAGGATTTGAACCCTGGTCTTTTTGCCTCCCAAGACCAGCTCTCTACCCACCACACCCCATTATTTCTTCCTGCATCCCAAACACTCTAGATGCTAAAATGAACCCTAGGCTCTTAGGGCTAGCTAGCAGTGCTCCTCAGTTCTCCCAACCACACCACCAATTTTGGTGTTCTCTCTCTTGTTTGACATTTAGGGTAAACCAGAATTACTCATCATCTCAAACAACCATCCTCTACACCTTGGTTTAGAAACGGCATTACATTCTCTTACCTTGAGCCACTTCCAAAGCAAACGTCTTTGCTGGCAAATCAGCTCCTGTCATCAGCACAAACTGTCCAGAGGAAAGTATTTCCCTTTTCTTCCAGAGGTTGTAGCAGCGCCCTCTGTGAAGGTGGCCAATAGGCTGTCTGCAACGAAACTTACAGTTTCCTGTGAGGTACTTTTTCTCAAAGCAGCTCCCATCCGAGCCTTGCAAAGCCTACAGATTCTAAGAGTGAAGTAAGGCAAGAGCATGAGATGTTGGCCAGTCCTTAGGCATCAGTGAGCAAGGGTGTGGTGTATTACAATGGTGTCAAACTCAAAAAGAAAAATCCATACATAAAAAAAAAATCCTGCAAGCTGCAGATTAATTTAGAAAACCACATTTTAATATTAGCTATGTTCTATTATATTTTTATTTTCTTAAATAGTTCCCAATTACATTTTAATCTGGTTTGGCCTCATGTGTGGGCTAAAGTGAGGAAGACCTGGGTTTGAATCCTGCCTCACATGCTTTCTACCTGTGTGACCTTGGGCAAGTCTCTCTGGGTCTTACCTCTCTGAGCCTCAGTTTGCTCACCTGTAAAAGGAGTGGGCTGGACTTGATGTACTCTACAATTTCTTCCAGTACTGAATCTCTATGATTCTATGATCCAAGTAAAGTTTGGGTATGCATGTTCTTTGGAAGGTAGTGTTATTTCTCTTACATTGTCCTAAGCTCGTTATGACTCTTTCAGGATATCCCTTTTCAGGTGACCCTAATCCTCCTCCATTAGGATCTTGGTGTCTGGCATCTCTCTCTTTCCTTTGGAATGGGAGGGGATGCAGCTCCTCCAGTAAGAGGGGGTGAAGCCACACTCAGCTGCTGTGCCCTCGGCCACCTATCTGCTTGCTACATATCCCCTGTTTGATCTCACTAGCTCCTAGTTGCTCTCCTCCTCCTTCCACTTGCCTAACCTGCCAGGGAGACCTGGGCTACTCCAGGATGCGAAAGGCAAATCACTCAGTCTTTCTGCACTTCAAGTTTTCTCATCTGTAAAATGAAGACTGTTGGAGTAGATGACTTCTCGGGTCCCTTCTAGCTCTATGATCCCTTCAGATTATGACTAAAGACTCTCTGACATCTCTCCAGTTAGTCAAGAGAGTGCTAGCTCTGGAGTCAGGAGGACCTGAGTTCAAATGTGACCTCCTTACGAACTGTGGCAAGTAACTTAACTAGACAAGTCACTTAACCCTGTTTGCCTCAGTTTCCTCATCTGTAAAATGAGCTGGAGAAGGAAATGGCAAACCACTCCAGTAGCTCTGCCAAGAAAACCCCAAATGGGGTCACGAAAAGTCAAACATGACTAATTGACCAAAAGAAAAAAAAAGATCTCTGACTCTCTTCTGCTCATTCAGTCTTGACGTTTAGATATCTTGAGTGAAGGAGTGGTTGTAACAAAATTGTGCTATTATTTTTCTGTTTCACTCATTCCACAAATACGTATAGAGTGCAGCCCATTACCACAGATTGTGCTAAGCAATATGAAGGATTCAAAGAAACAGGTTAGATTGTTGTCTTCAAGGAAATAATCATCTTGTTAAGAATTCTGACCATGAAAGTTCAGTATCTTCTTTTTGAGAGACCACACACACACACACACACACACACACACACACACACACACACACAACTAAAAAGCTAAATAATGCAAGCTTATGTTTGAGAAGTTCTAGGTGAGGGATTCCAGATTCAATTCCAGATGAAGTTCAATAAACATTAATTCAATGTCTACTGTTATTAATCAACAAGCATTTATTAAACACCTACTATGACAGTCATCGTGCTGATTATTGGGACACAGCGAACAAAATCAAACCATCCATCCAAGGTTCTTTATGCATTGGTGAGGTCAGGAGAGCCTTCGCGAGCCTTCTTGAAGGACACAAGACTAACATGGTCTTGAAGGCTGAGTTGAGTTTGGATAGAGTTGGAGTAGACATCATTTTAATAATGGCGCTCAAGTAGCTAATGCTTTATAAAGCAATTTTCATCTAGCAATCCTGTAAGAAAGGTGGTTCAAATATTACCAAACCCATTATTTAAAATGACAAATTGAGCTCAAAAATGTTCACTGACTTGCCCAAGTCAATGGGCAAGTCTTGGTTTTCCTACTATGTTAGAAAAACCAAGACTTGAACCCAAACCTCCCCACTCCAGGCATAGTGTTCTTTCCCTCAGACTCGTGCTGCCTTACAGATACACAGGATGCACGAAGCCAAGGAGGCAGGAATCAGCAAGGCATGTCTGAGGAATCCCTGAATAGAACAATCTGGTTGGAGCAGAGGGTTCTCAATAAGGACCACTGGGAGGTGAATTTAGAAATCAAGGGTTCGCGGATTTAAGAGCAGAGAATTAGAGGCTATCAATTCTACCCTCTTGTTTTATAGACGAGGAAAATGAGGTGCAGAGGTTAAATGATTTTCCCAAGGTCATAAAGTTAACAAGTATCTGAAGCGGTATTTGAACCCAGGTCTTCCTCACTCTAAGTCCAACGCTCTATTCACCATTCCATCTTCCCTCTACCTTGGTACCACATTTCTGAGTTACCTTGATGACCGACCAAAGGAATTTGGGCTTTTTTATTGGCAATGGGGAACCATTGAAGGTTTGAGGATAAGAAAATGTCACTAACGAGTTGTAAGGCCATAGGCAAGATACTTAACCACCACAAGCCTCAGTCTCCTCATCTATAAAATGGGAGCAATATAAAAATAGTACCTTCCTTACAGAGCTGTTGCATAAGAAAATGTGATCATGAATGAGAAATGCTTTAAAAAATATTAAAGTGCTCTATGAGTCTCCCCTTTTATTATTATTATTATTATTGGTCTAGAAGACTAATATGGTAGAAGAGGAAAGAATGGATTGGATCTGAGAGCCACTGGGAGAAGGAAGGAAGGAAACAAGTATTTATTAAGCACCTACTGTATTCCAGGAACTGTGCTACTCATTTCACAAAAATTATCTCAAGTGATCCTCACAACCACCCTGGGAGGTGGATGCCATTAGTAGTTCTATTTTACAGCTGAAAAAACTGAGGTAGACACAGATTTAAGTGACTTGTGCAGGATCACACAGCTAATAAGCATCTAAACTCTCATGGGAGCTCAGGTCTTCCTGGCTCCAGGCCTATCCACTGTAGCTGCCCCCAGAGAAAAGGAGCCCCTCAATATGTTTGCCATTCATCCCTCAGAGCAAACTGGTCACAGACTGGCCTTCAGATAGCTTCCCACCACATTCCCCTCATAGGCAGAGGGGAACCTGGGAAGTATTGTTAGTAGCAGTACCTATGTGACATTGACCATATTTTTAGGCTCAGGATGAGCCAAGCACAACTGTGGTCTACTGGAAGGACTGCTGGATTTCAAGTCAGAATCCTAGCTTGTGACCTTGGGAAAGTTACTTATTCTCTCCCTAGGCCTCAGTTTCTTCATCCATAAAATGGCAGGATTGTAAAATGGATTAGATGCTCTTTAATGCCCAGGCTCTACTCTTCATAAATCTACTGATTTAAGAGATATTGCTTAGGAAGGATTGATAGGACTCAATGACAATCAGGATATTCAAATGAAGAAGGAATCAAAGATGGCTGTTTGACATCCATACTTGTTCACTGATTGATAGGAGACAAGAGGATGCTAGATGATGTCACCATACAGAAACAGGGCTCACCTCAAAGAGTGTCACCCAGCATTTCAGGACTAGAAGGGACCACAAATATTCTCTTCTCTAGATCAACTCATTCATTTTCATGAATGGGCAAACTGAGGCTGGGAGGAGTTTAGGGACCTGTTTCAGGTCACATGGGTAGTAGTAGCAAAAATAGGACTCAGTTTAGGTCTTCTGATTCCTGTCTGCCAAATAATATTTCAGGCCCAGAGTCAGGAAGACTTCTTCCTGAGTTCAAATCCAGCCTCAGACACTTCCTAACTTCGTGACCCTGGGCAAGTCACTTGATCCTGTTTGCCTCTGATTTCTCATCTGTAAATGAGCTAGAGAAGAAAATGGCAAACCACTCCAATATTGCTTTCAAGGAAACCCCAAATGGGGTCATAAAAAATCAGATACAACTGAAACAACTCAACAACTGTCAACAAATAAGCTGAGATATAATCTGAGATTATACTAAAGTATTACTAGCATTAAACTCTATCCACAAGGGGTGTTAAAACAACTCATTATGGAAGGGGCTTTTACTTTGACCTCTATTAAATATTTCTCATAGATTTTTGGGTGGGGGCTGTGGTTAAAAATTCAACTTAACAAGTGGTCATTCTCCAAAAGGTGGAGGAAGTGATTCAGGAAAACACTATTTGTATATGATTCTTGAAAATGAGGAGGAACCAGCCTGTGATGCAAAAATAACATGTAGCTCGAGGGGAAGGTCTGTCTCTGTCTTGTACTTGTAGCAAAGCCAGGTATAGCCTTACATGTTGGGTGTGGGGAGAATATATTGCAAAGAATTCAGAGAAAGTTTAGGCAAATTCTCACAGATTATAGTTGTTTAGGAAAAGTAAGCCCCACAGACATGGGAAACTCAAAAATGAAATTCTGGAGACATAAAGAAAAAATTCTCAGAGGGAGGAAAAGGGGAAGTTCTCTAAAGAGACATATAAACATACAGGGAACTCATCAGCCAACCAGGATTTTAAAGGGACTCATAGAAAAGACAGAAGCAGGGGAAGGAACAGAGGATGAAGAGAAGGATAGTATCAGGAACACTGAGGCTCAGAATGAGCTGAGGTTGGTTAAGAATGATTAAGGACAACAAAAAAGAGTGAGATTTTAAAAGTCATACTGGGGGAAAGAACAGAAAAGGAGCATGATGGATGGAAGGTACATTGGACAATGGTAATTGACTGAGAGAAGGCGGAACCATGAATTCTATTTTGTTCTTGTTTTCTTGGCCAAGGAGAATGATCTTTGGCCTGGAAAGGATAGAACAAAATGGGATAATAGGGAATTGAAAGCAAAAATAAATAAAGAGGCAATTTGTTGTTGTTCAGTCGTGACTGACTCTTCGTGACCACACTTCGGGTTTTCTTGGCAGAGACACTGGAGTGGTTTACCGTTTCATTTTCTAGCTCATCTTACAGATGAGGAAAGTGAGGCAAACAGCGTTAAGAGTCATATAGCTAAGAAGTGTGTGAGGTTAGATTTGAACTCATAAAGATGAGTCTTCCTGATTCCAAGCCCAGTGCCCTAATAATGGCACCACCTAGATGCCATTATTCATAGTAGGCACTCAGCAAATGTGGAATGAATGAAAAAACACCCCTTCCCTTGCAAATCCTGTCAATAACCTTAAAAGGTGTCCTCTTTTGAGCAGGTTAAATAGTTTACTTTGTGCACTTCCTTATACTATGAATTTGCTTAGCCCAGAAATTGTCAAAATGTGGTTCACAGATCCCTAACCTTTTGGGGGATCTGCAAAGCCAAAATGCTCGACATTATAATACTGACATTATTTACATAATTCACACAAAAATTCTTTGGGTTTATCCCTGATGTTTAAGAGTATAAAGCGATCCTGAGGCCAAAAAGTTTGAGAACTGCTGGCTTAGCCAATCACAGGGCTTTAAGCAGAGGATCAGTGACATGGTGGGTAAACAGCAGAGCCATAGCTGGAGCTCTCTGAGGCCAAATCCAGCACTATTTCCTGCACACCATGGTGACTGCCACCTGGGAAAAGTAAGTAGTATTGGTCAGCTTTGAGGTGGTTTTTCACATCCCTTGGAACCTGTGGATTTGTTAGCCTCTTATATCCCCAATCATAAACTTTGTGCACCCCCTTTTGGAAGGGATGGATACTGCAGCTCCAGGTCATTTCCTAAACTGTTAGGTCTTGCATTTATCAGCTAAAGAAAGATACAATGGATTTTCCCATTGGTCTTGTTTTCTTCCCCCTTACTAGGCAGTCTGAATGCCGCCTGAATGTATTTTCCGATACATTATTGGTCCCAGCTGGACGTTAGTACTTTGCAAGGCGCTCTGTACTTTTCTTTTGACCCTTAGGCTCTATTTTGCTTGTTTTGGGGGAAGCTGTGAGCCTGGTGATGTGGACTTTCTGCATCACTACAGAGGCCGAGCCATCTGCCTTGTCTCAGCCTGTATGATTATTGACCAGACCTTCCCATAAACCACCCAGGGAGACACTACCCAGTTCACTGGAGGCTTTCCCCTGGTTCTTTAAAGCATTCCTGGACAACAAAGCCATTATGGAGTCTGTCTGTTATTACTGCCTCTTAGCACGTTACCATCCTCTGGCGTTGTCCAGTCATAAATGCCCTTGGTGATATCTTTTAGGTCATTTCCTTTGTCCAAGTGATAATAATAGTGATGATGATGACGATGATGACCAACATTTATATGGTGCTTACTATGTGCCAGACACCGTGCTAAACACTGTACAAATATTATCTCATGTGATCCTGACAATAACCCTGCAAGGTAAATGCTACTGTTATCCCCATATTACTGATGGGGCAAACAGAGGTTAAGTGACTTGCCCAGGATCACACAAACTAGGAAGTGTCTGCAGCTGGATTTGAACCCAGGTCTTCCTGACCCCGGGCCTGGTGCTCTATACACAACTCATCAATGAGGATATATCCTGCAGCCTGTGTCTTTCTGTTGCCTTTTGGGTTACCTGCTTTGGACCATTGAAAGCACCCCTTAGTCTCCTAAGTATGATCTAGTCTTGGATCCTCCTATTCAAGTTGGTGCTTGGTTCGTTTTCCATCTATGCCATCTGTCTAAAATAAACCTATGGATATGCTGCCTCAATCCATTGCCCATCCAATTGCAGGTCATGATCTGACCAGTCTGGGATCTTTAACCACATTGCTATTATGGAGTGGGTTTTTCTAGATTAATCTGGTTCTGTCAACTATTTATTAGCTATGTGACCTTAGACATATTAATTTTCAATTAAATTCAATAAATATTTATTAAATGCTTACTATGGGCTAGGCACTGGGGATACAAATAAGAAAAACATAGTCTCTGCCCTCAAGGAGCTTCCAATCTAAGAAAGCTAGGGAAAGGTGGGGGAGGGGAATTTTGTTCCTTGGAGTTGCCCAAGGATAGCCAAGCCAGCTAAAAAAGCTTTGGGTGGAGTTTAGTATTTCACCCTTCAGCCCTCTAATCAGAAGGGAGGAGAAGCTGAGAGAGTTGGAAGGTGCTGAGTATGGAAGGTTAAGTTAACCACCATGATGAAATTTCCAGTGATTAGCTTATCCTGGGAAAGGCATCTTACAGAGTTCTGACCAAGCCAAGCTGTAGTTTCTTCATATGTAAAATGAGAAGTTTGGACTCACTGGCCTCTTAAACCCCTTCCAACTCTAAATTGGTGCCTCTTTCATCTTTCAATCTCTTTCAAATGATCATGGATTCCACTGAGGAAGCCCTGTTGTGTTCTAAGGGCTCAATGGCATTTCCAAATAGAACATCTAGACTGGAATCTCTCAATTAATATGGAATCCCTCCTTGATTTGGAGTTTGTCCAGGATATCCTTCTTGGCATTGGCGAATACATTTGATAAGTACATATTTTTTTCCTATGCCTAACAACATTCCTACTTGGCAGATGGTTGATCAAAGTCATGTCCACACTCATGTCTTTTGTGGAATCTTGGATGACTTTAATATGTATATGAGAACACCTTGTACATATTGCTTTGCAAAGTAACTTTTTTCCCCTGATAATTCTAACAATAGTATTCTCTGTTTTTTATACCTTTCAGTCAATTGTATGATTTGGTAGGGAGAAGTGCCTACTATGTGCTAGGCTCTGTGCTAAGCACTTTTTTTTTTTTACAGATTTATCTCATTTGATCCTTACAAGGATCCTTACAAGATTTGAACTCAGGTCTTCCTGACTCTAGAATCATTTCTAACCACTGTACCATCAGCTGCAGAAAATCGTCCATGAAAGCTTGCCTGCTCCCATCATATTTTTCATTAAGAAAATTCTTTATGTTTGCAGAGTCTGTTCTCATGAAAATTTTATATATATGAAAAAATAAATATGTTGTTTAGTTGTTTCAGTCATGTCCAAGTCTTCATAGCCCCTTTTTGGGGTTTTCTTGGTAGAGATACTAGAGTGATTTGTCATTTCCTTCTCCAGCTCATTTTACAGATGAAGAAACTGAGGCTGAATGGGGTAGAGAGGGTGTCACAAAGATAGTGGGGGTGGAACCAGGTCTAGAACTCAGGTTTTCAGACTCCTAGCCTAATCTCCCTTTGAATAGACTGTTCTTTATAGAGTTGAAAAAAAAACAATTTACATAATGAGTTCTTGGAGTGGAGGGGAAGATGTTGGAATGGTTTTCTAAGTGAGGTATCCAAAGTATGGGTCTTAAGCAATCCTTGCACTATTGCCTATCAGAATCTGAGCGAGGCCTGGTAATTCTGATCTCCCCTGAAGTTAAATTTAAAAGTAGAGAAAAACACCCAGTAGATGTCACCCTTATCCCCCTCTCTTGCAAAGACTTTGGGTAAAGGGAGTTTTTCTAGAATTCTTTCTCTGAATTGTTCTGCTGTCTGCATCCAGCGTGTGAAATAAAACAAATATAAAATGCATATTTAATGCACATCGACCACTGGGAAGGCCCTGAGCCCTAGTAAATGACCTGGAGGGGAAATCAAAAATTTCTGAAGAATCAAGGGGCTTGGTCAGCTCTTTGAAGTCTCACGCTACTCCCTCATTCATGACCAATACACAGAAACCACCATCAGGTATCATCTAGAAAGGGAGGTTAGCTCTGTGGAAAAAACAAGTTAATGTTGTGAGCAGAAGACATTGGTATTCAATATCTACTTACTGAAATGGAAATATTTTAACTTCTTGACTTTTAAGAATTTAAATTTTTGTCCACTTCCCAGAGGAAATGCTGATGAATGCCCTCGATTCAATTCAATTTAGATTAACTCAATTCAGTTCAACATATATTTATTTGTCCCAGATACTTGCTAGGTGCTAGGGATACAGAGATAAAATGAGATGATGGCTGCCTTCAGGGAGTTTAGTCTGTTGGGCCAAGTGTTTGTTTGATCTACTGCACCAACCTGACAAATATTTATTGTTGTCATTCTTATACCATCCTTATTCACCCTTTGCCCCCAAATAAAACCACAAAAGTAACACTTCTCTACAATTCTCAGTTTATGTGTGACTTTTCAACCAAATAGCACAAAAGAGATTTTTAAGGTCTTATGGGATATCATGCATGTGTAGAAATGTCCTATATTCCAGGGCTCCTTTTTATTCTTTTCGGAGGCAGGGCACATAATGGCCTCATATTTGAGTCTGAGAAGACACTGCAAAGGGAAAGGGTTGTCTTGTTGTACCAGAAGCGAGCGAGACACACCACAGAGTATAAGTTTTAAGTGGAGAATTTATTAGCCGGCGGCCATTGGGTACTGCACCACAAATCAATGGCAATGTGTTGGGATGACAGCTTGGCTTATAAAGGATATGTGGAGGTACAGGGGGTGGGGGGACAGGAACAAAGGTCCTGGCTGATCAAAAGATTCAGTCAGGTTATCGTACTAGTGGGATAATCTCATTTACATTCCTTGGTGGAGTCACGGAGCCCCAGGGATATCTACTAGAAAGGGTCGGCCAGGTTATCCTTCAGTGGGATGGTCCTATCTATTGACATTCCTTGGTGGAGTCATGGAGTCCCAGGGGGTTTGCTAAATGCCAAAGATATCTGAGTCCATTCTTTCTGGGGGTGCTTGTCAGTAGCTAGGGGTTTCTCAGGGGTTCCTAATTTTCCTTGTATTACATTCTTGGCAAAGACACTGTAGTAGTTTGCCATTTCTTTCTCTAGCTCATTTTGCAGAGGAGGAAACTGAAGCAAACAAGGTGACATGACTTGCCCAGGGTCACACAGCTAGAAAGTGTCTGAGGTCAGATTTGAACTCAGGTACTACTGATGCCAGAACTGGTGCTCTATCCACTGTGCTACCTAGCTTCCCCTAGCTTTGCCATTTTCATAGCATTTTTTGCATATAGTGTCTCATTTGAACATAATTCATGGGTTGCAGAATCAGATCACCTAATCCAACCCTCTCATTTTACAGATGAGAAAACTGAGGCTCTAAGTGCTTAAGCTCCTTATTCAATGTCCCAGCTTGAAAGTATAGGTATATCTGAGACTAGAACCCAAATCTCAACCCAATACTTTCTCTACCTCATGCTGTTAAATCCAACACCAACACTTCTTATAAACCAATGTTTGAATAATCTGCTTACTCTTTGAAGATCCTTTTAAAAGTCCTATGTTTTATTTATGTGGGTGTTTGATTTGATGATCTTTCTACATTACTGTTGGCATGAATTTATGTGCTATGATGCAATGAAAGGTGCAGTAGTCTAGGATCTATGGGACTGGGCTTCCCTTATATTGCTCTTTGACACTGAGCAAACTATTTTGCTCTAAGGCTTTGAACTGAAAAGGGAGGGTAAGGAAGAAAATTGTCCCAAGCCAATTCTAGAACCATAAGGAGTATTGGGAATGTTGACACATCTGGTCCCTCTAAGCACACCAGTAAGTAGCAGTGATCCCTTGGCAAGAACAATAGCAGAAGAGAGAACCAGTAATGCACCAATGGAAAAAAAAATTCTAAGCAGGCCAAACAATAAAACTCATGGCCTTAGATATTTGTGCACAAATGTGCAAATGATGGGAGAAAACCAAGATAAACTTACAGACTCTAATTTTTCTGAACATCCTAGAAGAGGGATAACCAAGAGTGTGCTAGTAAATATATGTAACAATCAGGTTCTCCAGAAAATAAATATGCACACTTTTAAGTTTAAACTGTCTTGTTAATGCTTTCTTCCATTAGCACATAATTAACACTTCTAGACAATCAACAAAACAATAAATTGAGCTCTGATCTGTAGCTACTACTGATTTCTGAGGTGTAAAAGCTGGCACTGAAGTCGTCTCACAAGTAGATGAGAGCTGCCTCCAGCACACCCCTTGGGGCAACACCCTTGTTCTGCCAGCTATTGTCAAACTCAGTGCCCCACAAGCTTATTGGGGGCTAGTAGTCATAGCGCTTTTGGTCTTGGATGTCAAAAGCCTGGAAGATGAACCCTATGAGCCAAAAATAAAATTTTACTCCAAAGAGAGAAATATTTAATGGGCACCGTGAAGCATAGGGGAATTTCGAAATCAATAGTAAAAATACTACCAAGCAAATGAATAATTGGGAATTGTTAAAATTGTTAAAGTTAAAGTCACACACAAGCTGGTCTCCTTCTACCTTTCCAGTCTTCTTACACTTACTGCACTCCACACACTCAATTATCCAAATACCCTGGCTCGCATACTATTCTTCCACCATGATACTCCATCTCTGTGCCTAGAATGTTCTCATTCTTTACCTCTACCTCTTAATTCCTCTGTCTTTCTTCAAGACTCAGTTCAAATGCCACCCTTTTCAGAAGGCCTTTCTTGGTCTCCCCAACTGCCTTCTACTCTAAGATCACCTTCTATTTATTCTCTGTGTCTCTTGTACCTATTTCTTTGCATGCTCTTTTCCCCATTAGAATCTAAGCTCCTTGAGGGCATGAACTGTTTATGCCTTTATTTGACCTGCCACACATCTGGCCCATAGTAAGAATTTACCAAATACTTGCTGACAGATGGATTATATAAAAACGACTCCTTTAGAATGAAAATAAGATATTTAATGATAATTCTAGAAATGTTTGTTGTTGTTGTTGAGTCGTTTCGGTCGTGTCCAATTCTTTGTGACCCCATTTTGGATTTTCTTGGCAAAGATACTGGAGTGGTTTGCCATTTCCTTCTTCAGCTTATTTTACTGATGAGGAATCTGAGGCAATCAAGGTTGAGTAACTTGCCCAGAGTCACACAATTCTAGAAATATAAAGCACACAATTATTTCTGGTAAAGAATTACCTCTCCTAGGCTAGGATTGGCACATATCAGTATAAGATCACACTGGAAGGAGCTCAGGCTTTGGAATCATAAGACTCGGGTTCATATTTAGTCTCCGATTCTTTCTAAGTGTGTGACTTTAGGTACTTCATTTAAGATTCCCAGGCCTCAGTTTGCTAATCTGTAAGATCAAGTTGGACTAGATGGCCTCTGAGGTCCTTTCTAGCTAATCTAGAATACTGTACAGCTATCTTATCAAACTATACATGAGGATTCCCGTGGGCTACATGTTGACTTAGAAAATCACGTATTTAATATTATATTATATTAATATTATCTGTTTTTTATTGTATTTTTATTTATTTTTGTTGAATATTTCCCAATTATGTTTTGATCTGGGTCTGGCCACACTCATGGACCCGTGAGCTAAATGCTTGACACTTCTGCTGCACAGTGTCATCTTGACTTACCTACTCTGAGAGAGGGAGAGACAGACAGAGAGACAGACAGACAGGCTTTAAAGACATACCTCTGAAGCTCGGCTCATCTTGTGTTAGAGCAGAACTATAATGGAGAGTAACTTTGGACCACACTATTATTCCCATATTGTCACCCAGAAGAGAAGAGGCCATGAAAAGGTCAGAGAGGAACCAAGGGGCTATTGCTCTAGTGACCAGCTAGAAGGAAGACAGCGAGAGGAGAAGATGGCTCCAGAAGACCTGTCTGAAATGCTATCTCTTACACCAGGACAAATAAGGTCAAATGCTTTTACTCATGTGCCTTCTTGCTAGGATCCAAGGCTATCCCTTGGTTCTTCCTCATTTTACCAGAAAGTATCACAATATCTCCTCCCCCAACAGTGGTCTGCTGGTGATACTTTTAAGTCCTGAACCAGAGGAATGTGGTCCCATTTAATGAATATTCAGCTTCAATTTAGTCTTTGTACTCACTAAAGGCAATAACACAGAACCAACATGGCCCAATTCTATTTGCAAAAGGAAGTTGCTCCCTCCAGCCTTGTGATTCCCCAGGCACAATTTTTTCTGGCTAAAACCAACATAAGAGACAATATGATCCTTCATCATTCAAAGGGCCAAAAGGGTCAGCTGTGAATGATACTGCCAGAGATGGCAGGGAATTATGAAGGACTTTTGACAAAATTCAGGAAGGTAAATTTGACTTTGTAGCCATCACTGAGACTTGGTGGAATAGGACCTGTGATTAGGATTGGCTCTGGAAGGGTATTCCTTATTCAAAAAAGAGAATGGATATGAGATAGTGGAGCCACAAAGCAATAATTAAGTAAATAAGTAAAACATAATACTTATGCTAAGAAATCCAGAAACCTGATAGAATGCCTTATTCATTTATGCTTAACATGTATGTTTATTCTGATCCCATATCCAACTCCAGCAAAACTGAGAGGTTCTGCCCTGTCTCTTCTGCCTATCCAAAAATCCCTACCTCTTCTACCAAAGCTTCTCTGATTCCTCCAGTCCACACTGATGTCTGCCTTCTTTGAACTCCCAAAGACACTAATTAGGACAAAACAGAGTAGTATAAAGAATCAGAAAGTTTTGTTTTAAATCCTACTATTTGTATAACCATCATCTGACCTCTCTCAACCTCAGAAAGTGTTGTCAAGGTCAAAATAGTCTCTGGTCTTGTGACAGAGTGGTCATTGCCCAGCCTTTTATATGAACCTAAGACCTCAGATGTTGGGCAGTTTATAGCAGGCCTGATACAGAAGACTTTCCCCTAAATTTAACAAATATCAGGATCAGGGTGAGGATGAAGTCACAGGCTATTTAGCAGAGGCAGAATCATCTGAGACCCACCCCCATCCTTCACAGCAGATAGGGCCATAATGGATAGCTGATTACTAGACTTTCAGAATGTGAATTGTACCTTCTTTGGAAAAAAAAAAAGCCTCATTAAAGAACTTTTCTCAGTTTGAGTCAAAGGTTCCTCTGAGACCATTTAATTTTCCATTTAGAATGACTGGTTTTCTAATACACATATATATAAACGTGCATATATGTATATTTCTATTGATAGATACTTTGCATTTCTTAATAATGAATAAGATTTGTCAAGGGGTAGGGAGGAAGGTAAGTGCCTATTTTCAAAGTAGCTTAGTTAGCTCTTCTCCCAAAAAGTACATTTCTGTGAGACAGAAACACTATCAAACACCAGAAGTCATTTAATGCACCCCATAACTGAACAGGAATCCCCCTCTACCATTTCCTTACCAAGAAGTCATCCAGCTTCTAATTGAAGGTGAAGGAAACAAGCATTTATTAAGTGCCTACTATGTGCCAGCACCTAAGCTAAGTACTTTACAGACATCTTGTTTGATCTTCCTAACAGCCTTAGGAAGGGGATGCATTATCCCCAGTTTACAATTGAAGAAACTGAGCCAGACAGCAGTTAAATAATTTGTCCAGGGTCACACAGCTAATAAGTCTCTGAGGCTGCTGACTCCAGGCCCAGTGCTTGATCTGCTATGCCCCTTGGCTGACCACAAGGCTCAGTGATGGAGAACATTACTGCCTCACAAGGCAAGTGGACTGTATATGTGAAGAAGCCTTCCCCTCTATTAAGTCAAAATCTTTCCCTATGTGATTTCTAGCCATTGCTCTTAAGTTTCCTTCTGGAGAGAGCTGAAAAATTCCAAACCCTATTTCATACGTAGCACTCAAAGCCATCTGTTTTGTCTTCTCTAACTTAATCTCTTCTCCAGGCTTTGGGAGGGTGGGGACAGGGGCACAATTCTTCAAAACTTCAAGGCATGATTCCACCAACCCAATCTTTGACCCCCAAAGAGGGAATTAACATTTATTCCTATTAAATTTAGTCTTGTTCATTTAGGCCTTTGGCCTAGACTATATTAAGATCTTTTTTTTGTGGTGGTGGTGGTGGTGGTGGTTGACGGCAGAAATCTCGATTCTGTCATCCAATGGTTAGTGATCCTTCCCAGAAATGTATCACTGGAAAATCTGATGCGTTTGTAACAGTCACCACAAAACCAGTAGAGCACTACCAGGCAGAGACCACACGAAATCTGGGGACAGTAGACTGAGTAAGAACCACACAATGACAAGAGCAGAAGACATTTGTGGGCCTACATTGTCAGATCCACGGTCCCCCTCCATAGGGTGCCCATCTACATGTCTTCCCAATGTGTGTGAACTCTTCCCACTGATAGTACATGTATTTCGAGGGAGCGTGACTATCATGGAAATATTCCACCACCATGCTATTTGATTCTTCCCATGCTCTCTGATTAAATGCCTTTAACTTGAATTGTGTTAGCTGATTGAAGCAGGGATAGTAAACGTTTCAGTAGAGGCTCGTGAACTATGTTTTTTTTCCTCTGAGTAAATGGAAAATCATAGAGTATTTTGAGCCTTTTCTTGGGGCCTTATCAGGTGCTAGAACTCCCTTATTGCTCAGGGCAGTTAGCATATTCTCTAAGTAACTCTCTCTGAGTTAGAACAATCATTGCTCCAACTTCCACTCCTAACATCTCTTCCGGATGACCAAATATCACTTTCTGTAGCAGAAGTTCCCAAACTTATTTGGCCTACTATACCCTTTAAAGAAAAAAAATTACTCAGTACCCCCCCCCCGGAAATCTACTTTCTTTAACCCTTTAAAGTTTTTTTAAAAATTTACATCATTTAAAAATATAATATTTTTTTAAATGACACATCTTAAATTTAATAATTTATTGTAAATGTGTAGTTTTTTCCTGTGTTGAAATTTCGATGACCCTAAATTACATCATGTAACTGTATAGCATCATATTGTAAACAAGTCATTACATGTATCTATTCCTGCGATGCATTCTGGACTTCTTGACGATGCCTGACATGCTCGCCTGCCAACCTTTGCTTGTTAAGACCTGTTGGTGGACTTGACCACTGATGGGTTATAACTTGTATTTGGTGTGTTTATTTGGAAAATAATGTAATACTACAACTTTAATGCTATAACAGATGAAACATGTATGAATGGTTTTCCAAAATTTTATTTTCTTCTCTTCTTTCCCTATGCTTCCACTGCCCCCTTATTTTTATTTAATGCCCCCCAATTGTACCTGAGGCTACTGCTGCCCCCTGGATCTTTTCCAGCAATATCGCCCACTTTGGGAACCTGTATTCTTCTAGGGTATAAAAGAGACAGGTCCAGGGCACCTAGGTGGCTCAGTGAGTAGAGCACTGGCCCTGGAGTCAGGAGGACCTGGGTTCAAATCCAGCCTCAGACACTTGACACACTTACTAGCTGTGTGACCTTGGGCAAGTCACTTAACCCCAATTGCCCTGCCTTCCCCCCTCTATACAAAAAATTGAAATGGGGATAATAACACCACCTACTCTTGCAGGGCTATCGTGGGGATCATGTGAGATAATATTTGTGAAAAAAATACTTAGCATAGTGCCTGGCACATAACAGATACTTAATAAATGTTTATTGTTTTCCTGTCTCCCTCCCCCCCACCCCCAACATGAAGGACATTTAAAGGGTATCCACCTAAAGCAGGGACCAACATTTTATGGCAAATAGTGGGGAATAAAGCTTGAGTGAGCCTTTATCTTGCAAAATGAAAAGGAAAATTGTGAAAATAAGCTTATTTAATCTTATATTTAGTAAAACAAAAGTTATAATTTGCAACTATATGTTAATTCTTAGAATTAGCAAAGAACAAGCTAAGTGCTTGTAGGACTTGGGTGGGGGCCATAATTTTTCTGACAAAATTGCACAGTGGCATATGTCAACCTTTAGTTCATGCTGGATGTGTGAAGGGCAATCATTAAGAAGGTAATTGTAACAAAAATATTTGAGAGATTTATCAGTTTTTCCAAGGCCTCTCTTAGTCCTGTTATTCAAAATATTCTTTTTTTAAGCACAAGTAGACAATTAGTGAGACATTGATTAATAAATACATTGACCCGATGACAATCAATGAGAGGCTGATCGATATATAAGTTGACCCAATGGGTGAGGATGAGTGATGGTAGATGCTAGTGTTTCAAGGAGGAGAGATATTTGAGTAGGAGCTAATTTTATGAGGTGTCAGCTCATTAGTGAATATTTTCATGTTATGACAAAGTTTGCTTTTCTGAAGGGAGGCAGCATGGTAGAGTGGATGGATAGGCCTCTTTGGAGCTGGGAAGACTTGGATTCCAGTCCTGTGTCTGATTGTGTGAGCCTGGACAAGTCACTTGATTTTCTACAACCCTGGGCAGATCTCTAACATTATAAGTTATAAAGCAGTTGTTGATACCCATTGGTAATTGAAGTTTATTTACTGGGAGTTCCTCAGACCAATGAAATCACAATTCCAGACCAAAACAAATATCAATTTCCTAAGTATGAGGGTTCAATAGCAAGTGGTGCATATAAAATATCTTGTAGCCATCAAGAACTTCATAAAGTTAATTACTGTTTTCATTTAGATATATAAAATGGTTCCTTCATTTGTAGAGTTATGCCCTTTCTCTCAGCATTATGATTTGGGGAATTTCTTAGACAACATATAGTAAAGTTATTTTGCATGTGACATTTATCATTTGTCATGTCTTGAATGTGGTGAATTTGACATTTATACTGAACCCAGATAAGACTTACCTACCTAGTAAGTCTTCATCACTATGTGTCATTTTATTTTAAAATTAAAGTGTCAATGTTGCTTATAATATGAAGGTAGAACAGCCTTGCTAGTTGGGTCTTCCATGGGAAGACAAGAAATAACAGAATAACTTAGTCAAACCAATGTGTAGTCATCAAACTATAGATGATTAAATCAATACTGGCCAACTCCAAGTTTCATGGTGCAAATTCTGTAAGAAAGTCCCCTTTGAGAGAATATTCCATTTAAAATCCATCAAAATAAAGCTTGGTAGATGTCATAGTCAAGTTGCATCATCTGGCACTGGGTGACCTTTGGGAGCAATAGCAAAATGCCATGGAGTACTTAAGTCCTTTTAATAGTACTTATACATGGCCATCAGTGACAGATAGAAATGGCTTGGCTGTAGTACAACTATATTTTCCACATGGTTTCTCAGAAGGCCCATTGCCAAAGTGGTTAAGGTGATACCAGGCATTCTCCAGGATTACAATGATCACAGAGTTGATGCTGCTTTATGATGTGGTACAAATACTGGCAAGCTGGATATTTCATGAAGCTTCTTCTAGAGGGGACCTGGTTTTTGCCACTAAGGATTTTCCAATGAATGTTAATGGCATTCATACTATTAAAAATCCCAACTACAGAGCCACAGAATCATCATTTTGGGGCTGGAAGGAACCATAAGGATCATATAGTCTGACTCTGTCATTTAACAGATAAAATAATTGAGGCCTAAATAGATGAAGTGACTTGTATAAGGTTGTAGAAGCAGTAAGTGGCAGAGCCATCATTAGAAGCTAGGTCCTCTAAGCCCAAATCCAGCCTTCCTTCAATTGTGCCATGCTCTCTAAAAATGTCAACAGATTTCCCAGAGGAAAAAAGAGAAAGCCAGTGTCATTCAATCTAGATGCAGTGTTTTCATTAATTCCCCTGAAAGCTAGAAATGTTCCTGTGCTTTAAGGACAAAACGCTGAAGAACTCAATCATCTAATGAAATGATTAACACATATTCAGTGAATTATAACACTCGTATCCCAATAATAATTCCTGGTGGTAAAGAGAATATTTTGAAACTGACACAGGCCTAATATGGAATCAGCTGGGGAGCATATAGTTTGACTTGGGAGATTCTTGGAGACTGACTAATCTAGCCTGCAACAAACGATCTAGACTAATTAATGTTACTTTTGTCAATACTTCTCCTCTACTGAGATTAAAATGGGTGTAGGGGGTGGCATCAGTGAAAGTGACTTGGGGCACTTAATTTTTACCTTTGACTTTAATGGTGTGGAATCTTCCTGGTTGAGCAAAATTGTTACATACTCGTGAGTTGGGCATCTTGAGGTCCAGAGATGACCATGATATGCCTTCAAACCCCCTGTAAACTATCCTGCTAATATCAAACACCTGATAACCGTGATGGGCCTCTGCAAAGTCCTACTCTAATGCCTCATTATGGGATGGAGGTGACCCTTGGTTCTCAAAAGCTATACCAGTAGAGAGCAAGTTCTCCCATGTGAAAAAATCTTCAAGTAGGGTCCCAACAACAGACTATATCTGCTTTCTGAGGAGCAACGTTGCTAAATAAGGAGAGGCTCTACACACCAGCAAGATGGTGATAAATGCTTGTTGATTGATTGCTATTCCTAGAGGTAAATCTTTGGCCACAGAAAATCATGAAACAAAGAAAAATGCAAAGTAGCCCTCAGTCTTGTATGACTTCTTTACAATTCCACAGTAATAGAGACGGATTGACAGAAAAGGTGGGGAGAGGGTCCCAAGAAAGACACTGTTTTTAAAATCTACTATGAGAAATAACTTAACTGTCATTGCTCTAAGTATGAAATCCTTGTCCAGTGTCCAGTGAGTAGGTATGCTATTGGAGGAAATTTATCATGCTGATCTTGATGTTCTTGTTATAAATGAAGCCAGAAGAAAAAAAGGAAGGTTTGATTAAATGGAATAAAATTGGCAGAATTGTTTTCATCTGGTATTCAAAAGTAACAAGAAATACCATTTTAAGGCACATTTAGTCATCTTGTATTGCAATACTCCTGATAAGTATTTATACAAAGACCATGAAAAGCACAGCAGCTTATGTGGGGACATGCAACAGAAGATGAGAGTCAGAGAAATTTTGTGAAGAATTTGACAAGAGCCTACAAATTAAATTAATATCTCCTTTGTTAGTTGGTGACTTCAGTTCAATTGTGAACAAAGGGGAGGATGGCAAAATTATGTTAGAAAATATGGCTCAAGAGTAAGCAATAAGAGAAACTAGACTGATAGACTAAAAAGAAGCCTCAAGCTTCATGAATTCTTACTTTCTTCTTTGAGAAATGCGCTAGACATGGCAAACATCAAATAATGGCACAAAAGTGAAAATCATTATATTCTCATAAGGAGACCATTGGTTGCTAATATAGGGGCCATTTATGAATTAGCTGTCAATGTATAGTCAGACCACTGATTTGTTAGCATAAAGTCCAAATTCAATATGAAACTACAAGAAAGAATTAATATGAGAAGAATATTATATGCTATTGTGGCAACTCCACCTGATCTACTTAAGCAAGCTATTATTGCTGAAAATGGGAAATGTACAAAGGAACAGATAATAATACTCCCAATTTGACAACTGCAAACAAATTACCTTGATTATGAGACCAAAAGAACTTAGAACCTGTCTAGTATAATGGAAAGATCACTGGATGTGGAGTCAAAATACCTGTTTAAATTCTATCTCTGTTCCTTACTACTTGCATGAACCTGGACAAGTGGTTTAACTTCATTAGGCCTCAATTTCTTAATTTATAAAATATGGGGGTCAGGCTAGATGACCTTTCAGGTCCCTCCCAGCTCCAAACCTATGATCATACAATTCTTCCCCAGCAGAGAGACATGGCATCCAAAGCCAAAATCTATTTAGAATATAAATTAACTTGTAAAAATTTTATGGAGGGTAACTGTGGAAGTGGTATTAATTCTCATAAGATAATAAGCAACAATGGTGGCAAAATAGAATTAAAAGAAACAAGGTGAGAGACCTCACCAAGTAGAATCATTTCTAGGGCACTTGAGACTGAAACTGGGTAGCATATAACAATTAGGTGAAAAATAGAGACGTTCCATAGATTTTTATAACAAACTATTTTCACTGTCAATGACAATGGAGTGACCACATTTGAACGTTAATATCAGATACTCAAATGGGCTTTTGGAGGAAGTGGAAATGGCCCTGAAGAAGACAAGAAGGAGAAGCGAATCTGGACCAGGGCAAGTCTACTCAGAAGAGCGTTCATGGTGAAGGTTATACAACGTTAAGGGATTAATTCACAAGCTCTGTGAAAGAGGAGAGAATACCAAATGTTTTGGGGGAAAAACCAGAAAAGCTTGTATCTTATTATTACAAACCACAACGACAAACAATTGCCAACCACTGAGAGATAACCAATCTGTAAGGATGCCAATCTCTATGAATGTTTTTGAAGATAACATTATGCATGTATTGATCGTATCCTTGATGAAGGCATATGAGAGGAACAGGCAGACTTTCCCAAGTGGTATTTTGCAGCAAACCACATCTTTATTATTACACAATTGACTAAAAGATGTAGAGATTACAAGATCCCACTTGTTGCTTGGGGCTGTAAAAATAAAACAAAACAAAACCATAAACTCTAGAGTGAACACCTCTTTAACTTTTCTTCTCTACATGGTGTCTCCCACACATATGTCAAAATTATGTAAGATTCCTTTAAAGATATAATGACAAAGAGAACTTTGTGCTGAAGCCTGTCAAATCTACATCTCCTATTCCGATCTCTCTCCAGTCCCTGCATCTCCAACTTCCTATTGGACATTCCCAACTGGATGCCCCATAGGCATCTGAAACTCAACAGATCTGCAGCTGAATTCAATTTCTTTTCCCCCAAACCCACTCTTTTCTCAACAACTCTTTTTATTCTCCCAAGGGCACCACTATTCTTCTAGTCCCTTAAATTCGTGACTTTGATATCATCCTTGACTCCTCAGTCTCATTCACCCTTCACATGCAATCAATTGTCAAATCTTGTTGTTTCTAACTTCACAACTTCATTCACATCCATTTCCTTCTTTCCATATACAAATTCACCACCACCTCAGTTCAGGTCCTCATCACTTCTCACCTGAACCATTGCAGTAACCTCCTGTTTGGTCTCCTGGCCTCAAGTCTCTCCATTCCACTCTATCCGCAATACAGCTATCAAAGTAATTTTCCTAAAGCTCAGATCTGACCATTATGCTCTTCTGCTCAATAAAGTCCCTTGTAGGATCAAGCTTCTTTCCTTCCTTCCGTCTGTGGGCTAATTTTCTTCCATGTTGTAGCCAAACACCCATCCTAATGGGCACCATGTACTGTGGTAGGTGCTGAGTTTGAAAAGACACAAATAACACAAGGACCTCAAGGAACTTAATCCTACTGGGTGGGACTGGTGGTGGAGGGGATATGAACAAAATGGATGTGATATGTTTTCAGTTGAGTTTACTACATGGTAAGACTTGATGACCTCCAAAGTGTTTTCTAGCTTTAAGTCTATGATCCTAAGATCAGTAGTTTCTTATATTAGTATATATGCTGGGTAGGGTTCCAATAACCACCTCCCTGCTCATTGCATTCTGTCTCAGAGCAGGAGGTAAAGCACAACCCAATCTTCTCAGCTCTGAACTAGCTCTGGCACTCAAGGCTCACTCATCCAATCACTTACTCTTGTGCATGCTCATTGGAGCCCTTCCTCACTTCCTCTCTTAAACTGCACTTAACTGAGTCCTCTCATTCAACACTCACTTTCTTCTCCCTTGTGGGATCAAGCTTCTTTCCCTCCTTCCCAGTCTGTGGGCTAATCTTCTTCCGTGTTGCAGCCAAACACCCATTCTAATGGGCACCATGTACTGTGTTAGGTGCTGGGTTTGAAAAGACACAAATAACACAACTCCTTACCTCAAGGAACTTAATCCTACTGGGTGGGACTGGTGGTAGAGGGGATATGAACAAAATGGTTGTGATATGTTTTCAGTTGAGTTTACTACATGGTAAGATGGGGCCAAAGAGAGAACAATAGAAAGCATGCTAAGGGTATTTGAGGAGACAGATTGCACAATGAGCCCAGGTGGCACCTAGCCCAGGTAGCACCTAGACTTAACAGAAAATGATGATTCTGAAGAGCAGAAACAAAGACAGTGGATTTGATTCCAAACATGATAGGGCTGGTCTGTGTGAATACAAGATGGAACCTTGAGTTTGAGGAGCAGCTTGGGTTCCAGTGTCTTAGGAATATAAAGTATGGTGTGAAAATATGTTGGAAAGATAGATCAGGACCAGATTGTAAAGAGAGCCAGACTAAAGAAATTGTACTTTTTTTCTAGAAATACTATGGCGCTTCTGAAAGGTTTTAAGCAATTGTCTTGGTAGCTATGGGAAGGATGAATTGGTGAGGGGGAAAACAGAGGCAGGGAGACTGAAACTGGCACTACTATATGTAGTGTAAGATAGAGGTGATGCAAGCCAGAATCAGAGTGGCAGTAGTAAGAATGGATGGAGTCTTTGGCAACCATATAAATTCATGTGGACTAGCAAAGATCCTTGAAAAAGTTACAGAGTGGGGACTTCCATTATTTGTGTAAGTCAAGAAAGTCAGATATGAAATTGGAAATTCCAGTGTTGCCTTCTCAAGAGACCACATTAATGCCATTGGCATTCACGTTACTTAAGATATGGTGCTTCACAACCCATATTGCCCCTACCCCCAAAATCAAGTCTTTCTGGGGCTGTTTGATTTCTGCCATGTTCTTCTTCTACAAAAGACACTATTACTGAGCCACCTTGCAACCTCAACCTACCAATCAATAAGCATTTATTAAACCCCTGATATGTGACAGGTACTGTATTGAGCAATGGGATACAAAGACAAAAGTGAGACAGTCCCTGCCCTCAAGGAGCTGACATTCTGCTGGGGGTGACAAATATGAACATATATAGACAAATACTATCTATCTATCTATAATGTACATATAATATATGTATGTATATATGTATATAGACACACATACATATATACATGTACATACACACACACATATATATACGAAATAGCTACCACATAATTCTCAGGGAAAATGCTCTAGCAGCTGATGTGTCAGGAAAAGCCTCATGGTCAAGGTGGTGCTTGAATTGAGTCTTGAAGAAAGCTTGGGATTCTGAGGTAGAGATGAGGTGGGAGTACTTTCCAGGGATGGAGGAAAGGCAATGGAGAGGGACAGATACTGGTGATGAAATGCGGTACTTCAGGAACTGTAAGAAGACTAGTATAACTGGACCGTAGGGTAGGATGCAATAAGGCTAGAAAGATAAGGTGGAGTCAGCATGTGAAGAAATTTGAATGCCAAAGAGAGGAGTTTGTATTTGATCCTAGAGGTGACAGAGAGCCAGTGAATAATCACAGTGATGGTAACAATAATAGATAGTATTTATGTAATGCTTACTGTGTGTGGTACTGGGCTAGGCACTTGCCATTTATTATCTCATAAGGTCCTAACAACAGCCCTGGGAGGCAGATGTTTTTATGATTCCCATTTTACAGTTGAGGAAACTAAAACAAACTGAGGTTAAGCGACTTGCCCTGGGTCATACAGTTAGTAAGTATCAGAGGCCAAATTTGAACCCAAGTCTTTCTAACACCAGGTCTAATGCCTAATCCATTGCATCTCCAAGCTTCTGTGGAGTTTATTGAATAGAAGGTGACCTGGTCTGACCTGTACTTTAGGAAAATAACCTTGGTAGTTGTATAGAGGGTGCATTAGAAAGAAAGAGGACTGGAGGCAATCAGTAAATATTTCTTAAGCACCTACTATGTGCTAGGCACTGAAGAGACAAAGAGAGAAGGAGGTAGAGCAATCAGGAGGCTACTGCCATCCCAGGTGGAGGCTGATGTTCATCCTTTGTACTTGAAGAGAACTAATGATATATAATGTTGGGGTCAGGGTACAGTGTGTTCGACTATGGCTGATCAGTCCAATATGAGCTTGGAAGGCTCTGCCACAGGTCAGGCACAAGTAGTCTGAGTCACTTTTCAGGGCTACTCATCCATCTTTGGTTGTCCACCTGTCACCTAACTCTCACCTGTGGCTCCAAGAAGCTGTAGCATGCACAGCAGCCATAGCCCAGCTAAACCATCTCAGTAGATGGGCCAAGTCAGGGTAAGGGTAACTGACAGGCCTCAAACCCGTCATTGAGTTTGGGGGATGTCTACCCTCCAGCACATGAAAACTTTTCTCTGGCAGAATAGGTGGGTAAGAACAATTTGTTTCAATGGGTCATGAAGGTGTGGGAAGCAGGTGCTGGGGAGCATTTGGGGCTGGTTAGACATTGAAGACACCAAGGTCCTCCATTGCATCCCAGGCCATTGCTAGTTATCTTGACTTTTATCTTGCCATTGGACTTTGATGACTCTGGAAGAGAGAATGAGGCCAATGACTTGGTGTAACTGTTTCATTTAAATCCAATTTCAGGCACAAGTCAAGACATATCTATCATCCACTATTTTCCTATTTTGTAGGTGAGAGGTAATGAGAGCCTGAACTAAGGTTGTGGCTGTGTGAGTGTAGAGAAGGGGATAATGCATATTAATAATCTATGGAGGTAGAAATGCCAAGATTAGAAAACTAATGGTACATGTGGGGATGAGAAAGAGTGAGGAGGCAGAGATGACACTGGGGAGTTGAACAATGATGTTTTTGGAATGTAAAGGAGACACTGATTTCTGAATCTGAGCTAATATGTTATGATGAACTTTTGAAGTTCTGAACCAGAAGCCACTGATTTTTACCATTAATGCTTCGTTTATGGTGATATAGCAGTGCTTAGCGCACGATGTCAGATGGCCCTGAGATGTTATCTGATTCCTGCTCAAGAACAATGTCATCTATAGATGACAACAGAACACAAACAAATGACAAAGAAGGTCCGGCTATTACCATGGAAGTAAAGAAGTAGTCCCAATAATTACATGTCCTTACATTTTACACTTATCACAAATGTCTTTCATTCTAAGTATAAGTCTACATCTTGAATGATGCCACCATGTAGACAATGCTTGGGTGTTTTCTTAGTCTTTACAACAATACAAATATCTATTAACTTGGAAGAGCAATATTGAATGCTGATGACCTGAATCATCTTTCATGACAGAGTCCATCCAATGGAAATTTCAATGTTAGAAAAACTTTCAGACCCACCTCTTGAACCTTTCTGTTTAACTAACTACACAGGTCTCAAGATGATACCTCTGGGACTAAGGATGGTGACAGAAAAGCTGCCTGAGAAATTCATTCATAAATCACTAATGTGTTACATAGCCATAAATGGTGCCATTTATGGGGAGGGAGGCATAGTATTTTGTTTTTCCAAAAGTTGGCTGTCATATTATTGTTGATAAACACTGATTTTCATACCTCAGAGTTCTGTTTGTTTGGAGTTTTTTTGAGATGAAAATTTAATAATGACTTCTGATGGCCTGGAATTGAATCTGGTATTGAAAAAAATTATGGAAAAACCAGAGATTTAGAAATAGAAGGATCTTTAAAGGTCATCTAGACCAAAGACTCTTAATCTTTTTTGTCCTGTGGATCCCTTTGGCATCCATAGGATCCTATAGATTCCTTTTTAGAAAAGTGTTTTTAAATATAGAAAACAAAATACATAGAATTACAAAGGAAGTCAATGATATCAAAATACAGTTATCATTTTTTTTAAGTTCACAGACCTCAGATTAGGAGTCCCTCATCTAGACCGACCTTCTGGTTTTATAGAAAGCCAGTAAGCTAGATGATTTTGCCCAGGTCACACAGGTAGTAAAGGGAAGAGCCAATATTTGAAGCCAATTGACTCTGAGTCCAGAGCTCTTTCCATTGAACCACTTCATCTATCAAATATAATCCTTTCAGACTACTCAATATAAACCAGGAATACAACATTTTCCACGAGAAGGACTGAGAAGCCTTGCTCAGGATTCAATATTGATTTTTTTTTGAAAGGGGAAGGCAGGGCAGTTGGGGTTAAGTGACTTGCCCAAGGTCACACAGCTAGTACATGTGTCAAGTATCTGAGGTCGAATTCGAACTCAGGTCCTCCTGACTCCAGGGCCAGTGTTCTACTCACTGCACCACCTAGCTGCCTCTTAATATTGATTTAACAGGACCATTCCAGCAATTCTTGGTGAGCAGGGGTATGAAAAAGGAAGAGCGATGGTATCTGTTGTAGATGGGTTATGAGAGTGGCTCACATCTTGTCATCCTTGGCAGGTGTGGCTATTAGCAGAGAGGTTCTGACCCAGGTAAACACTTGGGACACAGTGAGGTTGTACCTGCTCTGTGTGGGTCTCTGGGGGAATTTCCCTTTGTGTAAGCATTTTTCCATGTGCCCCAAAGGTGTGCTGACCTACGCAAGCATATCTATGTCTCCTTTCCTCAAGAGCTGTGTGTGTTTGATCACTGTTTGGTACCCTCCCCCAAGAAAAGCATCAATGTACAGGAAGGGCACATCTGCGTACAAGGTAATCCAGACCACATATCTGATATGGTGATTGTTCTCACATTTAGCCCCATTGTCACAGGGCCATGTTTGAGAGGTTCCAATGCAAAACTCCAGCTACAATTTAAATTGCTCACATTGTAAGCACTGGACATTCTCAAAGTGAAGTTCCCAACATGGACCATGGCATTCCACCTACAGTCTGGCTAGAGCAGGGCATACTATCAACGCTTTCATTCTTGATGCTCTGTTTCTAGGAGAGGCCTATGGGGGAAGATCTTACTTTCCAAGGGTGGACAAGGAGAAATAGAACCTAGATTCTCTGCCTATTTCTAAGCATCCATGAATCCAAATTTGTCTCACCTGCCTGTTGGAGACTGCATTAACCTATGTACAAAAGTTTTGAGGGTATGATAAAATAGCCCTTTTAGGTCCAAAACTACTCTCTTAGTATTACTTTGCATGTTTTTCCTTATTTTCCAGCTTGCTATTTAATTTTATACTTAGAAATGTACTTGAAAATAATGTTCCATTACAATTATTGTGAACCATTCTGGAAAAAAAAATGCAGCTGTGTCTGGTTTCCAGTTATTTTTATCAAAAGTTTTCACATTTTCTTTCAGTCATATAAATAAGTAGTCAGTAATTTATGATAATGTACCTGAAACTTCATCTTAATTCTTTGAATTTGCCTCCTACTTTATATAGTAAGTGGGCAGGAGCATTTTCCAAGTCCAATGAATGTCAGATACTTTAGTTTGCTCGTCATTCTAGCAGAACCATGTTTTAAAGCTCTGGCTTAGCATCTGTGTAGTCTAATCAGGGCCTCCTTCTTACGTCTTATTGCATATGTCCATTTCTTTTACATTCCTGCAATCCACTTGAGGATAATAGTGTATCTTTATAACAAAGCTCACGGTGTTACGGCACCAGAGGCCCCTCACATATGGACCCCAAGAAAACTACTGTAGGTGGGTTGGCTTCTACTCAAAACTATAGCTCCTGAGTCTACCCTGATGTGTTTACATAATGTTAGACCTGACTTCACATCACTTACTAGTTGTATGACCCTAGACTAGTCACTTAGCTTCCATTTACCTCTGTTTCCTGGTCTGTAAAATAGCTAATAATAATAGCATCTGTCTCCCAGGGTTATCGTGAGGATCAAATGATGTAACATACATAAAATTCTCTTTAGGATGGTGCCTCATCCTTACTCCTGGGGAGGTTCACCATATTGGTGCTGGATTTAGTGTGAAGACCCAATTGGCTTAGTCCTCTGTAGCCCAGAACTCCTGAGCTCAAATGATCCACAAGCCTCAACTTGTATCAGGGATTACAAGTGTAGGCTCCCGTGCCTTCCCTAACTTGTATAATTTCACCAGTTTTGTTTGCTGTTCACTTACCTGTTTTTGATCCTTTAGTGCTCTCTATTAAAACTCCACAGAATGCCCCAATACTTAAGATCTTGGCCCTATTTTAATCATAAAGCTAGCTATGTGAGGAAGGCCTAATCCACTCATAACATTCCCCAACATTTTATTTTATTAATTATGGTGTCAGTGAGTCCATTGTAAGTAAGAGTTACACAAATTCCTAACTGTCTGCAATGGTGGTCTCTGTGAGGCATCCTGGACTTCAGTGTTCCCTCTTCATTTTGATTCCAAAGCCCAGGATTAGGATAACCCTTTCTTCGAAGTAGCCCAACAAGAAAAAAAAAAGGAATTGCTGAAAGTTCAAGCACTTCAAGGTCAATTCTTCAATCATAATCTCTAACTGTGGATTCTCATACCCGAGCTATTAATACTTGGACTGGAAATAAAAGGTTAATCGCCCGGCCTTTCCACAGAGTATAGGAGTTCCCCTCTGAGTTGTGACGCATACACACATAAATCAACTTCCCCATTCTCAGCTTTTTGCAGAAAAACCAAGGCCGTGGTGCCTAGGATGCCACCTGTCCACAAAGGGGCCTGCTGACTAGGGCATTTCTGGGCCTCTGTTTTCTAACCCGTTCTCTATCATGGCGTGGTTGGGGAATCCAACCAGAATAGCCTGTGTTCTGTTCATACCCAGCTCTCCATGTTTTGTCTCTCTTCAGCTCTAGAATGTATCCTCTTGGGAATCCCCTCCTTCTGGGTATGGGTCCAAATTTCCCCAGGTGTTTCTAGATACTAGGTCACATGAAGCTATCTTTCCAAAGTCATCATTTGCCAGAGGGAGGTTAAGCCTAAGCCAATCTTTCCAAATATTTGCAAGTCAATCAATCCATCAATAAACGTTTATGAAGTACTTCCTATAGCAAGGCACTGAGCCAAGTGCTGAGGTTACAGAAAGAGGCAAAAAACTAAAACAAAACCCAGGCCCTGCCCTCAAGGAGGTTATAATCTAATGCATATCATGCAGAAACCTTCCTCTTTCTTCAGGGCTGTATGAGTCCCTTGAAGCCACAATTTGCTTTTGTAATTTTCATTTGCATCTGATCATTTCTTCCCAGTTTAAGAATAGAAAGCCTTATAGCTCCCAACTAATGGGAACTCTGAGAACTTGCGGGGCTTCACTGAGCTGACCATTTGGTCCAGGGTAAGACAAGACTGTCCATGTTGAATAATTTACACAGTCTCTTCTCAGAATGCTGTGCTTAAAGCAACATGAAAGCCTAGAAAAGCTATTCTCTAGTTCACAAATAGTCAAAGGATATGAACAGAGAGTTTCAGAGGAAGAAATCCAACATATCTATCATCATTTTAAAAATGCTCAAAGTTGCTAATAGAGAAATACAAAGCAAAGCAATTCCGAGATTCCCACAAGATCTGCAAAGTTGACAACAAAAGAAAATGACAAATGTTGGAGGGGCTGCAGGAAAACAGATACAGCCATTTTGGGGAGCAATTTGAAACTATGTCCAGAAAGTCAGTAAACTGCTTACCAGCTATAGTGCTACTGGACCTATACCCCAAAGATTTCAAAGAAAAAAGGAAAGGACACATGTGCACAAAAATTATAGCAACTCTTCTTGTAGTTGATGAGGGTTTGGGGTGAGAGGTGCTCGACACCCCAAAGTACCGACACGCCGGGTCCTGCCGAAAGAATTCGACTCAAGCCTTCTCAGCCAAGGGAAAGGATAAAGTTTATTAAGAGTTAGCCAAATAAGCCTGCCCCGAGAGATCCCACCCCTTGCGACGCCTGTAAGGAAAAAGGGCCAGACCCATCTGAGCTAGATTGGTTCTGACCAACCTCATGGAGGCAAGATGGAGATTATATACACAAAGGTTGTGGGAGGGATTGAGGGGCGGTCTGGGGTGACCAGAAGAGGGGTCTAGGGAGGGACTTAAGGACGAGGTCAGACTCCAGGGTGGGGGAAATAGCTGAAGGCTATATGGAAATGACAGACCATGAAGGGCTAGGGTAACAGAGCTAGGGTATAGATATTTTGATCAGGATTAAGGATGGGAAACAGGATTAAGGGTGGGAAACAGCTGGACAATAGAGGACTGCGCAAGGTAGGCATTTGGGCTTAATGTTATAGCCTCAGGCCAAGGCCAGGTCGAGTGGCAAGATTCAAGGAGAGTTCAAGGGTTCAAGGGGTTCCCAGAGACTGTGCCCTCATCATTCCCCCCTCAAACAAATGGGACCCAAATTCTTTTGGGGTCAGGGACGAAGGTCTCAGCTTCTGGAATTGCTTCCTGCTGACAAGGGGCGTAGAGCTGGCTTGATGGGTCCAGTTCAAGGGGTGCACAGTCATCTGGAAGTTGATAGCTTGGAGACTGGAGGAGACAAACCTGGCAAGGAAGTTAAGCAAACAACAAAACAGACAGTACAGGAGTACAGAGAAAGAACAATATCCCTGGTGGGAATTAAAGATGACTATTTCATACCTAGCTCCCCTAACCACTTGTTCTGCTTCGGGGTTCAGGAGTGTGTAGCACATCCAAATAAGGTCGGGGATATCTAAGAGCAAGGTTTGATGTTTGGTGAGCCTGTGGTTAGCCAGGCACTGGTGGCCCTCTGCTTCCAGGGTGCTCTGGCAAGGCAGAGCTTCTAGGGGCTGGTCTGCTAGAGGCTTAGAAGCTTCCTCAATTGGAATGGCTGTAGCAGCCAGAGAATCTAATTGTTTTGGAAAACAGGGGTCAGATCCTAAGGACTGGATTAGAATTCCCAAAGCCTGTCCTCTCCTTCCTTCAGCAGAGCGAGTGAAAGGTTTTTCTAGACTAGGTAAGGCTAATGCTGGAGTGGTGGTCAGTTTAGTTTTCAAAGTCCCAAAAGCTTGTGCTGGGTAGGGGCCCCACTCTAGAGGGAGTGAGTCAGGGCCTTGAGTGCCAATTAATGGTTGCAGTCCCTCCCAAGCCTTGGGCTTAATTGGATAATGAAGGCAATGGAGGGGAACTATGGCTGGGGTGGCAGAAGTAGCTTGCCCAGGAATTCCCTGATCCCAAACAATTGGCTCAACCCTCTCCCATGCCTCTAGGGGAACATGGGGAGGTCTGGGAAACAGGGGGAAAAGGGGGTTATGAGGTTTAGCTATAGAAAATTGGCTTCCCAATTTCACCATCAGGTCCCTTCCCCAAAAGGGGGCAGGGCCAGAGAAGGAGTGTTCAGACAACAGATTCTTGATGCCCATGACCTGATGGGTTGAGGGGCATGTGGGGCCAAAGCCACTAGTTAAAGCAAGAGAACATAGCCGTGATAAAGTGGGTAACCTTACCTTCTGCCTCGATTTTGCCCAGAGCTCCGTGAGAGAGGTGGAGAAAGTGGGAGCACAGCCAAGCCCCAGGCTTTCCCCTCCTTCCGAGTCTTGAGAAGACTGGAGGACAGGGTACTGGGAGGAGGCTCTACCACTTTTCCAGCCTCGGGGACATGCTGGGCATGGTCCTGGAGGCGTGGATCCTAGAGGCTTCTTCCAGGGGGGCGCCCTAGAGGGGCACTCCTTAGACCAGTGACCCTCCTTGTGACATCGAAAGCAGGTTTCCCCTTTGCCAAAGTTGCCAGAAGCACCCTCCGGCAATCTCCTGGCCATGGCAGCCGCCAAGAATTGGGCATGTTCTCTGTCTCTGGCTTTTTCCTCTGCCTGGACTAAGTCTCTATTATTGAACACTCCGAATGCTGTCTCCAGTAATTGGGCCTGAGGTGTTTGGGGTCCCATTGCCAATTTCTGCAGTTTCCTCCTAATATCTGGGGCAGACTGATTAATGAAATACATGTTAAGTATTGATGCCCCTTCAATAGAATCAGGATCCAAATTTGTATACTTCTTAATAGCTTCTACTAACCGGGCTTGGAAAAGGACAAGGTTTTCTTTTTCTCCCTGAGTAATCTCCCTAATTTTTTGAAAATTTATTTGCTTTTGAAATGCAGTTCTTAGACCTTCTAACAGGCAAATTACCATATGGTCTCTCTTTTCTCTATCCTCACTCCTTTGATAATTCCATCCTGGGTCACTAGTTCGAACAGCAGCTGTTCCTGGGGGATAGTTTATGGGGTTATTGCTAGCCAAACTGTCCCCAAATTTTTGAGCGTGTTCCCATATTCTCCTCTTCTCCTCAGTGGTACAACAGGTAGAGAAGAGGATATGCAAATCACACCAAGAAAGTTCAAATTGCAGGGACAGATCCCTAAAACCCTCAGTAAACTTAGTGGGATCTTCTGAGTATCTCCCCAGTTTTTCTTTAATTTGGATGAGATCTGAAATGGAGAATGGAACATGCAATCTCCTTGTCCCAGCAGGGGAGGCAGGCATTTCCCTCAGGGGAAAAAGCCTTGAAGGCGCTGTGGGACCTGGAGCTTGGGGCTGAGGTAGATTAGACTGCAAGGCCAGGGCATCTGCCTGGCAAGGGAGATCAGCCAGTACCTGAGGAGGGGTAGAGGTCAGAGGGGAAGATACCCCAGAGACCCAAGTGGGTGCTACCTCAGAGAGAGGGGCTAGGGGAGGAGATATTGCCGTGGGGGCAGGGCCCGAGGCTGGAACCTGAGTAGGGATTGCCTTGGGGATAGGGCCCATGGTGATAGATGTTGCAGGGCCTGCAGTAGAGGCAGGGCATGGGGTCCCTTCGGCTGGAAATTCCTTCCTCCTTAGTAAAGGAGAAGTTAGGAGTAATTGTCGGGAGACAAACAAAATAAAACAAGAAAACAAAATATACAGAAGGTACCTGAAACTTTCCCAAATTCCCAGCGCCGAAACAATTGAAAGGATCTGGCACATGCTTCTGGATGGGGCATCCGTCCATGTCCTTCGACATGACCACTGGACCGAGAACCACCTGATAGCGTCAGGTTGAGTTGACCACGACAGCCTGGCTGTCTGACTCACTGAGACCACTGGACCGAGCTGTCCGAGTGGACCGAGAACCACCAGAGAGCGTCAGGTTGACCAGGACAGTGTGACTGTCCGACTCACTGAGACCACTGGACCAAGCTGTCCGACCCACCGAGAACCACCAGAGAGCGTCAGGTTGACCAGGACAGTGTGACTGTCCGACTCACTGAGACCACTGGACCAAGCTGTCCGACCCACCGAGAACCACCAGAGAGCGTCAGGTTGACCAGGACAGTGTGACTGTCCGACTCACTGAGACCACTGGACCAAGCTGTCCGACCCACCGAGAACCACCAGAGAGCGTCAGGTTGACCAGGACAGTGTGACTGTCCGACTCACTGAGACCACTGGACCAAGCTGTCCAACCCACTGGGACCTGCTGAGGTCAGGCCCGAGAAGCACATCCAAAATGTTTGGAGAGCGAGGAGGGAGATTGGGAGAGGGGGAGGCTCACATACCTTCAGTCTTGGCTGGAGAAGAACTTGAGATTAGCAGTGCTTCCCGGTCAGGGAACCATAAATGATGAGGGTTTGGGGTGAGAGGTGCTCGACACCCCAAAGTACCGACACGCCGGGTCCTGCCGAAAGAATTCGACTCAAGCCTTCTCAGCCAAGGGAAAGGATAAAGTTTATTAAGAGTTAGCCAAATAAGCCTGCCCCGAGAGATCCCACCCCTTGCGACGCCTGTAAGGAAAATGGCCAGACCCATCTGAGCTAGATTGGTTCTGACCAACCTCATGGAGGCAAGATGGAGATTATATACACAAAGGTTGTGGGAGGGATTGAGGGGCGGTCTGGGGTGACCAGAAGAGGGGTCTAGGGAGGGACTTAAGGACGAGGTCAGACTCCAGGGTGGGGGAAATAGCTGAAGGCTATATGGAAATGACAGACCATGAAGGGCTAGGGTAACAGAGCTAGGGTATAGATATTTTGATCAGGATTAAGGATGGGAAACAGGATTAAGGGTGGGAAACAGCTGGACAATAGAGGACTGCGCAAGGTAGGCATTTGGGCTTAATGTTATAGCCTCAGGCCAAGGCCAGGTCGAGTGGCAAGATTCAAGGAGAGTTCAAGGGTTCAAGGGGTTCCCAGAGACTGTGCCCTCATCATAGTGACAAAGGAAACTAAAGGAGTGACCATCAATTAGGTAATGGCTGAACAAGTTATCGCATGTGAATGTGATTTTGCTATAGGAAATGATGAAGGGGATGGTTTCAGAAAAACCTGGGAAGACTTGTATGAATTGATGCATTGTGATGTGAGCAGAGCCAGGAGAACCATTTATACAACAACAACAATATGGTAAAGACAAACAGCCTTAAAGACTTAAGAACTCTAATCAATGCAATGACCAACTATGACTCCAGAGGACCAATGATAAGGTAGTGATCCCCATCTCCTGACCCAGGACATATATTTGTTGTTGTTGTTGCTCAGTCAAATCTCACTCTATGTGATCCCATAGACCTCTGTCCATGGGATTTTCTTGGCAAAGATATTGGAGTGGTTTTGATGAGGGCACAGTCTCTGAGAACCCCCTTGAATCTAGAATATAGTCTCTGGGAGCCCCCTTGAACTCTCCTTGAATCTTCCAACTAGATCTGGCCTCCCCCTAAGGCCATAAGCCTTACATTATCATTAGGCCCAAATCTCTACCTAGCCTTGCCTTTTGTTGTCCAGCTACTTTACACCCTTGATACTATCAATATCCATGCCCTCAGCTACTTCCCACCCTTTATTCCATACTCTTGGTTCCTGGAGTCTGACCTCATCTCATCCTCCTTAGACCCCTCAAGACCCTCCTCTAGTCACCCCAGACCACTCCTCAATCCCTCCTACAATCTTTGTGTATATAATTTCCATCTTGCCTCCATGAAGGTTCTCGGATTCAATCTAGCTCAGTAGATTGAATCTGGCCCACTTGTGAAAACAAGCTTAACAAAGGGTGGGATTTCTTAAGACAACCCATTATGGTGAATCCCTAATAAACTTTGTCTTTTCCCTTGGCTAAGAAGGCTTGAGTCGAATTCTTCGGCAGGACCCAGCATGTCGGTATTTTGGGATCTCGAGCACTCCTAGAAACCTATGGTTCCCTACCATCATCATTTTGATTAAACCTCTTCAGTTTGTCATTTCCTTCTCCAGTGTGTCCCCATTTTATCGATGAGGAATTTAAGCAAATGGTGTTAAGTGACTTACCCAAGGTCACATAGCTAGTCAGTATCTGAGGCCAGATTTAAATTCAGATCTTCCTGACTCTAGGCCTAGTACTCCATCTGATAAGGGCAGTCTCTGGGAACCCCTTGAACCCTTGAACTGTCCTTGAATCTTCCCACTTGATCTGGCCTCGGCCTAAGGCTATAACCATTAGGCCCAAATGCCTACCTTGATCCTCCCACTTGACCTGGCCTTGGCCTGAGGCTATAACCAATACCTCCTGAGCCTTCTCAGTTCTGCAAGAAAAAGCCTCTACCCAGTTAGTAAAGGTATCAACAAAAACCAAAAGAAATTTGAAACCCCTACACAGGGGCATATGTGTAAAGTCTATCTGCCAGTCTTCACCTGGGTAGGTACCCCTCCTCTGAACAGGTTTTAGAAGAGGGGGAGGTTTGACTGCCCCTTCAGGATTTACCTGGGCACAGGTTGGGCAAGCCGGACAGACTTGTCGGATGGTTTTTCCTAGCTTGCTGCCAATAAAAATGGGCTTTATCAGGGACTGGAGGGCATTTTTCCCCAGGTGCGTAGCCTGGTGTAGGCCAAAAATAAGCTTCCACTGGCTTTCCTCTGGGATAAGGAGTTGGCCTGCAGGTGTCTGAAGCCACCCAGAGGGAGAGAGAGTGTATCCCCTTTTTTTAGCAAGGGCCTGTTCTTGGGCACTGTAGGAAGGTGTGAAGGAATCAGGGAGCTGTGGGAGTAGAGGGGCCAGCATAGTTAACAGATGAGCAGCATTCTTAGCTGCAGTGTCTGCCAGGTGATTTCCCACTGCCTGTTCCGTTTCCCCTTTCTGGTGGCCTTTGCAAAAGATAACAGCTATCTCTGATGGCTTCTGAATAGCTTGGAGGAGATGTGAAATCTCCTGGGCATGTTTGATAGGGGAAATTTTTGCTGTCAGGTATCCTCTTTCTTTCCAAATTGCTCCATGTGCATGTAGAACATGGAAAGCATATTTTGAGTCAGTAAAAACATTTACTCTTTTATTTTCCCCTAGCTCTAGGGCTCTGGTGAGTGCTATTAATTCTGCCTTCTAGGCAGAAGTCCCAGAGGGCAGAGGGTTCTATGGTTTGGTGGAGGCTGACCACTGCATACCCAGCCTTTCTAACCCCTTTTTCAATAAAGCTAGACCCATCTGTGTACCAATTCGCTTCAGGGTTTGGGAGAGGCAAATCTTTCAGGTCAGGTCTACTAGCATGAACACAGTCCAAGGTCTCCTCACAGTCATGTATCAGAGCATCTGAATGTGTGTTGTCTGGGAGGAGGGTTGCTGGATTAAGTGTGACTCTAAGGATTAGGTCAGGGGTATCTAATAGCAAAGCTTGATATTTGGTGAGCCTGCCGCTAGTCAGCCACTGGTGGCTCTTTGTTTCCAGGATGCTCTGAACTCTATGTGGAGTCAGAACTTCCAGGGGCTGGCCAAATGTAAGTTTAGAGGCTTCCTCAATTAGAATGGCTGTAGCAGCTATGGCTCTGAGACATGCAGGCCATCCAGCAGCCACAGAGTCTAATCGTTTTGAAAAATAAGTGACAGGCCTGGGGTCAAATCCTAAGGACTGGGTTAGTACTCCCAAGGCCTGTCCTCTCCTTTCATGAACATAGAGAGTGAAAGGTTTTTCTAGATTGGGCTGGAGTGGTGGTCAATTTAGCTTTCAGCATCTCAAAGGCTTTAGCCTGGTTAGGGCCCCACTCTAGAGGGAGTGAGTCAGGGCCTTGAGTGGAATCATAAAGAGGTTTAGCAATGAGACCAAAATTAGGGATCCAGAGTCTACAGAATCCAGCCAAGCCTAGAAAAGTTTGGAGCTGCTTCTTAGTGGCTGGAATAGGGATAGACAAGATTGCCTTCTTCTCAGAGGTTAAGGATCAAGAGGTGGGCGTTAATTCATGGCCCAGATACTTTACAGCCTGGCATGCTATCTGGACTTTGTTCAAGGAGACCCTATAGCCTTGAGTACCCAGGAAGTTTAAGGTTTCTGTGGCCGCAGCCAAGGAAGCCTCCTGGGTGGGGCTACAAATAAGAATATCATCCACATACTGAATTAAGCTACTATCAATTAATTTCAGGTCCCTTAAATCCTTTCCCAGAGCCTGACCAAATAAGTGAGGGCTATCCCAAAAACCTTGAGGCAAGAATGTCCATGTTAGCTGACATGGGCTTGATTCCCCAGGAAGTATCCATTCAAAGGCAAAAATAAATTGTGAATCTGTGTGCAGAGGTATACAGAAAAAGGCATCTTTGAGGTCCAGGGTAGAGAACCACTTGGTACCCCCAGGGATCTGAGTGAGTATAGTATATGGATTGGGGGTTATAGAATGCATAGGAATAATAGCTTCATTTACAGCCCTAAGATCTTGAACCATTCAGTATTCTCCATTTGGCTTCCTTACTGGAAGAAGTGGAGTGTTGCATGGAGATTGACAAGGGACTAGGATCTTATGCTTAAGGAATTTTTCAATTAATGGTTGTAGTCCTTCCCAAGCCTCAGGCTTAATTGGATATGGTCGGTGGTTGGGAAACACATTAGGGTCTCTAAGGCGAATAAGGACTGGGGTGGCATGAGTAGCTTTCCCAGGAATTCCCTGATCCCAGACAATTGGCTTGACTGTCTCCCACACTTCTGGAGGAACGTGGGGAGGCCTGCTAAGCAGGGGGAGAAGGGAGATGGGAGGTTAAACTAGAGAAAATTGGCTCCCCAATTTCACCATCAGGTCCCTTCCCAACAAGGGGGTAGGGCAAGAGGAGATAATAAGGAAAGAGTGTTCAAACAACAGATCCTCAAATAAGCAGGGGAGAGGGTATGTCTCACGACATCCCTTAGTTTTTCCCTCAATGCCCACGACTCGATGGGTCGAGGGGCAGGTAGGACCAGAGTAATTGGTTAGAACAGAGAACGTTGCCCCCGTATCAATCATAAATCAGGTAACCTTACCTTCCACCTCGATATCTGCCCAGGGCTCAGCGAGCGAGATGGAGAAAGTGGGAGCACTGCCAAGCCCTAGGCTTCCCCATCATTCTGAGTCTTGTGAAGACTGGAGAACAGGGTACTGGGGGGTGGCTCTACCACTTTTTCATCCTCGGGGATAATCCTTCCTCCAATGTCCCTCCTGGTCACGTGTTGGACACGGTCCTGGAGGCAACGGTCCTGGGGGCTTCCTCCGGGGGGACGCCCTGGAGGGGCACTCCTTGGACCAGTGGCCTTCCTTGTTGCATCGAAAGCAGGTTTCCCCTTTGCTAGAGTTGCCAGAAGCACCCTCCGGCAATCTCCTGGCCATGGCAGCTGCCAAGAGTTGGGCATGTTCTCTGTCTCTGGCTTTTTCCTCTGCCTTGACTAAGTCTCTATTATTGAACACTCTGAATGCTGTCTCCAGTAATTGGGCCTGAGGTGTTTGGGGTCCCATTGCCGATTTCTGCAGTTTCCTCCTAATGTCTGGGGCAGACTGATTAATGAAATACATGCTAAGGATTGCTGCCCCTTCAACAGTATCAAGATCTAAATTTGTATACTTCTTAATAGCTTCTACTAACCAGTCTTGGAATAGGGCAGGGTTTTCCTTTTCTCCCTGAGTTATCTCCCTAATTTTTAGAAAATTTATCTGCTTTTGGAATGCTGTTTTTAGACCTTTTAACAGGCAATTTATCATATGGTCTCTCTTTCCCCTATCTTCACCTTTTTGATAGTCCCATCCTGGGTCACTAGTGGGAACAGCAGTTGTACCTGGTGGATATGTTGTTGGGTTATCGCTAGCCAAACTATCCCCAAATTTTTGGGTGTGTTCCCAGACTCTCTTCTTCTCTTCAGTGGTACAACCGGTAATGAAGAGGATATGCAGATCACCCCACGAAAGCTCAAATTGTAAGGACAGATCCCTAAAACCCTCAGTAAACTTGGTGGGATCTTCTGATTATCTCCCCAGCCTCTCTTTAACCTGAATGAGATCTGAAATGGAGAATGAAACATGCATTCTCTGCATCCCAGTAGGGGAGGCAGGCACTTCCCTCAGGGGAAAATGCCCTGAAGGAGCTGTGGAGACTGAGGCTTGAGAAAGGATATAGGGAGTCCCACTTCTTGTGAGGGAGGGGCTAGGCAGTGCTGGCTGAACTAGATTAGACTGCAAGGCCAGGGGATCAGACTGATAAGGGAGAAAATCAGTTGATACCTGAGGAGGGGTAGGGGTCGGGGAGAAGATACCCCAGAAACCCAAGTGGGTGCTGCCTCAGGTCCCAAGACTGGAGCCTGAGCAGGGGCCTTCTCAGGGGAAGGCGCCACAGAGGGGGACACCCCAACAGGATCCTTGGCTGGAATGTGAGCAGAGGTTGCCAAGATGGGGGGCGCCGAAGCTCTGGGGGCCATAAGGGGGTCGTCCAAAATGTCCTGTTCACCCCCATTGCCCTTTTGTGGGGCAGCTTTAGCTACAAGCATCTTACAATCCTTTCTGAGGACAGGGTTCCAAGAGAGCTCCATGAAGGCCATCATGTAGGCAAGTTCCATCCACTTTCCTTCTTTGCGACAGTATAATTCTAACTGCAAAAGAGTATTACATTTTGCCAATCAGATATTTCACATTTTTTTCTATTTTTTCATTCTTTACGTTTTGTTTTATTACTTCTTGATGCCTCATAGATTCATTAGCTTCTACTTGCTCAAGTCTAATTTTAAATGAGTTAGTGTTTACATTTTGCTTTTGAGCCTCCATTTTCAATTGGTTGATTTCACCTCTCAGGGTGTCCTTTTCTCTCTCTAGATTCTGAATCTCCATAGCCATTTCTCCAATCTTATTCTTTAGGGACTTGATTTCGTCAGTGGATTTTTTCTCCCTTTTTTCCATTTTTTCCATATTTTCTTTTAGCTCCCTAATTTGGTTTTTAAAATCCTCCTTAAGCTCTTCCAGCAGTGCTTTTTGGGCTGGAGACCAGTTCATATTAGCTTTTGAGGTATCTGATGTATCTACCGTGTCATTGCTATCTTCTTCTATGTCGATATTTTGATCCTGCCTGTCTCCATAAAAAGAATCTATTGTCCTCGGTTTTTTTGTGTTCTTCTTCATGTTGGTTTGCCTTTTGCTGGCTTTACAACGAATTTCTATCTGTGAGTCTCAGGGCTTTCTGTCCCCGCTTTCTTATTCTGGGGGTTGTGAGTCTAGAATTATAACCTTCAGTTTCCTGAGGTGTGGGGGAGGGGTCTGGCTCCCTGGCGTCTCACTCCCTATGGGTGCTCTCCAGCACTTGCTTTTCAGCAATGGTCTCAGCTGTTTGTTGTTTGAGCTGATGACTGGCGCTTCCCCTGGGGGAGCAAGGTTACGTCTGGGCTCCTGGCTTGGCCCCCTGCCGACTCTTCCCCTCTGGGACTAATGAGCTTCTAGTATTTGTCCTGTGAAGCCCCGCTACTCTCTCCTCTGTTTCAGTTCTCTTTTTTTTTTCCCCCGAGGAATTCTCTGGGTGGGGGGGGAGGGATTAGAGCCGTTTACCTGGTCATTGAGTCTTCCGGAAGTTCAAGAAGCCGAGTTCCTGGGTTTTGCAAGCGTCAGGACTGGGTGTTTTCGCGGCTGGTGGCGTTGCGCTGCCTCTCGTCGCTTCCACAGACTGCCGTCCTGTGTTGGGAGGCCTGGGGATCTCTGCCGGTTTCAGGCACCCAGCTTTCTCCCAGCCCGTCTCCCACGTGGATTTCCCGGCCGGTCGCTTCCGCCTTGGTCTGGAGCAGCTCCGCACCGAGCACTCTCCAAGCCTGCAGGTTCATTCCTCCGGCCTTTCAAACTCTCCCGGCTCGGAAATTTGCCCCACGCACACTGCTTGCGGTTTCTGACTCTCTCAAATCTGCTCAAATTCACTTTTTTATGGGAATCTGACAGACCTTGTGAGAGAGCTCCGGTAAGACGCTGCCTTCATGCGGCCATCTTGGTTCCGCCCCCCAAGAGTATTACATTTTAAAGTCCCAAAAATAGGCCATACTTCATGGCCTTCCAAGTGATACTGAGGCCAAACAGTATTGCAAAGCCGCACCAGATTTTTCTTTTTGAGTTCTGTAGAGCAGCTAGATTTTTCCCAATTGTGCAAAAGACAACCTAAAGGTGAACTTGCAGGAACTGAAAAGGTTTGACCCGTTTCAGGTGTTTGGGCTGGAAATTCCTTCCTTCTTAGTGAAGGAGAAGTTAGGAGCAATTGTCAGGAGACAAACAAAATAAAACAAGACAAAAAATATACAAAAGATACCTGAAATTTTCCCAAATTCCCAGCACCGAAACAATTGAAAGGATCTGGTACATGCTTCCAGATGGGGCAGCCATCCATGTCCTCCATGCTTCAGAAGCCATGCTTAGGTTCATGGCCTGCAACATAACCACTGAACCAAGAACCACCTGAGAGCGTCAGGCTGAACAAGAAGGCCTCCTAGCTGTCCGACCCACGGGGACCTGCTGAGGTCAGGCCCGAGAAGCACCTCCAAAATGCTTGGAGAGTGAGGGGGCGGGGGCTGGAAGAGGGGGAGGCTTACCTTCAAGTCCTTGGCTGGAAAGGAACTTGAGATTAGCAGTGCTTCCCGGTCAGGGAACCATCTGAAGAGGGTTTGGGGTTGAGGGGTGCTCAACACCCCAAAGTACCAACACACCGGGTCCTGCCAAAAGAATTCGACTCAAGCTTTCTCAGCCAAGGGAAAAGACAAAGTTTATTAAGAGTTAGCCAAATAGGCCTGCCCCAAGAGATCCCACCCCTTGTAATGCCTGTAATGAAAGCGGCCAGATCAATCTGAGCTAGATTGGATCTGACCACCTTCATGGAGGCAAGATGAAGAGTATATACACAAAGATTGTGGGAGGGATTGAGGGGTGGTCTGGAGTGACAAGAGGAGGGGTTTAGGGAGGTACTTGGGGAGGAGTCTAAGGAGGAGCTTGATGGGACTGAGATGAGGTCAGACTCCAGGGTGGGAAAAAGCTGAAGGCTACATGGAAATGACAGACAATAGAGGGCTAGGGTAACAGAGCTAGGGTATAGATATTTTGATCAGGATTAAGGATGGGAAACAGGATTAAGGGTGGGAAACAGCTGGACAATAGAGGGCTAGGCAAGGTAGCTGGTTGGGCCTAATGGTTATAGCCTCAGGCCAAGGCCAGATCAAGTGGGAGGATCAAGGTAGGCATTTGGGCCTAATGGTTATAGCCTCAGGCCAAGGCCAGATCAAGTGGGAGGATTCAAGGAGAGTTCAAGGGGTTCCCAGAGACTGTGCCCTCATCACATCCACTGTACTACCTAGCTGCCCCATATATTTTTAGATATGGCCAATTCAAGCATTTGTTTCACTTGAATATGTACATTTAATATAAGGCTTTAGTTTTTAGTTTAGTTTTAGTTTTTAGTTGGTGATGAGGTCAGAGTTGGGAGAGTTGGTTCATCAAATGCGAAAGAATTCACTTAGACCTTCTCTGAAGCCATTGGGAGATTTATTGACACAAAAGCAGTGGGCTTGAGATTTAGCAAGGAGCTAAACAAAGGCACTGATGTAGGGAAAGAACAAGGCTTATATATACAAAAAGCTATACAGCCTGTGGGATGATTTTAGGGTTTCTTATGGGGGTTGGAGATTTAGGGATAGGACAAGAACACAGGTAGAGGACAACAAATGACACAAAATAAAGGACACCAGAAATTTTATGACCCAGGGCAGGTCAGGAGACAAGGAATTCCATGGTCCTGGATAAGGGGGAAGTTATGTGGTAACTCAAGATAAGGGGAGAGACTCTAGGACACCCTCAGGCTCAGGAGGGGCCTCACAAGGTACTGAAAAAGCAACCCTTAATATTATTTTTGATTCTTAGGGATCCACATCAGTGGGATGTGGGAGGGAGAGAAATTGGCAATTTTTAAAAAATTAAAATAAAAGTTTTTTATTTAAAGAAAATTGTTACTGGCATATAGGCATGATTCAATAACTTGACCGAGAGATTACTGATCCTTCTTCTGGAGTTTTAGCCTGGAGATTGTTAGTGCTTTCTAGAAACCATCAGCTGATCCACCACACCATCATGGAGGCCACACCTATTCCAACACAGAGAAGAGTAAAAGATAAGCTTCCAACCTCCCCAGGATTTCAACGCCATCTGACATTTCAAATTATTGATAATACAATACACCAAAATATAAAAAAAAAAAAATGGAGATGCCATGTCCAACAAATGAAACAAGATGCAGGTGTGATGTGGAACCCTTTGATGATGGCAAAGAGCTATTGCAAAGGAGTGAGTCACTGCCTTCTGAAAGGCCCAAGACTGTTACCCCAGAGTTAAAAGACTATATCACCACTATGATGAAGGACGTGCTAAAGAAATGCAGAGTGAATATCACTATGGATCCCACCACAGTCAGTCCTTATGTCATTGTATTTGAAGATCTGAAGGGTATGAGACACGGAGATAACTGGTGATCTCAGCCCAACAGTACTGAAAAATCTCATTATTTTCCCTTGGTCAGCAGATCTTTATCTCTGGTAGACATTACTGGGAGGTGGCTATAAGTGAACAACCTCGGTGGGCACTGGGGATCTCTAGTAAGTGCCACAGGAAGAAGGAGATGACACAGTACTCAGCTGAGTAATTTCTATCAGGTCACCAGACCTGGATTAGTCTGCCAGCAAATAAAACTCCTGTGCCTATAATTGACATATCTTTGGATTAAGCTGCCAGAACTCTCCTGTTCTACAATGCTTCAAAGCCTGCCTCATTTATACCTGTCAAATCTTTCTTCTCTTCTAGTCCCGCAGTGCCAGGAACAACATTTGGGCCCATGACCATCTGTCCAGTGGAATGTAGAATCTGTGGGAATGGCTGACTCTGAGCCTGAGCATACTTTTGTGAAGGGACTCCATGACAAGTCAAGTTTACTCATTACAGTCACTGTAGACACAATATAGTCACTGGCACAGAGAACAGTGACATCTTTAGCCTTTGCCAAAGATCAACCCCTTAGGAGAAGCCAAGGAACCAATTTGCTGAGAAGTATAAGACTGCCAGCTCGAGGGCATCTTTCCCAAGTGGCTTATATTCTACCACTTCCAATGCAGAGTCTGTTGATTTGTTCATCACAATATCTATTATCTATGTTTTATTGTATTTTTAATTTATTTCATTAAACATTTCCCAACTATGGCCTATAACTCAGAGATTCTACCACCACCACCACTGCCCTCCTTTTTCCTCCTCTAGACCTTGGTACCTCTCCCAGTCTCTGTGATCTTTCAAAGATCATTGATGGTGGCTCAGCAAACACATCTAATCATTTCTACTGGAAATTTTCATGTTGAACTTATGTATATATCTCTCCAGGATAATCAGGGTTTCCTGGTAAGTCCTGAGTCTCTCATGAAAAGATCTTTCAGAGACAACTTGGGCTGCACATCTATACATCTTGTCTGAGATTTTGCCTCATAATCCTGGGATATTTGGGGGGAGCCAAGCCTCAGTATTATAAATTCAATTAGGGAACAGCATTCTAGTTACCTTCTTCAGAACCTGCTCCAGCTTGTGGCTAACTAATTAATACCAACAATAGAACCTCAGAAATACCTGTTTCTGGAGCCATGTAATATTCTTTGGTTTGGCACTTTGTTTCTTATATTCAGAAATTCTGGACAGTTTTTCTGTATTATTTCTTGCATCATGGTATTCAAGTGTTTTGTTTTGTCTGTTTTGACTCATCAAATCCTTCTGGGAAACCTATGATCCTTCCATTGTCTCCAGCATCCTGTTTTAGAGATTAACGTGTTTTATTGGTATGGGGAGTAGGGATTAGCCTTCTCTGGTATTAATTCATTAACTTGTTACCTTGTTAAACTTCTTGATGTCTTAGCCTGTGGAGATAGCTCCAATTACTTTACTTCTTGAGCGTAATTATTATTTGGGGGAGTTTTGAGAATTTGGGAGGATCAGAGAAATATCTAGTCTCCCATCTTGTTGGTCATAAGAAGTCTAAATACACGTTTCTGAGAGCTAATAATCATAAGAGGAAGCACACTCATGGACAATAATGAGCTACACAGTATTAGAAAGATGCCCTCACCCTGACATTGTTAGCCCTAGAATCCTGAGGAGATCTAGAAACCTCCTTCTGGGGACCCAACATGCCAGAGAGAGTAGAAGTTGGAATATGTATCTCATCATATGTGGTATAAGTTTATAACTATACCCCTAAACTCACATAATGAAGAATTTATATAGTACAGTGAAAAGTGATACAAACCTACATTCTTCAAGATCCTGAACTAAAAATTGACTGCTGGGGAGGTGAAGAAAGTTTCCTTCACCTTGAGCCTCTGTTGTTCTCTTTAAAGGCAAATATGTGGTCTTTTTCTATCTTCCCCCAGAGTACAACGTTTACAAAACTGGTTTATAGATGTAAATGTTTACCCCTTTCAGACTCTGATGAAATTTCAAGAGTAACACATGTAGGGGTACATCTCATTCAGACTGGGTACAGTCCAATTTTACACCTTCACAAAGGTGGGAAATTTTTAATAGGGTTCAGTTGTACCTAATAAAAGGTAATCTAACACAATCAATTGGGTCTAGAAATCTATCTTTTGGGGGGGGGGGTGGCAGGGCAATTGGGGTTAAGTGACTTGCCCAAGGTGATACAGCTAGTATATGTGTTGAGTGTCTGAGGCCATATTTGAACTCAGGTCCTCCTGACTGCAGGGCCAGTGCTCTACTCACTGCACCACCTAGCTGCCCCTAGAAATCTATCTTACTCTACAGGAAAGAAGAAGGGGAAAAGAATAAGTGATGGGGTGGGGGGTGAGGGGATGATAGAAAGAAGAGCAGATTGAGGGAGGCAATAGTCAGAAGCAAAACACTTTTGAGGGGGGACAGAGTGAAAGGAAAGAAAGAACAGAATAAATAGGGAGGAAATAGATGTTTCAACAATTTGACTAGCAGCTGTTGTGGGGGTGAAAGACCAACACAAGCCCAACAACAAGAATGCTGCCAAAGCCCAGGTTCTTTTGATCTGCCTTACTAAGGAAAGCAATATTAAGGGGTTAACAAGCTTATTTTAATCCAGCATACAAATATCACTCACTTAGTTCATGAGAAAAAGCCAGCACCCTGAACTTCAGAGCAAAACACAAGCAAAGTACAAACATCGACAGACAGACCTTGTCTGATTCAAATCCCAATACATAGTTACCAGAGTTTAACAAAGTCCCAGCATCTGGGTTTATGAGCTGGAGGGCTCTTAGCTACAGCTGCCTGGAGTCTCCACATCAGCGCACCACCAAGAGTAAGAGCCCTGAGCAAATGGCTCTGTCTTCTCTTCTTATACCATTTCAGACATCATCAAATGTCAACTGAATGACCAGAACTTAGGCTCCTATCATTGGCTCTTGAGTTAGCACCTCCCCTTAGTACCCTGGGAGCTTCACACCCACATAGGCTTAGCACCTAATAGGGTTTTGAGCCTGGGCCTTAGCACTTAGTAAGACTCAATGAAATACATTGAATTTATCAAAGGAAACAAAAGCCAAATTCTTCAAGGGCACTTGGCTGAACTGAGTGCTAAGAGCCCATTTTGCTTACCAACACACTCCACCCGTTGTTCCAGGAGACATAATCTAATCAGCCATGGATCCTGGAACATACACTGTGATCCAATTACGCAGGAAACTAAAACATATCATTCACAACAAAGCAAAACATATCACTCAGTGACATTCCCAAATATTTGTTTACAATTCGAATGTCCACCCCTAGGTCAAAGCAAGTTAATCTCTTTAGCTAATACAGAGTGTCCAAATAAAGTACTTCTTCAGCAGCACACTGCCATTGCAGGCTTTTTCCCAGTACCCTGAGTCACAGGAATGCTTTAGTTAGTAAAGTCCTAAAGCAAACAAACAAACAAATAGAGTTCTCTTGAGGATGTCTCCTTCTCCCCAAACTGCTGTTGTGGGCTTCCACTTGGCACCCAAAGTCCCAATTTCAAATAAAGAGTCCAAAGTTCTTTTGGGGTCTGTTCTCCCCATTATGTTCCAGTCCCCGGTTCCAAGTCCTGAGGGGCAACTGGGCAATAAAAGCCAACAGAGTGGGGTCCCTGGGGGTCCAAGGCACTTCCCCCACACCAACAAAAACAAATCCACGCCTCCCTCCTGGGTCCCAAGCAGCCCAAGGGGGAAGCAGCATAAAGGCATACTTAGCCCCTTGCTGCAAAGTTTCAATCTTGCCCCAGGGCTGAATTTGCTCTGTGCTCTCATTCTTGGTGGCCTGTTGATGTGGAGACTCCAGGCAGCTGTAGCTAAGAGCCCTCCAGCTCATAAACCCAGATGCTGGGACTTTGTTAAACTCTGGTAACTATGTATTGGGATTTGAATCAGACAAGGTCTGTCTGTCGATGTTTGTACTTTGCTTGCATTTTGCTCTGAAGTTCAGGATGCTGGCTTTTTCCCCTGAACTAAGTGAGTGATATTTGTATGCTGGATTAAAATAAGCTTAACGTTGCTTTCCTTAGTAAAGCAGATCAAAAGAACCTGGGCTTTGGCAGCATTCTTGTTGTTGGGCTTGTGTTGGTCTTTCACCCCCACAACAACTGCTGGCCAGATTGTTGAAACAATAGGATGGAGAGGAATACAGTTAGCAATCATAGCTGAAAAATAAAAGTTAAGATACTGAGATGTTCATCAGCATATAAAAAACCAAGAGAGAATAGCCTGCAGAGACAATCAACTTATCTCTGAGCATAGACTGACTCTTCTCCCCATCTACTTATCTTACATGGACAAAGAGACTTAGGGATTTAAAAAACTGGGGAATTTTGAACCCCAGAGATGGTTGGTGATTATTAGTCTTATGGCTATAGACTAATTATGACTAAGAGGTGAACATTTTGGAAATGTATTCTATGGCCATCATAAATTCAGCTAAGGTTTCAAACCAAAGGAATCCAGTCCTATACCAGGAAATATTACCCAAAGGCAAGGCTAACCTAAGGGCATTCCCTTGCCAAGATGATCCATGATTCAAATATCTCATCATGCAAGCGTCAGACCTCAGGTCCATAGCCTTCAGGGGGTGGAATAGGGGAGGGTTTCTGTTGGTCCTATGGTGAGGGCTTCAGTTCTTTCTGAAAGGACACATCAATATCCCAGCTAGGGATTGTAACTGAGCTAGAAATAGAAGGTGGAGACTATGGCTGTCCTGTAAGGACCAAAACAAGACTAGCATCAGATAACATTCCCAGTATAGATACACACCCAATAAGGAGTATGAGAATTGGAAAGACCTTAGAGCCCTGAAGAATCAGAAGAGTGAGTAGCAGCTTTGGCTCCATAAGTATATGCCTCTACCCTAGTGAGCTCTTCCTCCTGCTGATGTAGTTGTGGCAAATTGAACCCCAGGTTTATCAGAGAGGTATTTTGAAGTAATCCATGGGGACTTGTGCACTAGTGTTCATATAGGAATATGAAATATTCACAGTAGGAATTCCCAGAGTATTTTGAACCCAGGCTAGTTGTCCCCTGGGAAGCCCAAACTGAGGATGGGGGAATGTAGCCCCAGGAGTGATACATAATTAGTCTTGTGTTAGTGTGAATCAATTCCCCAGAGACTGATCTCCATGGGTGACTACAAGCTAAATACAAGTCAATCATGTGATCCCAAAGTACTTGATCCCCACCTTATCAATATAAACACAAAGACTAAGATTGACTTTTTATCATTTACCTGCCATCAATGCACAAGACTCTCACTTCTCTCTTCCTACACCCACTCTGGTCTATAGTCTCTTCCATTCCTCCTACTTCCCTTTCTTGTCTTTGTTCTGCTTCTCCTACAAACCATTTCTAATGAAAACATTGTTCTTGGTGAGCCAGCGGAAAAATGGCTTTCTGCGGTGTAGTGTTTGGCAAAGATGCCTTTGTCCTCAATGCATGGGAAGCTGTAGGCTCTAAATAGGGGGCATCTGCAGAATTTGGGGGAGGGTCAGAAAAAAGGTCACCGTCTGAAATGGAAGCCAACAAAACTTAAAATGGATAGGATTGGTCAAACACAAAAATAAATGACCCTGAGAGACATCTCCCAGCTGTGTTGTTAATGAGCATCCTGAATCTTAGCAAGGAATTTAGAGAGGCTCCGTAAAAAGAAAAGACATCCATTCAAGTTGTGACTGATGTGATGTGATGTGGTGTGACAATATATAACATATGGGGCAGCTAGGTGACACAGCAGATAGACTTCCAGGCCTGGAGTCAGAAAGACCTAAGTTCAAATCTGGCCTCAAACACTAGCAGTGTGACCCTGTTTGCCTCAGTTTACTCATTTTAAAACGAGCTGGAGAAGGAGATGGTTAATCAATATCTTTGCCAAGAAAATCCCAAATGAGGTCACAGAGTCAAACATGACTGAAATGACTGAACAACAAAGTGTAATATTATAAATATCTAATGTTTAGGTAACATTTTAAAGTTTGCACTATCTTGTTTGATTTTCACAACAACATTGGAGTTGTTGTGAGTTGTAATACGGAGTCGCAATAATTACCTCCATTTAACCAATGAAGAGACTGAGGATGAAGGATTAAATGATTTATTCTGCCTGGAATCAACACAGCTAGTTAAGTATCCGTGGCAGGATTAAAACTCAGGTCTTGCTGACTCTAAATCTATCCAGAGCACCCCCCAGTGATCTATGTAAGCTACAGTACTGGACGTTGTTGCATGTCTTTCTTAAGGAAGTGCCTTTATTACGGAAGTTTTGGTGACTAATAAGTATTTGTGACAGGGATTTCTAGTGGTACTTCTTCCTTCCCCTCCTTGAAGTGGCAAAAGAAGTCAAGGAGACCCAGGAAGCTGTGTGCAGGCATGCAAACCCTACACATCTCCAACTTTCTTGTATCCTTTGTCTTTGAAGGGATTCCCACCAGCCATTGGGAGTCACACTTTCCTTGTGGACAGGGGAACAGGTACCACTTGCTGGATGTTTATTATTCATTATTGCTGCTTACTGCTGGTGACCCTGCAGCCCAAATTGGGTGCAGCAAAGAACAAGCTAAGCCATCCTAGAAAGCTATGGTGATTGGAGAGCAATGCAGAAAACTCACTGTGGAGATGAGTCACATTAGAGAAATAGACCAGCAGTGATATATGGGATCATTGTTCCAGGAGAGACTGGGAGGCAAATGTCATAAAAACTTGACCCAATATCTTCTGGCTGCAGCCTTCTTTTCCTGTTTCTCTGATTATAGAGACCATCTGCCAGGCAACTCTGGCTCCTAATCCTTCTCCTCATAGTCCAGGAGCCATAAGAAGGGTCAGGAAGATCTGTAGGAAAGATGAGTTAGCTAAAGTAGGATTTCTGCAGTTTTTCTATTGCAACAGTTAATTATTCACTTTGCTATGTTTTACTAAATAGTTGAATGTCCGACTCTCTGAATGAGATTGATAAGCAAGAGGTTTTCTAGATGTGGGATGGGAGAGGATATAGTCTCAGAGGTGAGGGCCCCCTGCAAAGAAATGGGACACTTGTAGTCATTGAGAAAGCAGACAAGCACATTAGGCGTGTGCTTACATTGTCAATTGGCCAGTCATTTGAAGTTAGTGTCACCTGATGGTCAAAGTACCTTCTATACTCCTTACCTAAGTGATTAAATGACTATTTTTCTGTAGGTGGCATATAGCGATATATGAGCCAGGTACGGGCAGCTATCGGTACAACATTTACCAAATGTATGCACTGTCAATAACATAGTCACATATGGGAAGGAAAAAAGAGTGCATTCATAGGATTCATACATGTAAAGGACCTTACAGAAAATCTAGTCCAACTCATTCCTTTTATGAATGAAGGAAAACACAGAGAAATGAAGTGATTAGCCCAAGACCACAAAGACAGAAAGGGACAGAGTGAGAATTTAAATAAATCCTCATATCAAATCCAAGGCTTTTTTCACTCACACACTTGAAATTAGTGTTTATAACACTGTTCCCACGAAATCACGGTCTGATTCTAATAAATGGTATTGGTTTTTAGACCAAAATATTTTGAGAACAGAGAAAGACAATGTATCAAGTTATCACAAGAGGTTTCTACTGAATCACTGACTGAAAAATTCTTAAACAGTATCTCATTTCCACTTCTCTAATTCTTTTTGAGGGAGTCCTCTGGATCTTCCAGATTCACCAGGTCACCTGGACACTCCCGCATCAGAATACTCTTTTGCTAAGATCAAGAAAGAATGAACTCAGAGAAGGGGTTATTCATGACCACCATGGTGGGAGACAGAGTAGCTATGGCTTTCTCTCACCTGGCCTTTAGAGGTAACCCAAAGTAATCCTGCCTCCTCCTAGCTATAAAAGAGAGCACTGAAGGGATGGGTCACCCCTTTGGTATACCCACTGAATTCCAGCCAGCAACACTTAAGTCATCAGTTCTTTTGGCTTCAGTGGCCAATCATTCATATTCTCATATTACAAACAGCTAAGTCATCATAGCTCAATGTTAGCCCAACCCATGCCTCCATGCTGTCACTTACACTGAAATCTGGTAGGAAATATCCACATATGCTCCAAAGACTGGCCTTAATAGATGATCCATACCCATTAAGTGAGACTCAGTTGAAAGTCATGGAAGGAACATTGTGTAATTTCATGATGTGCCTAATGCTCTGTTCACATCACTCCCCTGCTAAGGAATTTTCAGAGATAACCCAGTTAGCTTTTAACCCTCTATTTTATCTTATCATGTGGGTTACTTCAGATATGCCATCAACCCACTTGACCAGCTCTGCCACTACCTGCCCGTGTCCGACCTTTGGCAAGAAACTTAACCTCTCTGGCCAACAGTTTCCTCAGCTGTAAAATTAGCCATCTGCCACTTTGTCAATTGGGTTGTGGGATGGAGAAGGAATGGGGTTAGAGGAACATCAAAGGAGAAAAGGGAAGGGGAAAATTAAACTGAAAGAGGGACATTTGGAGTAAATTCCCCATGTAAGGCTGAAACAAAGGAAAGGAGACAGGACTAGGGTCAGGAGGCCCATCCTTTGTTCTCTTTCCTGCCTTTCATCCCACAGTGAGTTAAGCCAATTATCACTATCTGTGGCCCCTATTGTAATTATGTTTGGATTTTTAAAAATCATTTAAAGGCTTTTATATGTGTGCTTTTGTGGGTTTCTTTTTTCAAGGTTTTTTTTTTAAATTTTCATTTCATTTCTGAGTAACTAAACTCAGGAAAAGTAGAGATATTTCTATTCCCAATGACTCGTGTAAAGAGATCTTTCTGAAAAAAAGCAGGGGATGATGCAGGCTTTTTTTTTGGTCCAGATAGATCCAGAAAGCCTTTCAGGAAATTAGAGTCAGACATATCTATATCTATATCTATATCTATATCTATATCTATATCTATATCTATCTATCTATCTATCTATCTATATATATATATATGTATGTATAAATATTAAAAGGAAGAAATCCACACAACAGGTAAGCGAGTGCTCAATGCCTTAAGGCCCTGGGCTTGTTCTTACGTCAAGAGACTGCCCTCACTTCTCTGGGTCTTTGGATATCCTTTTATTTAAGCTAATAATGAAACTAAACAGGTGAGCAGAGGAGTTTGAGTCAGAACAACTTGAATTCAAATCCAGCCTCAGATGCTTACTAGCTGTGTGACCCTGGGCAAGTCACTTAACCTTGATTGCTTCAAAAATAATTACTCTGTTTGGTCCCAGAGGACAGAACCAGAAACAATGAGAAGACATTGTAAAGGGGCAGGAAAAAAGCTTCATAACAATCAGAACTTTCCAAAAATGGAATGAGAAGCCTGGAGAAGTGCTGGGTCTCCGGAGCTCTTAGAGCAGATTGAATGAACGCTTGCCAGGTATGTTGTAGGGAGATTCTGTTTGGATTTAAGTGGAACTAGATGGCTGCTGAGGTTCCTTAAACTCTCAAATTCTTTGATTCAGAGCATAGTTCAGGGTATGAACCTGTTCCAAAAAAAGGAAATTAGGTCAGGCTGGAATGACCTGGCTCCCTATTTCCTTTCTAGATGTTCAAAAATCATCCCTTTAATAATCTGCTCAGGCCTTTCTCCAGGAGCCAAAGTCAAGCTCATTAGAGTTGCCTTTTTAGAAAATCAGAACACATGTGCTTCTCCTGTCCTAAAGTGCCCTTCCTGCTTGGGACCAGCAGGGAAACTTTGACCTGCTCAGTTTCCTACCCTGACCACTTGGCCCTTCTTTGGGCAGTAGGGTGGTCCCCTGCTCCTCCAGGCCTCATCATATAGTGCCAGGATGTGGTATGGAGACCCCAATGGCTTCAAGTTACTCAAGACTGCAGTTCAAAACACCCCATTCACCAGTCTCAGCCCCACCAGTAGCAGGTAATACAGGTATGTGCTACCATACCTGGCTTCATCCTCTATCTACAGAAAACCAAAAACCAAAACCAAATGAAGACTATAGACATTGCCTAATGGTTCGCCATTAGTTAAGGACAGAGCTCCTACCTTTTCCCCTTATTCTATGCATAGGCCTTCTGCTTGAAGATGAAGACAAAAAAAGCTACAAAGCAACAAGAAGTAGCAGGCAGATCCATTCCACTTATCAGGAGTATGTCCTAAGAGAAAGATAATGGTCTCAGAATGTATTATTAGAGACAGAGTTTTCTCTGTAGCATGGATTCATCCTGGACCAATTTCCTGGTGAACCACTATTTGCCTGGACCTCAAGACAACTCAGGAATAAAGAACCCTAGCACATAATCCTTATAGAGATGAAAATCACCTTCTGGATTTACTCTTATGAAAGAGAATTATCCCAAAAGAGCACACAATGCCCGGTAGTTTAAAATGTCCCAGTTACACTGCTTCTATTCCACCACAAGATCCCACATGGCCGATGTAGCTATGGAACACAGTGAATAGTATGTTGAGCCTAGGGTCAGAAAGACTTGGGTTCAAATCCAGCCTGGGTCACTTACCAGATGTATGTTCTTGGGCTTAATCTGTTTGCTTGAGTTTTCTTAACTATAAAATGGGGATAATAACAGTACCTTCCAGCTGGGGTTGTTGTAAGGATCAAATGAGATGATGTTTACAAAGCGCTTATTAGCACAGTGCCTGGCACATAGTAACCTAGTTCTTTTTATTATTGCTCCCTCGCTAGGTTTGTTTTCACCCCTCTGAATCTATAATGTCATAAAGGTTTGTTTATACCTCATTGCTTAACGATACAAGCTCTATATACAATCTTGGTCTTGGAAATGCCAACATACTCTTCTGGTGCAGCAACGATACCCGCTTCAGCCCACTTGCATAGTTTATCTCTGCTGCTTTCCCACTCTGCTCACAGAGTTTGCACACAATGTGGCTTAAATTTCATAGAAATAAGACTTTTAAAATTGAAATGCAATGCTCTTAACTGCATTTGAATCAGTGGTCACCATGTCAGCAGCAGCAAGTAACCTTAATCACAAAGGAAACCAAGCACCAAATGTAGATCAAATATCTAGCTTTATAATAGGCAGGAAGTGGAGTGATTTATTCATTTGGTTTTTTGGTGATGGGCAAAACCTGTGTTTATTGTTGTAGGTAAACAACAAGTACTTTTGAAAAAAAAATCAGCTGATTAGCAGAGGTGAAATGATATAGTGATGAAAGGAACATTAGAGATGATCTTATCCCACCCCTTCCACTTTACATGTAGGATTCAAGAGGGATAGATTCCGGTTTTGACTCTCTCCCTCATCTGTCTTATCACATGGTTGGTCAAATCACTTTATTGCTTTAGGTCCCCATTTACTCATCTGCAAAATGGGCAGAGGCTGTTAAATCCAAGCACAAAATGTTCTTTTCAGAAATAAAGGAAGATAAATTACTTGAAAGATATTTATTTATTGTTCTTGGCTGGGTTACACTGATTTAATAACTAATTTAATTCCTAAATTGATTCACAGATTTATTGTAATGTCAATCAAATTACCTTGGAAAAACTTTCTAGAACTAGGTGAAATAACAACAAAATTAATTTGGAAGAACAAAAAAGTCAACAATGCAAGGGAAAGGAGCTGGGAAAAAAAGATACAAAGAAGGCCTTGCATTACTGGATGTAAAACTATGTTATAAAGCAATAATTATCAAAAGTATTTGGTATGGGTTAAAAAATAGAAAAATCGATCAGTAGAGAAGACTAGGTAAGCAAGAGCCAGAAGGAACCAAACATGATAGATAGATAATAGATAGAGCATTTATTAAATACTTATTATGTGCCAGACACTGCTAAGCTCTAGGGATGCAAATACAAGGAAACAAGATAGTGCTTGCCCTCTAGGAATTTACATACATTCTAGCGGGAGAAGATAATACCTAACCAGGGGCTGGAAAAGGAGAGGGGAAGTGGCTTGTTGTGGAGATGACCAGGAAGTGGCATGAAAAAGGGGAGGAGATAAAATGAAAGCTCACTGAACAGAGCCTGATGTTTTATAAACAGAAGGATACAAATGACTGAGCTAAGGGTCCTTTCCGTGATAACAACTGCTGGAAAAATTAGAAAATAGTTTGGTGAAAATTAGATTTAGACCCAATTTATTTACCTTATACTGTGATAAGTGCCAAAAGGATATATGTATAGCTTAAATATAGTCAGAAAATAGAAGGAAATATCTTTCACAACTATGACAATTTTTGCTTACACAAAATTTAAATGTTTTTGCACAAACAAAACTAATGCATCTAGGATAAGAAGAAAAGCTACTGAAAATTTTTGCATCAGAGATCTCTGACAAAGTTCTCATCTAAGATAGATAAATACATATAGATGTCTAACAATATTAAATAGATGTGTTATAGCTATATGTGAATATATCCATATATCTGTAATTTCTATCTTAGTTCCCTCTGTGGGTATATGTATGTCTCTCTATATGTACATATATGTTTGTAAATGTATCCATCCATCTATCTATCTATCTATCTATCCACATATATACACATACATGCATATACACAGAGAATTAAGATAAATATATAAGAACAAGAACCATTCTTCAGTAGATAATTGGTTAAGATAATAGATACTGGAATTTTCAAAAGAACCACAAATAGCCATATGAATGAATATTTTAAATCACTAAAAATGAGAGAAATATAAATTAGAACAACTGCCTCATACCCATAAGATTGGAAAAGATAACAAAAAGCAAAAATGGTAAGTGTTGGAGGGGCTGTGGGAAGATAGACACTCTAATGCATTATTAGTAGAGTTATGAATTGATGTAATCCACTTGAATTGATGAAAGCCACTTGGAAGTGTGCTGGAAAAGGTCACTAAATTGTATATAGTCTTTGATGCAATAGTATAGGTATAATCCATACTACTAGGTACATACCACAAAGAGGTTAAATATAGAACGAAAGGTCCGATATATACAAAAATATTTGTAGTATCTCTTTTTTTTGGTATCAAAAAATAATCTAGAAATAAAGTGAATGCTTTTCAGTTGGGGGAATAGAAGAACAGATTGCAATATATGAATGCAATGCAATATTATTGTGCTCTAAGAAGACACTAATATGAAAACCCAGAGAAATTTGGGAAGTTTAGTATAAACTGCTGCAGTGAAATAAGTAGAACTGAGAGAACAATGACCACAGTGACAACCACAAAATTAAAAAAAAGAACATTAAAAGACATCAGCACTCTGATCATCACTGTTGCTAGCTTTGATTTCCAATCAGTGATAGTGAATCATGCCTCCTTTCTCTTGGTAGACAATGGGAACAAAATGAAGTGGATGCTGTCAGACATGGACAATTTGCCATTTTGTTTTGCTTAAACTTTATTACAGATGAGGACTCTACTAGAAAAAGTGACATAAATGAAAAAAGCGTCAATAAAATGTAAAATATTTCAAAACAAAATCAAAAGAATGAAAAAATAGAATGTGAAATATCTATTAGAAAAACAACTGACCTGGAAAATAGATCCAGGAGAGATAGTTTAAAAATTATTGGACTGCTTGAAAGCCATGATCAAAAATAGAGCCTGGACATCATCTTTCAAGAAATTATTGAGGAAAACTGCCCTGATCTTCTGGAAGCAGAAGGTAAAATAGAAATTGAGGGAGTCCCCTGATCACCTCCTGAAAGAGATTCCAAAAGGAAAACTCCTAGGAATATTATAGCCAAATTCCAGAGTTCCCAGATCAAGGAGAAAATATTGCAAGCAGCCAGAAAGAAACAATTCCAGTATTGTGGAAACACAATTGGGATAACACAAGATTTAGCAGCTTCTACATTGGAATATGATATTCCAAAGGTCAAAGGAGGTAGGATTAAAAGCAAGAATCACCTACCCAGCAAAACTGAATATAATCCTTCAGGGGGAAGAAATGAGAATTCAGTGAAATAGAGGACTTTCAAGCATTCTTGATGAAATGACCAGAGCTGAATAGAAATTTTAATTTCAAATGCAAGACTCAAGAGAAGCATGAAAAGGTAAACAGGAAGGAGACAACATAAGGGACTTATCAAAGTTGAACTGTTTACATTCCTATATGGAAAGATGATATATAGATTTGTAACTCATGAGACCTTTCTCAGTATTATGGTAGTTGGAGGGAATATATATATATAAGGCAGAGGGCACAGGGTGAGTTGAATATGAAGGGATGATATCTAACTAAAAAATAAAATTAAAGGGTGAGAGAGAAAAGTACTGGGAGAGGGAGAAAGGGAGGAGTAGAATGGGGTAAATTATCTCACATAAAAGAAGCAAGAAAAGTTTTTACAGTGGAAGGGAAGAGGGGGAAGGTGAGAAGGAATGAGTGAACCTTATTCTCATTGGATTTGGCTTAAGGAGGGAATAAGATACACACTCATTTGGGTATGGAAATCTCTTACCCTATAGCAAAGTAGGAATAGTGGGCAGGAGGGAATGATAGAAGGGAAGGCAGATTAGGGGAGGAGCTAATCAGAAGCAAACACTTTTGAAGAGGGACAGGATCAAAGGAGACATTAGGATAAATGGGGGGCAGGATGGAGGGAAATATAGTTAGTCTTTCACAACATGAGTATTATGGAAGTGTTTTACATGACTACACATATATAACCTATATCGAATAGCTTGGCTTCACAATGAGGGTGGGTAGAGAGGGAGGAAGGGGGAGAATTTGGAATTCAAAAGTTTTAAAAACAAAGGCTAAAAATTTTTTTTACATGCAACTGGGAAATAAGATATATAGGCAATGGGGTATAAAAATCTATCTTGCCCTACAGAAAAACAGAAGGGAAAGGGATATGAGCAAAAGGGTGGGTAATAGAAGGGAGGGCAGATTGGGGAAGGGGTAATCCAAATGCCATCTTGGGGTGGGGGAGGGGAGAGATGGGGAGAAAATTTGGAACTCAAAATCTTGTGGAAGTGAATCTTGAAAACTAAAAATAAATTAACAAAAAAGAAATGATGAGCAGGCAGATTTCAGGAAAATATACAAAGATTTAGATGAAGTGATGTTGAGCAAAGTGAGCAGAATCAGGAGAACATTATACACAGTAACAGCAAAGATGACCAATTTTGATAGAGTTAGCTCTTCTCAGCAATACAATAGCAATTCCAAGGCAATTCCAAAAGACTCATGATGGAAAATGCTATCCACATTCAGAGAAAGAACTATGGAGTCTGAATGCAGATTAAAGCATGCTATTTTCTCTCTTTTTTTCTTTTCTCATGGTTTTTCCCTTTTGTTCTGTTTCTTCCTTTACAACATGACTAACATAGAAACATGTTTAATATGATCATACATGTATAGCCTATATCAGATTGCTTGCCATCTTGGGCAGGGGGGAGGGAAGAGAGGGGGAAAATTTGGTACTCAAATTCTTATAAATGTGAATGTTGAATATTATAAATTAATTAATTTTTTTTTAAAAAAGGAAAAAAAAAGTTCTATGTGCTACCTGAAGGGCAGTTTTATTAGCAACTAAAGAGATAATTAAGACTTCCTGGAGGAGATGGCAAGTGAGTTGGGCTGTAAATCTTTGGTATGAGTTCAAGAGGCTATGAGAGAGATATAGGGAAGATACCAGACATAGTCAAGAACCTGAGCAAACGTATGCAAGCATGAGAGTGGGAATCTTGCACTTGCTTAGGGCCACTATTTCAAGGTGTCATCCTTGTATTTGTGAGTTCTGAATGAAGTCAGTCTGCTCATCTTCCCCCACCCCCAACAAGTCTCAACTACATTGAGTTGAGGCGGGTGGTTTCTCCCCCTAGTGAGATGCAAAGTTTTTTTGCATATGCTTGTGTCTCTCATCTCCATAGCAATGTTCATGACCCAGGTGCTGCTTCGGGAATTTTTCTTTACCCTGAATGAAAATCTGCTGCTTTCATTCTAGGTTGCTTTTAGTTCTGCCTTCAGGGACCAAGCATGTAATGCTCACCTGTGTTCCATATGACAGTTCTTCTTGTCCCCACCTAAATAGGGTAATTAGGTGGTACAGTGGATAGAGCACTGGGCCTGGAGTCATGAAGACCTGAGTTCAAAGCCAGCTTCACATACTTCTTAGCTGTATGACCCTGGGCAAGTCACTCAACTTCTGTCTGCCTCAGTTTACTGGAGAAGGAAATGACAAACCACTCCAGAATCCTTGCCAAGAAGACCCCATGGACAATATGGCCCAAGGGGTCACAAAGAGTCAGACACAACTGACTTGATTCTAAAAATGATCTCTGCAGGCTTTTTAGAGACAGTTCTTCTTCAACAGGTAGGTATAACAGCTCTGACAACTTCTGTCTACTACCATGCTATAGTACCAGTAGGCTGATAGGTTACCACGGGCCAGAGTTAGAACAGGCCATTTGGGGACCCCAGGCAAGAAATGTGCCCTCCTATCAGCTTTTAGAGACAAATTTAAGTGGGATGAGGAGAGGCTTCCTCACCTAGGAGACACAATGTTCTGTGCAGGCAGGCTCTGGGACACCCCTCTGTCATGACGATAAAGTGATTCCATATTGCCAGTCCCCCGTATTAACAGTAGGGAAGACACCCACATTTGGCTACAGGTGCAGAATGGGAGACAGTAAAATTGGGAAGAACTTCCTTTGGGGTGAGGTGGAAGGAGAAAGTTAATAATTCTAATTAATTATTCTTTTAACTTGGTTAAGCTCAGTAGTTTCTAGCTCTTGAAATAGGACAAGTGCAGTCAACCCTCCTAAATTACAGTGTTCTGGGACAAAGCCCTGGTCACCTGCTCTGACCAACTGACTGATTGGTCATAGATCTGGAGGAGCCTCAGAGGCCCTCTTGTCCAGCCGCCACATTTACAGGGAATGAAACTGAGGCCCAGAGAACTTTAAAAAACTTACCAAAAGTCACACCTTTAGTAAGTAGGAAAGCCAGGCACTTTTGCTCCAAAGGCCACACTTTTTCCACCACTCCATACAGTCTTCCGGGCTCTGCACAGGGCATAAGCCAGTCATGAATTTAGGTGCTTTCTAAACCTAAGTGACCTCATCATAGCAGATGTTCAGCCTTTCTTTAAGGCTGGGGAGAGAGTCTAAGGGAAAACCCTGTGCTTCTTAGCATAGTCGCATAGTTACGGTCTTTGCTTGTCAGTTAGGAGTACTGAGGTTTTAGTGGAAGATGAAGGCAGTGATAGGCCCTGAGCGTAGCACGCAGTATTTCCTGTTGCTCTCTCCCATTTCCTGTTCTCACAGATTTTACTCCACTATGACATTCTCTCCTTTTATTGATTGAGTCTTGTCCTATTATCATAAAGATCTTGGGAGCAGTGGTGACTATGGTGTTCTTCCATGGCTGTTAGAGGCATGGAACTGAAAATGACCTTATAGATCATCTGGTCCAACCCCATCACTTTACAGAGAAGGAAACTGAGACCCGAAGAGATTAATTCACTTCCCCAAATTCACATAACCAGCAGAACCAGGATTTAAACTCAATTCTTTTGACTCTGAATGTATCCGAACTGATTCTTCCTTCTTTGTTTGGAGTTCACCTAATGGCCTGCGTAGAATGGCTTTGGGATCCCAATGCGAGCTATATGTAGGATCAAAGTATCAGAGTCATAGATTTAAAGCTGGAAAGGTCATTTTGTCCAAACTCCTTGTTTTACAAATGAGGAAATCAGATCCTAGAGAACTTAAGTGACCTTGCCAAGATAACACTGGTAAGTGTCACGCTTGGGAATTAAAGCCTCAGGTTGTCTTGACTTCAAATTCAGGTCTCTTTCCACTATGCTATGTTTTTAAGTATGCTGGGTGTCTTGGAAAGAGAAACTCAGAATAGTCTATATGATATGGTTTAAATAGAGGGAGCACTAAGGGAAGGGAATAAACATTTAGATATGGCCTACTATGTGCTGGGCACTGTGCTTAGTGCTTTACAAATATCATCTCATTTGAGATCATAACAGCCCTGAAGGGCAGATGCTATGATTATCCCCATTTTACAGTTAAGGAAACTGAGTTTAAATGACTTGCCCAGGGTCACACAACTAGTAATCTGTGGCCAGATTGAAACTCAGATTTTTTTTTTTGACTCAAGGTCCACTGTTTTATCCACTACACAACCCAGGTTTGGACTCAGAGGTCATGAGTTCCATCCTTATTCTGCTATCTGCATTCTCTAGGTATAAGCTGCTTAACTTTCTCAGCTAGACCTCAGTTTCTTCATCTGTTAAAGGAGGTTCTTTTCCTGGGATCTGGGGAATTTTAAAAAAATTATGAGAACTGCATTTCAATGTTGAGTCTCTTTGTAATGCCATGTATTTTATTTTCTGCATATAAAAGTATTATTCTTAGAAAGGTTCCATAGGCTGCACCAGATGGCCAAAGGGGCCCATGCTGTAGTTCAGTCATTTTTTTTCAGTTGTGTTGGGCTATTCATGACCCCATTTGGGGTTTTCTTGGCAAAGATACTGGACTGCTTTGGCATTTCCTTCTCTAGCTCACTTGACAGATGAGGAAACTGAGGCAAACAGGATTAAGTGACCTGCCCAGGGTCACACAGCTAGTAAGTGTCTGAGGCCAGATTTGAACTCAGGAGGATGAGTCTTCCTGACTCCAGGCTTGGCACTCTATCCACTGCACTGCTTTGCTCCCTGTAAGGGGCCCAAGACACACATACAAAAATTAAAAATCCCTGGATCGGTTTGTCCCTACTTATCTGGAATCTCCTCTGCTGGGCCACCTGGGCAGACTTGAGATTGCTTGAGAAGGTTTTTCAGCTTCTAGAATCTTCCCTTCTAAGGTGACTGGCCATTTACTTTGTATGTATCATTTATGTCCCTATTCCTTTACATGTTGTATTCCCCCATTGGCACATTAAGTTCCCTGAGGGCAGGGACTCTTTTTGCCTTTCTTTATAAGCACTTGCACATTGCCTGACTTGTAGTAAGAGCCTAATAAATGCTTGTGGACTGGTTGACCAAGTGATTGCTGGGAGCTGGGTACAGCTGAAATGGGAGGAGAGTCCAGGAGAGCCACAGGTGCTGGAAGTCCATAAAGGAAGCCTATGTATCTTACCGGCTTCCCAAAGTCAAATATAAATGAATTTTGCATCTTTCTTTATCTAACTCGACCCACGTTTTCCTCCCCAGCCCCTGATTTAGAATTGACTCTTGTTACAGAAAATACAAACCTTCAACGGTGCTGAGATCTCATTGATACAGCTGCTTCCTATAAAGGTCCAGACCCTAATTGCAATCCAGCCATGCCTTCTCAACCTATGGAATACTCCTCCTTTTCATCCTGTAAAACCTTTGCTCAAGGAGCTACCCAGGGCTATCTAGCTATGGGGATGTGAGGTGGGGCAGTGGAGAGAGTACAAGACTTAGAACCAGAATAGACCTGAGCTCAAATCTAGCCTCATATACTTTCTGGCCAGATGATCCTGGGTAAGTCATGTGACCTCAGTTTCTCATCTGAAAAATGGGGATAATACCTCTATCCACCTTCCAGGGTTGTGAGGATTAAATAAGATTATATTTGTGAAATACTTAGCACAGTATCTGGAAGACAGTAGGTGCTATGCACATGTTAGCTATGTTACTATTGTTATAGCTGTCACTCAATATGGCTGCCTTCTGGAAGATTTTTCCCATCTGTGATCCTCCGCCTCACAGCGCATCCTCCTCTGCTGGGTGACCATTTCTGGAATGAGTATTTACTCTGCCGATTGAGAGAAATGACTATTTCTTTCATATATCAATAACTATTGCATGAGGACCAAGGTTTTTTCCCCTCTTCTACTTCCTCATCCAAATAATCAACCAGTGTGGGAAATCTTTCTCAAAGACTTGTCCAGGCAGAATGTCTAAGACCTAATCAAAGACTGGATGGGTGGGATTCCCACTCATTGTATTTACTCTGGCATGTTTGGGAAAATGTGGATTCTCCCTCTTGTCAGACAGGTGATGTGGACATTGACGCCTCTTGGAGTGCTCAGTCTCATGTACCTGGAGATCCTCGTTGGAGTATAACCCACCTCTCATTATAATATTTATTCTCTCATTAATTGTTAACCAATTACAGTTGATTGCCACCCTCAGGAATAGCCAATTTTCCAAGGGCATGTAAGTTGTGACTGCCGCCATGAGGGATTTTGGCATTTGAAAGTGCCACTGACTTCATTGATAAAATGCTAACATTATTAATAAAATTATTATTACCCAGAAACTGTCTCTCAAACCTTTTAAGCATCACAGAATTATTAGTTGGCTTTTAAATTATGCATTAAAACTCACAAAACGTTCTAGATACATTATCTCATGTGATCCTCCCAACAACACCAAGAAGTAGAAGCTAACATTGCACCCACTTTGTTATTATTGTTCAAAGGCGTCTTTGTTACCACATGGACCACAGCACACCAGACCCTTCCATCCTCCACTATCTTCCCAAATCTGCTCAAGCTCGTGTTCGTTGCTTCTAAGATACTATCATTACCTAGGAGGAAATGGAGGGTCTTCAAGGTTCCATAAGTTGCCCAGGGTAGCACAGTAGAAAAGTATTCTGGATTCAGAGTCAGAGGGCCTGGATTCAAAACCCATCTTTGACACATGCTGCTTGTGTGACCTTGAGTGAGTCTGTTTACCTCTCTAGGCTTTGGTTGCCTTATCTGTAAAATGAGGAAATTGGGCTAGCTGGCTTTTAAGGTCCCTTCTGGGTCTAAATCTACAACCCTATTGTCTCTAAGTGTCTGATTCTACCAATCTGGACCTAGATCTTCAACCCCAAGTCCTAAGCTCTGTGCACTAAGCTAGGCTTCCTCTTCCACTTTTGCATGTCAGTCCATATTATTACTCTGCTGTAGTCAATCCATCCCCATCCCTCACAGCTCCATTGCCCTTTGAGTCATCCACGATTTTAATCCCTTAGAGATTGTGGTATTCCATGATTCTGCAGTGATATAGCATCCCCCAGAGATTGTTAGCATCGAGAAGTTGGGATTTTGTGAATGGGAGCGGGTTGGGATCACTCTAAGCATTGTTTGATTTCCCAAATGTGCTCCAGACCTGTTTTGTGGGCAGCTGGGAGGCTCCGTGGATAGAACAGAGGACTTGCAGCGAGGCAGACCTCAATTCAAATCCAGCCTCAGACACTTACTAGCTGTGTGACCCTGAGCAAGTCACTTACCCCTATTTGCCTCAGTTTCCTCATCTGTAAAAATGAGTTGGAGAAGGAAAGGGTAAATGACTCTACTATCTTTGCTGAGAAAGGTAGAGTCATGACCCAAATGAGATCGCCAAGAGTCGGGCACTACTGAACAACAACAAAACCTATTTCTTATTCATGTTCAGTTCTGGGTCCAGCTCATTGTTCATCTTCAGGACTTGTCTAACATAGATGTATTTATGCATCCACTCAGTGGACTGCCCATCTAGCTGACACATGACTAGACACAGCCTAGTCATTTTTCTTTTGTTTGGCTTTTTCGGGATGAGTTGTTTGGCTGATCCCAGGAGTATTCTGGGGCTTGATGAAATCACAATAGACTCCCCAGACAGGAGCCCTGGGGGCACTTCCCTGTCTATAGCAAGGATCCTTTACCTGTGGTCCTTGGACTCCAGATTTCATAAACGTGGAATCCACCAACTTGAATAGGAAAAATTTATACCTTTATTTCAATAGAATTGGTTTCTTTTGTAATTCTATGTATTTTATTTTGTTTAAAAACATGATTCCAAGAAGGCAAGAATAGGCTTTATCAGACTGCCTAAGGGTTCCATGATACAAAAAAGGTAGCCTATTGGGATTTCTTTTACTCAGACTCTGAACAGGATACCAGAGGCCTCACTCGATAATATAGTAACAATCAGAAGATTGCTAGACAAATTTATCTTTGACTACATCTGTTAACAAATTACATTTAATCTTAACCTATATATGAGAGACATCTTGTTGAAGGAGAGGCCTTCTAGCTGTTTCTTGCTTTATTGAATTGAATACTTTTAAAATAATTAATAAGCAATAAACACAGTGGAATCTCGTATTCTTTGTACTTTTGAGTCCGTATTATGACTGTGGTCTATTGTAGAAAGTCAATTTTGAAAGCCTGTTTGTTCTCTTAGACTTTCATCAAGGATACCCTTGACATGTATATAGACCATTCTCATATAGAGTTTGGATAAGAAACTGGCATATAGATTGGCAGGTACTGCTACATTCTCAATTGTCTCTTTAATAAGAATGCTACCCTTTTTTATTGTCAAGTATCTTTCTCTTTTTCAGATATCTTAAAAATTGATGTCTCCATGCTTTCAAAATTGTGCTGCTTCCAACATTGTTCTGCTGCGGGTGTACTGGCCTGGTTCAGTTGCTCTTGACTTCATTTTCTTAACTTCTGTTTCTATTTTTTCATCAAGACTTGGGAAATTAAAGGTCCAAATACAATGTTTCCTCTGTCACAGATGATGAAAATGGGGCACATGGAAATGCTAGATCTTTCACATTCTTTGGTCTATTAGTCATTCTTCTCCCAGGATAATATGTAAACACACTCTTGGGATCATCAGGCTCAGAGGAGTCTCATGCCCAGCATTCTAGGCAGGCTCCTTTTCCTCTCCATCTTCTCTCTTTATCATGATACTGCTCATGTTGTTCAGTCACTTTCCATCCTGTCTGACTCTTTGTGACCCCATTTGGGGTTTTCTTGTCAAAGATACTGGACTGGTTTGCCATTTCCTACTCCAGCTCATTTTACAAATGAAGAAACTGAGGCAAACAGGGTTAAGTGACCTGCCCAGGGTCACACAGCTAGTAAGTGTCTGAGGCCAGATTTGAACTTAAGAAGAGGAGTCTTTCTGACTTCAGGCCTGGCACTATATCCACTCCACCACCTAGCTGCCCCATTAGTGCTCATACTCTTCCACAACTCATCTCTGTAACGCTTTGCAAATGAATTTATATTCTAAATTCCAGGGAGGTATGCATATGGATCTGGAGAAAGGTGATATGAAAACCTTGAACTGTCCTTTTGAGATGGGGAATTTGTCTTGTAAGAGTCCCTTGAGGCAGTGAAGGTTGCTTTCCAGAAAGTCTAAATTCTCTTTTTTTTGTTGAGGACTGGGCAGAAGGGGAAGGGGAAGTTGTTTGTTTTTTTTTTTTCCTGTAGCATGTTGAGAATTACAAAGCATTTAAAAATAATTTTTTTTCAGTTATCACACACTAATTGTTTTTCTCCCTCCCAACTCCCATTCCCCAGGAGAAAAAGAAAAGGAAAAACAAAAGCCTTCTAACAAATACGCATAATCAAGCAAGACATGTCCAAAACTATATGTCTCATTCTGCTATTGAATCCATATCCAGCTACCTATTGGACATTCGGAATTGAATATCCTGTAGACATCTTAAACTCAATACATCCTAAATTGAACTCATCATCTTTTCCCCCAAATCCTTCCTCCTGATAAATTTCCCTCTTGCTCTCCAAGGCACCCTATCCTCTCAGCTCTACAGCCTTGCAATCTAGGTGTCATCCTCACCTCCTCTCTCTCACCGCCCCACCCCACCCCCATATCCAACGTCTCCAAGGCCTGTCCATTTATCTTGGGAACAACTCTTGAGCTCGTTCTCATCTCTTCTCTGACACTGTCACCCCTCTTCAAAGTTCTTCATTTTTACAATATTTCTATTATCATATAAATTGTCCTACAGGGTCTCTTCATGTCATTCCATGTGAGTTCATATAAATCTTTCCAAGTTTCTCTGAAACTGTATCCTTCATTTAATTTCTTACAGCACAATAAGATCCCTTTACGTATACCAAAATTTTTTTATCCATTCCCCAGTTGATGGGTACTCCCTTAATTTCTGATTCTTTGTCATCACAAAAAAAGCTGCTATAAATATTTTTGTATGTATGGGGCCTTTTCCTCTTCCTTATTGTTAAAGCTCCTAGAGTTTGGGCCCCAGGATTACTCCACAGATCTTGAGGGAGGAACTGTCTTACTTCATGACTCAACTGTTGCCAGGAAGAAGATCTGGCTGGACTTTGCACTGGCTTGTTTGTCTGAACTGCATGTAAACTATAGTAGCCTGGAAGAGTATTATTTTTTATGCTTATTTGTAGAGCAATTTCACCGGTAGTATAACACAGACATGTGTTATGAGAATGACAGCAAACTCCCTAAGAATAGCATCTTTATTGAACCAACTCTCCTACTGTAAAAAAAAAAAATTCTCAATATCTATAACATATCTATTTCCTCCCCTTGGGTTCATAAGAATGAGGCTATTTTAGCAAACAAAGTTTCACAGTCAGTCTTACAGAGTTTATGGAAAACATTCAAATCATTGATTTGCATGGTAAGTGAGGCATACTGTTAATCACCCATTAAAAATTGATAATTCAGAGGATTTTAAAATCTGAAAGGATCTTGAAAAACTAGCTCACAGACTCGACTCAGACCTTTAAGCTTAATTTCTGTTGTTTAGGAAAAAGAATAGGAAATGACTATTTTTATCTGTTTGATATGACGCAGCTGTCTGTGGGTGTAGATCTACATGTGCTCATATACATATAATGATGCATCACTCCTGCAGTTGTATCTCTGACTGGAAATGAACAGTGCCCACTTTGGAAGGTGAGTAGTTTTTCATAAGAATGGTATGGGTATGTGGAATAAGTCTGTCTAGCTCAAACTTTGCTATATAGCAGGATCAATGGCTAGAATGGATTTTTGAGACCATCTGGTCCAAACCTCTTATTTTTATAGATGAAGAAACTGAGGTTCAGAGAAGTTGAGCAATTTGTGCCAGGTTACACAGGTTGTGAGTAGTAGGGTCAGGATTGCTTTTTCTTTAGCAAGAAAAAAAAACATTTTTTTTTCTTAAATTTAGCAGATGCAGGAAAAGTATATGATAAAAATCCAACATTCATTCATGTTAAAGATATAGTCATTCCTAACACAATCAAAAGAATCTATTTTTACATGTAATCAAAAAAAAATACTATAAAGTGGAGGGGGAAAGGATCTACTTTTAGACAAGAGCCAAAATAATATGCAATGAAAAAACATTAGAAACATTCCCACAAAATACCAAGTTGCTCAGGTCTTCTGTGTTTAAATCTAACATTATTTTCAAGATACCACACTGATCTTGAAGCAGGGAGATTGATATTACCTTCTTTGAAACAGAGGAACCATTTAGGTTACAAGTGATAAGAAAACTCTGTAAGTAAGGCGTTTTTTTAATTTAAACTGCATTTTCTTGATCTGTATGGTCATTTTATGTCACTCAAAATTATGTAGGTAAATCTTGCATATATACTCTTATTAAATTCATTTTTTCAGTTCATTTTTGGTTGAGTCAGTTGTGTTTTACATATGTAATATCATATCATATGCAAAGAATGACAATTTGACTTCATCCTTTCCACTGTTGTCTTCCAATGTCTTTTTCCTGTCTAATTACAATAAGCAGAATTTTCAATACCTATGTCAATGAAAATGGTAAAAGTAAGTACCCTTATTTGGAGCCCGTTTTCAATGAGAATACGTCTAATATTTCTCCACTGTACATAGTATTAGCTGTTAACTTAAGACAGATATTTTTTGTTGAGTTGAGGAAAAATCTCTCCATTTCTATCCATTTTAGGGTTTTTGTCAGTAATGGGTGTTGGATTTTTATCTAAGGCTTTTTTCTGTAATGATCAATATAATTTCGTTTGTTTTTATGTTGATAATTTTCCTGATGTTGAACTGGACCTGCACACCTGGTATAAATTCTACTTGGTTATAATGATACCTTTTTGCTAGCTACTATTTAGTATTTTGCATCTATGTTCATTAGGGAAATTGATCTATAATTTTCTTTTTCAGTGTTCTCTTTTTCAAGTTTAGGAGAACACCATAATTCCCTCATCAGAGATTGTATGTAGCATTCCATTTTTTTTTCCAAGACACTAATCTAGTACAAAATTTCAAAGACAGAGTTTTACACTCAGTGGATCTAACCACAAAGTTTAGTGAGAACATCCAAATTGTTAATGTACATACTTGCTGAGAAAGGGTATATTGAGTAATGCGTTCTACCTCCCTTCTGCCCGCTAGGCACCCCATCTTTGTCAGTTTCAGGAAAATGAAGCTAGACTTCTAATTGCCACTAAAGAAGATGATTTTATTCAGACATAGCCTGATCTATGGCTGGTCCATGATTTTCAACTGAGGTTGATAAAGGAAGTTGAATTCTCTTTAATATGTACCACTTAGTGTAAGCCAACTTCAAGTATGGGGGCAGCTAAATGGAAGAATGGATAGAGTGCTGGGCTACAAGTCAGGAAGACTCATCTTCCAAGGTTCAAATCTGGCCTCAGACACAAGCTGTGTGACCCTAGGCAAATCATTTTTGTGACTTCTGTTTGCCTCAGTTTCCTCATCTGTAAAATAAGCTGGAGAAGGAAATAGTAAACTACTCCAGTATCTTTGCCAAGAAAACCCCAAATGGGTAATGAAAAGTCAGACACAACTGAGAACAACTGAACCAAAATCTCAAGTTCTGTTGAACACAACAGCAATTAGTAAATTAGTTAAAGCTAAATATAAGACATGGGCAGAATTTCAGGTTTCAGAAATTGCACTCAGGATTATTCAGTGGTTATTCTAGCTGGTTCTATCTACATGTTTCCTCTCTACTACTTCTGGGTTTTCTTTTTCTGATCTAACCAGTCTGCATCACCCTCTTTTTATAAGTAATTGATGCAAAGGAGGTTATTGGTTCTGGTAAGGTTTGAAAATTTTCACCTCTAAAACCATCTGGGCTAGGGTTTGTTTGTTTGTTTTTGGTAAATAGCATTTTATTTTTTCTAATTACATGTAAAGATAGTTTTCAACATGCATTTTTGGTAAGATTTTAAGTTTCAAATTTTTCTTCCCTCCCTAAAATGCAAAGTAATCTAATATAGGTTATACATGTGCAGTCCTGTAAACGTATTTCCACATTAGTCATGTTGTGAAAGAAGAAACAGAACAAAAGGGAAAAGCCACACACATGCACACACAAAAAAGTGAAAATACTATGCTTTGATCTACATTCAGCCTCCATAGTTCTTTCTCTTGATGTGGATAGCATTTTCTATTATGAGTCTTTTGGAATTGTCTTTGATCCTTGTATTGCTGAGAAGAGCTAAGTCTATCATAGTTAGTCATTGTACAATGTTACTGTTATTGTGCACAATACTTTCCTGGTTCTACTCACTTCACTCAGCATCAGTTCATGTAAGTCTTTCCCGGTTTTTCTGAAATCTGCCTGCTCACCATTTCCTATATCACAATAGTATTCCATTACATTCATATGCCACAACTTGTTCATTCCCCAATTGATGGGCATTCCCTCAATTTCTGATTCTTTGCCACCACAAAAAGAGCTGCTTTTTAAGATTTTTATAGATTTATTTTTAGATTTTGTGTATTTTATATATTTAAAAAAATATAAATATATTTTTTGTACATATAGGTCCTTTACGTTTTTATGATGTCTTTGGGATACAGACCTAGCAGTGGTATTGCTGTATCAAAGGATACACATGGGTTGATTGCACAGTTCCAAACTTCACTCCAGAATGGTTGAATCAGTTCACAACTCCACCAACATTGCATCAGTGTCCCAGTTTTCCCACATCTTCTCCAACATTTATCATTTTCCTTTTCTGTCATATTAGCCAATCTGATAGGCATGAGGTGGTACCTCAGAGTTGTTTTAATTTGCATTTCTCTAATCAATAGTGATTTAAGAGCATTTTTCCATATCACTACAGATAGCTTTCATTTCTTCATCTGAAAACTTCCTGTTCATATCCTTTGACCATTTATCCTTTGGGGAATGACTTGTGTTCTTATTTTTTTAAAAAAAATTTAAATTTATTTATTTAACATATTTAGTTTTCAGCATTGATTTTCACAAGAGTTTGAATTACAAATTTTCTCCCCATTTCTACCCTCCCCCCCCACTCCAAGATGGCATATATTCTGGTTGCCCTGTTCCCCAGTCAGCCCTCCCCTCTATCACCCCACTCCCCTCCCATCCCCTTTTCCCTTCCTTTCTTGTAGGGCAAGATAAATTTCTACGCCCCACTGCCTGTATATCTTACTTTCTAGTTGCATGCAAAAAAATTTTTTTTTTGTTTTTGAACATCTGTTTTTAAAACTTTGAGTTCCAAATTCTCTCCCCTCTTCCCTTCCCACCCACCCTCCCTAAGAGGTCAAGCAATTCAACATAGGCCACATGTGTATCATTATGTATAACCCTTCCACAATACTCATGTTGTGAAAGACTAACTATATTTTGCTCCTTCCCAACCTATCCCGCTTTATTGCATTTTCTCCCTTGACCCTGTCCCCTTTCGAAAGTGTTTGTATTTGATTACCTCCACCCCCATCTGCTCTCCCCTCCATCATCCCTCCCCTTTTTTTTATCTTCCTCCCTCTTCTTTCCTGTGGGGTAAGATACCCAATTGGGTATGTATGGTATTCCCTCCTCAGGCCAAATCTGACAAGGGCAAGGTTCACTCATTCCCCCCCTCACCTGCCCTCTCCCCTCCTCCCACAGAACTGCTTCCTCTTGCCACCTTTATGCGAGAAAATCCACCCCATTCTATCTCTCCCTATCTCCCTCTCTCAGTATGTTCCTCTCTCAACCCTTAATTTGATTTTATTTCTTTTAGATATCTTCCCTTCATCTTCAACTCACCCTGTGTCTGCTCTCTCTCTCTTTTATATTTATATACATATATATATATGTATATACGTAGATATATACATACATACACATTCACTTATATATATACATAAACATATATATACGCATATTCCCTTCAGCTACCCTAATACTGAGGTCTCATGAATCATACATGTCATCTTTCCATGTAGGAATGTAAACAAAACAGTTCAACTTTAGTAAGTCCCTTGCAATTTCTGTTTCTTGATTACCTTTTCATGCTTCTCTTGATTCTTGTATTTGAAAGTCAAATTTTCTATTCAGTTCTGGTCTTTTCATTGAGAAAGCTTGAAAGTCCTCTATTTTGTTGAAAATCCATATTTTGCCTTGGAGCATGATACTCAGTTTTGCTGGGTAGGTGATTCTAGGTTTCATTCCTAGCTCCATTGACCTCTGGAATATCGTATTCTCCAAGCCCTTCGATCTCTTAATGTAGAAGCTGCCAGATCTTGGATTATTCTGATTGGGGTTCCACACTATTCAAATTGTTTCTTTCTGGCTGCTTGCAGTATTTTCTCCTTGATCTGGGAGCTCTGGAATTTGGTGACAATATTCCTGGGAGATTTCTTTTTGGGATCTATTTGAGGAGGCTATCGATGGATTCTTTCAATTTCTATTTTACCCTCTGGCTCTAGAATATCAGGGCAGTTCTCCTTGATAATTTCTTGAAAGATGATATCTAGGCTCTTTTTTTGATTATGGCTTTCAGGTAGTCCAATAATTTTTAAATTCTCTCTCCTGGATCTATTTTCCAGGTCAGTGGTTTTTCCAAGGAGATATTTCACATTGTCTTCCATTTTTTCATTCCTTTGGTTCTGTTTTATAATATTTTGATTTCTCATAAAGTCACTAGCTTCCACTTGCTCCAATCTCTTCAGTGGTCTTTTGGACCTCCTTTTCCATTTGGGTAATTCTGCCTTTCAAGGCATTCTTCTCCTCATTGGCTTTTTGGAGCTCTTTTGCCATTTGAGTTAGTCTATTTTTTAAGGTGTTGTTTTCTTCAGTGTATTTTTTCAGTATTTTTTTGGGTCTCCTTTAGCAAGTCATTGACTTGTTTTTCATGGTTTTCTTGCATCCTTCTCATTTCTCTTCCCAATTTTTCCTCTACTTCTCTAACTTGCTTTTCCAAATCCTTTTTGAGCTCTTCCATGGCCTGGGACCAGTTCATGTTTTTCTTGGAGGTTTCTGTTGTAGGCTCTTTGACTTTGTTAACTTCTTCTGTCTGTATGTTTTGGTCTTCTTTGTCACCAAAGAAAGAATGCAAAGTCTGAGACTGAATCTGGGTGCGTTTTCGCTGCCTGGCCATATTCCCAACCAACTAACTTGACCCTTGAGTTTTTCAGTGGGGTATGACTGCATGTAGACTAAAGAGTTCTATGTTCCACGTTTGGGGGGGAGGTGCCAGCTCTGTCACACCAGCACTACTCCTTCCCCAAGAACCCCTAACCCGGACTGGGCTTAGATCTGCTGTCTTTGGTGTTTGTGGGTTGAGAAGTCTGGTAACTGCTGCAGCTCACTGCTTCAGGGCGCTAGGGCCCGCTCAGCCCGGCTCCTGGTCTGGTTGGTCCGAGCCACTCAAGCTGGGCTCTGCTCCGCTCCGCTCCACTCCCAGCTCCCAGCTCCCAGCTCCCAGCTCTGTGTGGGATAGACCTCACCCAGAGACCATCCAGGCTGTCCTGGGCTGGAGCCCTGCTTCCCTCTGCTGTTTTGTGGGTTCTGCAGTTCTAGAATTGGTTCAGAGCCATTTTTTATAGGTTTTTGGAGGGACTCGGCAGGGAGCTCACGCTGGTCCCTGCTTTTCAGCCGCCATCTTGGCTCCGCCCCGACTTGTGTTCTTATAAATTCGACTCAGTTCTCTATATATTTGAGAAATGAGGGCTTTATTGGAAACACTTGTTGTAAAAATTGTTTCCCATCTTTTTGCTTTTTTTCTAATCTTGGTTGTGTTGGTTTTGTTCGTGCAAAAACTTTTTAATTTAATGCAATCAGAATTATCTATTTTGCATTTCATAACATTCTTTAGCTATTGTTTGGTCATAAATTCTTTCCTTCTCCACAGATCTGACAGGTAAACTATTCCTTGCTCTCCTAATTTGCTTATAGTATAACCCTTTATCTCTAAATCATGTACCCATTTTAACCTTATCTTGTTTTATGGTGCGAGATGTTGGTCTATGCCTAGTTTCAACCATACTATTTTCCCAGTTTTTCCAGCAGTTTTTGCCAAATAGTGAGTTCTTATCCCAGAAGCTGCAGTCTTTGGATTTATTAAATAGTAGATTACTATAGCCATGGACTACTGTCTTGTGTACCTAATCAATACCACTGATCCACCACTCTATTTCTTAGCCAGTACCAAATAGTTTTGATGATTGCTGCTTTATAATATAGTTTTAGATCTCGTACAGTTAGGCCACCTTCCTTTGCATTTTTTTTTCATTAATTCCCTTAATATTCTTGACCTTTTGTTTTTTTAGATGAATTTTGTTAGTGTTTTTTCCTAGTGCTATAAAATAATTTTTGGTAGTTTGATCAGAAGGCACTAAATAAGTAAACTAATTTAGGTAGAATTGTCATTTTTGTTACATTAGCTTGGCCTTCCCATGAGCAATTGATATTTTTCCATTTTTTTTTAGATCAGACTTTGTGTGGAAAGTGCTTTGTAACTATATACCTGGGTTTATCTTGGCAAGTAGACTCCCAAGTATTTTTTATATTGCCTACAATTATTTTAAATGGAATTTCTCTTTCTAACTCTTGCTGCTGGACTTTGTTGGTAATATAAAAAATTCTGATGATTTTTGTGAATATATTTTATATCCTGCAACTTTGCTAAAGTTGTTAATTATTTCAAGTAGTTTTTCAGTTGATTCTCCAGGATTCTCTGAGTATACCATCATATCATCTGCAAAGAGTGATAGTTTTGTTTCCTCATTTTCCAGTCTAATTCTTTCAATTTCTTTTTCTTCTCTTATTGCAAAAGCTAACACTTCTAGGATAATATTGGATAATAGTGGTGATGATGGGCATCCTTGTTTCACTCCTGATCTTCTTGGGAAGGCTTCTATCTTATCCTCCATTACATAGAATGCTTGCTGATGGTTTTAGATATGTTAACTATCATTTTAAGGAAAGCTCCATTTATTCCTATACTCTCTAGCGTTTCTAATAGGAATGTATGCTGTATTTCATCGAAGGAGTTGATATAATCATATGATTTCTGATAGTTTTGCTATGGATATGGTCAATTATTCTAATAGTTTTCCTAATATTGAACCAGCTCTGCATTCCTGGTATAATCCCACCTGGTCATAGGGTATTATCCTCATGATAAATTGCTATTCTCTCTGCTAAAATTCTCTTTGTTAATATTTTATTAAAAAATTTTGCATCAATATTCACTAGGAATATTGGTCTATAATTTTCTTTCTCTGTTTTGGCTCTTCCTGGTTTAGGTATCCAGACCATATTTGTGTCATCAAAGGAATTTTGTAGAATTTTTTCTTTGCCTATTTTTCCAAATAGTTTATATGATATTGGAATTAATTGTTCTTTAAATGTTTGGCAGAATATACATTCAATTGGGTATCTTACCCTACAGGAAAGTAGGGGGGAAGGGGATAAGAGGAGGGGATGACAGAAAGGAGGGCAGATTGGAGGAGGAGGTAGTCAAAAGCAAACACTTTTGAAAAGGAACAGGGTTAAAGGAGATGATTGAATAAAGGGGGACAGGATGGGATGGAGGGCAATATAGTTCATCTCTCACAACATGACTATTATAGAAGTGTTTTGTGTAATGATGTATGTATAACCTATATTGAATTACTTGCCTTCTCAAGGAGGGTGGGTGGGGAGGGAAGAAAGGAGAGAATTTAGAATGAGAACTTAATTGTTTTTACATGCAATGAATAAATAAATAGGTGGATAGAGGAATGAATGAATGTTTGGTAGAATTCACTTGTAAAACCATCTGGCCCTAGAGATTTTTTCTTAGGGAGTTCATTGATGGCTTGTTCAATTTCTTTTTCTAAAATAGGATTATTTTAGTATTTTTTTCCATTTCTGTTAATCTGGGCAATTTATATTTTTGTAAATATTCATTTCACTTAGATTTTTCTTTTTACTTAGATTTCAGTTTCACTGAGATTATCATATTTATTGGCAAACAGTTGGGCAAAATAACTCCTAATTGTTGCTTTAATTTCCTCTTTATTTGGTGGTAAATTTACCTTTTTTCATTTTTGATGCTGGTAATTTGGCTTTCTTTTTTTTTTTAAGTCAAATTAACCAAAGGTTGACCTATTTTATTGTTTTTTTACATAAAACCAGCTCTTAGTTTTATTTATTAGTATAATAGTTTTCTTATGTTCAATTTTATTACTCTTTCCTTTGATTTTCAGAATTTCTAGTTTGGGGATTTTTAATTTGTTCTTTTTCTAGCTTTTAAAATTGCATTACCAATTCATTGTTCTGCTCTTTTTCTATTTTATTCATGTAAGCATTTAGAGATATAAAATTTCCCTTAAGTACTGTTTTGGCTGCATCACATAAATTTTGGTCTTTTGTTTCATAGTCTGATGAAATTATTGATTGTTTCTATGATTTGTTTTTTCACCCACTCATTCTTTAGGATTAAATTATTTAGTTTCCAATTAATTTTAATCTAGCTATGACTCTTTATTACATGTAATTTTTATTGCATCATGATCTGAAAGGGATGCATTTCATATTTCTGCCTTTCTGCATTTGATTGTAAGGTTTTTATGCCCTAATACATTGTCAATTTTTGTGGTTTTCTCCAGAGGTCTATCATATCTAACTTATCTAAAATTCTATTCACCTCCTTAACTTCTTTCTTTTTTTATTTTGTGGTTAGATTTATCTAGTTCTGAGAGGGGGACGTTGAGGTCCTCCACTAGTATAGTTTTGCTGTCTCACTTAACTTCTTCTCTAAGAATTTAGATGCTCTACAACTTGTTGCATAGATGTTTAGTATTGATGTTACTTCATTGTCTATGGTACCTTTTAACAAGATGTAGTTTCCTCCCTTTTCTCTTTTAATTAGATCTGGTTTTGCTTTGACTTTTTCTGATATCAGGATTGCTACTCTTGCTTTTTTTTTTTTACTTCAGCTGAAGCATAATATATTCTGCTCCAGTGTTTTACTTTTATTTTGTGTGTGTCTCTCTGTTTCAAATGTGTTTCTTGTAAATAACAAATTGTAGGATACTATTTTGTAATTCACTCTATTTGCTTTCATTTTGTAGGAAAGTTCATCCCATTCATATTCACAGTTATGATTACTTACTGTGTATTTCTCTCCACCCTATTTACCACCCCCTTATACTTTTCTCTCTCTTTTCATCCTGTCCTTCTTCACCAGTGTTTTGCTTCTGACCACTGCCTCCCCCATTCTGCCCTCTCTTCTATAAGCCCGCCCCCTCACTTTCTCTTTCCCCATTCCCATGCTACTTCCCTATGTGTATGTTGTTCCCTCTTTGGGCCAAATCTGATGACAGCAAGATTCAAATGATGCTCATCCCTTCCCTTCTTTCCCTCTACTGTAATAGATCTTTAATGCCTTGTCATGTGATATAATTTACCCCATTTTATCTCCTCCTTTCCTCTTTTCCCAGTACAATCCTTTTTTCACCCCTTAATGAATTTTTTATCACATCAAAGTCAACTTATACCCACCCCCTCTGTCTAAGTATACTCCTTCTAACTGTCCTAATAGAGACACAGTTCTTGAGAGTTACAAGCATCATCTTCCCATGTAGGGACTTAAACAGCTTAACCTTATTGAATACTATGGTCTTTTTCTTTCCTGTTTTTATGCTTCTTTTGAGTCTTGTATGTGAAGGCCAATTTTTTTTTGTTGAGCTTTGGTCTTCTCATCAGGAAAGTTTGAAAGTCCCCTATTTCATTGAATTTCTATCTTTTCTTCTGAAAGATTATGCTCGGCTTTGCTGGGTAGTTGATTCTTGGTTATAATCCAAGTTCCTTTGCCTTCCAGAATATCATATTCTAAGCCCTCTGATCCTTTAATGTAGAAGATGCTAAGTCCTATGTAATCCTGTGGCTCCTTGGTATTTGAATTGCTTCTTTCTGGCTGCTTGCAGTATTTTCTCCTTGACCTGATAGTTCTAGAATTTGGCTACAATATTCCTTGGAGTTTTCATTTTGGGATCTCTTGTAGGAGGTGATTGGTGGATTCTTTCAGTGCCTATTTTACCCTCCATTTCTAGGATATCAGAGCAATTTCTCTTGAAAATTTCTTGAAGATGCTGTCCAGGGTCTTTTTTTGATCATAGCTTTCAGGTAGTCCAATAATTCTTAAATCGTTTCTCTTGGACCTATTTTCCAGGTCAGTTGTTCTTCCAACAAGATATTTTATGTTTTCTTCTATTTTTTTCATTCTTTTGATTTTATTTGACAGATTCTTGATATCTCATAAAGTATTAGCTTCCACTTGCCCAAGTCTAATTTTAAAGGAATTATTTTCTTCAATTAGCTTTTGTACCTCCTTTTCCACTTGGCCAATTCTATTTTTGAAGGAGCTGTTTTTGTGCTTCCTTTTCCAAGCTGTTCATTCTTTTTTTTTCATAATTCTCCTGCATAGCTCTCATTTCATTTCCCAATTTTTCTTCTACCTCTCTTACTTAATTTTAAAAATCCTTTTTGAGGGCTTTCAAGAGGACTTTTTGGGCTTGAGAGCAATTTATATACCCCTTTAAGGCTTCACATGTAGGCATTTTGACATTGTTATCCTCTTCTGAGTTTGTGTTTTGATCTTCCCTGTTGCCATAATAACTTTCTATGGTAAGCGATTGTTTTTGGTTTTTGTTCATTTTTAAAAGTTGAGCTCTGCTTCTGAGGTACAGGGGGCACTGTCCCAAGGTTCTTTCACTGGAGGCTAGGGGTCTGGTCACTGGCTTTCTGCACCAGGGCCTCTGGGGCTGGCAGCTTGCCCACTGCACTAGAGTGGCCTGGCCTGGGGCTGGAGGCCTGACAGCTGGCCTGCTGTGCCACTAGCCTGCTAAGCCAGAACTATGGGGTCTCAGTTGCTGTGCTGGCTGTTTTCCCCCTTTACCCAAGAGAGACAGACCTTTCCTGAAGTCCTTCTAAATTATCTTAGGCTGGAAAATTGTTTCACTCCATATTTTTGTGGATTTGGTCTCTCCAGAATTCCTTTAGAGGTTTCATTTAACATAGTTTCTAAGGGAAACTGGAGAGAGCTCAGGCATCTTCCTGGTTTCTCTCTGCCATCTTGGCTCCACCCTGTTTGCTTGTTTTTCATAAGATCTTCATTCATAACTTGTCCTGCTTGTCAGATTGGTCTATTTAAGTTAATTTCCTGTTAAGTTTTGGTAATTCAAAATTTTGTAGATAATCACTTAAATGCTTTAAGTCTTCACACTCCTACAAAGTGTCCAGTATTCCCTAATGAAACTCCTTGTTTTGTGTTGGTTGCAGTCTCTCCTTTCTCATTTGTAGTTTTCTTGATGTGCATTTTCCTCACCTGTTGGTTTGGTTTGCTAATAGTTTCCTTAAGCCTGGTTTTATTCAGCATTTATTCCTGGTTTTATTCAACTTTTATTTCGCTTTCTATTCTATTTATTCCTGCTATTAGGTCCATGATCTTTTCCTTTCTTTAAAACAACAACAACAAAAAAACTGTCCCTCACTTTCAGTCTTTATGCAAAAGTTGAATGGATGACCACCTCAAGTATGCTAGAGAGGACATTACTCTTCCTGGGACACTGGGACTAGATGGTTTCTGATGAAATTCAATGACTATTCCTTATCCAGTTTCTTTAGATGCAAATTTAATTCATTTCTTCCCTTTCTTGCTAAAAGAAGACAAGGTGATAGCAATTTGTCTCCAAGGATTACTTTGGCTATATCCCATTGATGTCGGACTTGTAGCATTTTTAGCATTGTCTCTTACTTGATCCCTTTTTAACATATGTTAAATGATTTTGAGGGAATGTATTTAAACTGATTTATTTAAGTGAATTGTTGCAGAGCGAGTTTGATTGAATATGTTAATGCTATGTATAATAAATCATCTAAAAAGAGAAGGAAACACTGATTCAGTTTTGAGGGTGTGAGGAGAGATCCTGACAGCTCAAAGTAAAGAGGAAGCAAATAGCCAAGGACAAGGGCAAAAGAAATGTACTTCTTACTCTGAAGCTAGCTTGTCTCTGTCATCTCAAAGGCCTTTCCAACTCTAAGACTTAGGATCTTTTAGTCTAAATAAATGGTCATGCCTACTACCTATTCTTGTTGCTCCATTGTTTCAGTGGTGTCTGACTCTTTGTGATCCCATTTGGGGTTTTCTTGGCAAAGACCCTAGAGTTGTTTGCCATTTCTTTCTCCAGTTCATTTCACAGATGAGGAAACTGAGGCAGACAGGATAAAGTGACTTGCCCAGGGTCACATAGTTAGTAAATGTCTGAGGTTGGATTTGACCTCAAGTCTTCCTGACTCCAGGTCCTGTGCTCTATCCACTGCACCCCTTATCTGCCCTATTAGACATTTCTAACCAGATATCTCATAAGCATCTGAAACTTAACCCACCTAAAACAGAACTCTTTATCTTTTCCCCAAAACCTACCATTCTACCAAACTTACTCATTACTTTTGAGACCTCAAGTACAGCCCTATGACTAAATCCAAACTTCACAGAACAAATCCCCTTAATAAAAGGATTTGTTCTGTAAAACTTAGACTAAATCAAAAGGCTGCACCAAGGACTTAGAAGGCCACATGTGGCCTGGAGGCTACAAGTTCCCCACCCCTGGTATAGACAGTTACAAAAAAGGAGAAGAAAAAGCCAGAGCATCAGTAAGATCTATTGTGGTTTTAACATAAATATAGTTACAGGCAAACCCTCCCCCCTCCCCCTATATTTCAGTTAAAGAATAGTATAGTGACAATTTTTCAAATTATGAGGAGGAAGAATTGGTTTGATAGTTTGAAGGGGCCTGAGCCAGAGTAGCAGGAATGCAGGACCCAGGGCACTAGCTCAGATCTCCTCTCTCCAGTACTGCTAAGCGCTACCTTGAGGCTTATCAAGGTTCAAGGGAATTTGCCTGGCCCTGGAACAAGTGACTAACAGCCAAGGCTGTGAAAGGATTTAAAAGAAATTTTCTCATTCCTACCTAACTGTTGGAGAGTAGGGGTGGGGAAGGGGCATGGGGTGAGGGGCTACTGGGAAAATTACCAGAAAAGATGGTCCTGACTGGGAGATAGGGTTTATCTGTCATCCGTGGACCTGACTCACTAGAGAGCAAGAGAAAGGTGATGATCAGCCCTAGCGATGGACAGTCTTATAAAGGAGAGATAATAATTCCTTAGAGGAGCTAGCAGCAAAGACAAATTTCCTTAAGGATTTTGTAAGCCTAGAGGAGGCACTTAGTAATACTAGAAGAGAAATCTGCTGCTTTTGCTCATTTCTGTCCCTCTGGCCCAGGTCTTGCACTCTTATACCACCGCCATCGCCATCACCACTCACGTTAGCTTTAAAGTTTACAAAGCATTTTTCTTCCAACAACCTTCATGCAAATATTATTTTTCAGTTGAGGAAATTGAGACCTTAAAAAGTTAAGTGCCTTACCCAAGATCATGTAGCTAAGAGTCTGAGGTAGGAGTCTGAATCCAGAGCTCCTGACTCTAAGGCTGGCATGCTAAACCACTACAAGAGACTCATCAAATATTTGACAAACAGGTGTGTGGGAGAAACTAATAAAAAAGATTGTGTTTTCTGATCAGGTGACTGAGCTGGGATGGAGTACACCCTGGAGCCAAATGTGTCCATGACCACAGAGGACTATTACCCAGACTGGACGGTTAGCCCCTGCCAAACTGCATTCACCCAGAAGTCCAGTTCTCTGCTCCTTGCCTTACTCTACTGCCTTCTCTTTGTCTTTGGGCTGCTGGGGAATGTCCTGGTCATTCTGGTTCTGGTAGCCTGTAAGAAGCTGAAAAGCATGACTGATGTGTACCTGCTGAACCTGGCCATCTCTGACCTGCTCTTCGTCTTCTCTTTCCCCTTCCTGACACACTATACTCTGGACCAGTGGGTCTTTGGGAACACCATGTGTAAGGTCATCTCTGGAGTTTATTACATTGGCTTCTTCAGCAGCATCTTTTTCATCACCATCATGAGCATGGACAGGTACCTGGCCATTGTCCATGCAGTCTATGCTTTGAAGGTGAGGACAACCAGGAAGGGCATGGCTGTCAGCCTCCTGGTGTGGTTGGTGGCTGTTTTAGCCTCTGTCCCTTTGCTGGTATTTTACCAGGTATCTTCAGAGGAGGGCATCCTCAAGTGCTACTCCTTCTATAATGACAGAACTACTGAATGGAAACTCATTACCCACTTTGAAATCAACATCCTGGGCCTTGTCATCCCACTCAGCATCCTTGTTTACTGTTATGCCAACATCCTGAGGCACCTGAAGAAGTGTCAGAACCACCAAAAGATCAAGGCCATCAGGCTGGTCCTCATCGTAGTGGTGGTATTTTTCTTCTTCTGGGTTCCCTTTAACATGATGCTCTTCCTGAATTCCCTCCACAACCTGCATATCCTGGATGGGTGTGACTTGAGTCAGAAACTCACCCAGGCCACACAGATAACTGAGGTCATCTCTTTCACCCACTGCTGTGTCAACCCTGTAATTTATGCTTTTGTGGGGGAAAAGTTCAAGAAGCATCTCTCTGATATCTTTCGGAAATACAAACGTTATTTCTGGGTATACAAGGAAAGCTACTATTCCCAGGAATACACAGAGAGATCATCTGTACGCCATTCAGCTTCCTCCACCACAGACTATATTTTGTGAAGCAGGACAGTCCTGGCCCCAGGGGAAATGTTTGTATGGAATCCAGGGATTGCAGCAAGGAAGCAGGGAGAAGATGTTTTGTTTACAAGGAAGACAGACATTTGCTGTTTTCTTCTAGTCTCTCCTAATAAGGATTAAATACTCTCTTTCTTCCCTCTTTCATTTCATACAAGGCCATTTGCAATTTTCTGGATATATTCCCTGGCTGATTCTTTCTTAGGAGGGAGAAAGAGAGTTAGCCCAAACTAAATGCTGATTGTATAAGTCAGGGTGTGCCAAGGATTTGTATAATAATCCTTAAATTGGGGATGGTCAACCTCTAACCATTGGCTTTAATTTCATCTAACCTTCAGGCCAAGTATCAAGAGGCATATATAGTATAAACACACTATACTGGGATTCAGAAGAAGCTATGTTCTAAGCTTGGCTCTGCCGCTAACCAAGTGTGAGATTGAATAAATCAGTTCACTTCTTTGTGAACAATTTCCTCCAGCCTCCCTGCCTTTATGCAGGCTTCGTCCCTGGTCTGGAATGCACTCCCTCTTTACTTCCCCCCATGGCATAATCTCCAACTTCCTTCGAAGCACAGCTCATGGACCACTTCCTTCATGATCCACCTTTCCTGACACCATGCCCCCTTGGAATAACTTTGTATATCCTTTTAATTTACTCATATGTGTAAATGTTGTAGTCACCAGTGTAACGTATGCTTCCTGTGGGGGGTATGGGGTGGGGAATTGTTTATGTTTGTATCCCCAGCTTGCAGCACTTTCTCTTGCAAACAGTAGGCACTTCTAAAAAAATTATTAAGTTGAATGGAGAATATGGGGCCTTACAAAGCCACTAGTCACTGTGGCATAAAGAAAAAAGCAAGTGTATTCCAAGTGCTTCAGAGGACTTTGAAGGAAACCCAAACATCTGCAGTCAGGCATTGAAAGCTTAACTCTGGATCCTTCAGAATTGGAGTCTTGGAGACTACCATGCCACAAAACTCTCATCTAGTTCTGGGTGGAGTTCTCACAAACTGGATTTTTTTTTTTAACATGATTGAGGGGAAAAGGAAAGGCTGACAGTGACTGGGGGACATGACAGAAGGAAACCCCTGCAGGGGTTTTAGGCTGTGAGTTCGGAGCACAGAGACTAAGCAGGGCAGACTGGTCCACTCTACAGAAAAAAAGAACCACAACAGAGTTGAATGGAAAGGACTAATGGTTCAAAGGGTGGCCACTTCTTGGCAGTCAGCTCAAGGACATTAAAGATTTAATTTTCTCCCTGGTGTCTTATCACTGATAGACATTTTTATATTTTTTCTGTGTCTATATGCAGCTTTTATTTGTTGATTATTTTTGTTTTGTATTAAAAAAAACCTTTGATCAAAACTCCTTATGATGCATCTATGCACATTAATTTTGTGCTGGTAGGAGAGCAATGGAAGATGTCTGTGACTACTGGAAATATACAAAACTTAATCAGGACAAAGAACTGGGTTCAGAATGGCTAGGATTTTCTGTGTTCATAGCTAGCATTTTACATAGTGTGGGTAGTGTTTGTGAAAGAAGTTTATGGCTTTGAAGTTTATTGGTTATTGATAATGTTTATCTAAAATAGTAGAGAGAAATGATTCATGTGGAATAGGACCAATTCACAGCTAGGCTAAAGCAAGTCACAGTTGTAACCAAGGTCGGGCGTGGTTTAGAATATAGGGTACATCTAGGGGAAAACACTCCAGCCTCCTGAATAGTGGGAGAAGAAAGAGGTGATCTGGAAGAGTCCACGCCCCCTCCTTGCCTTTGAAATTACTTGGGGTGGGGGAAGGGAAAGAGTAAGAGTTAGCAGAGCCTTTTATTTTTTTAAACTTATTTTCAATGCAATTCATAGAACAAAACAAACATTTCTATAACGCAGAAAAATAAAAATGATTGCACATTTCATTTCATATCTACCATGCACAACTTGCTATTCCTTCCAAATATACAACAAAGTTACCATGTAAATGTTTTTATTTTCCCTTTGTTTCTTCCCTCCTCCCTCCCTCCCTCCATGGCTACCATTAGATACAAAAAGGTATATACATGTGTGTGTGTGTATATACATATATATGCATATGTACACATGTGAATACACATATATACATACATATATGTATATATATGTAAATTATTCTATATATACATACTTCTATTTGTCAATTTCTCCTCTGGATGCAAATAGCATCTAGAGTCTTTTAACATTTTTTCAGATTTTCATTATATAGCCAAACTTTGTCTCAGAATAGCAACTGTGTGGTGATAAGTGGGATTCGTCTGGGATTTGAATGCAGGACCTCTCATACTTACTAAGTCACTTCCAAGGGTGAACCCACTCCAAGAACCTATCACCTTCTCAGGAAAGGAAGGGGAAGGAAAAATAGAAACCAGGGGACCAGGCATATAAGCTCACCGAGTTAAGCCAGTGTTCCATGCTGCCCACCCACTCTCCACACCCCTTCATGAGGACTCCAGAGACAAAACACACTCTTGACATGAGTAGAAGCAAAAGCCCAAGCCAAATGTTGTTTGTTTTTTTAACTGATGAAGTACCCTAACCTCACATCCCCCCAACCCATTCCACTCCATGCTGACAACACAGAGGATCAAAAGACCATTCAGGGCTTGTACTTCCCAGTACCAAAAAAAAGACACTTTATTGTCTGGTGCAGAGCAGTAACTACAAGTTTGAATATACTTGAATGCCCACAGCCCAAGTGAAACTGCAAGAAGCAAAAAGAACAGTTTAGATTTGACACACTCACCTCAGAGTCCTTCTTCCTTTTCTCTCTGCAGTTAGTCAGTGCTTTGGGTCCCGACGTAACACTAGCAGCTCTGATAGGTGAACACCCCACCTTAAAGGCACTTGTAAGCAGCTGGCCTACATAGAGGCTCTGGCTTGTCCACATGCACTCTTTGAATACTGCCTGATTTATTGCATTTCTGCCAGTTCTGGAGAAGAGTTACCCTTATCAGTGGGTAGAAGGGGGAACAAAGGAGGTCTGCCTAGCCACCTGGGATAGGCACCGTAAGGCCCAGGAGTAGGGATTCAGTCCTACTGCATTTAATATTTCCAGGCACTAGAGTTTGCAGAACTAAGGAAGTAGAGAGATTTTTTCTTTGTATGAGTTTTTTGTACTTATATCCCCACTTGGTACAAAATAGGTGCTTAATAAGTACTTGATGATTGGACTGTTTTTAATAGAGATGGGTTTTGACAGGGCTACTGAACCAGCCTGTTCTATCCTTTGCAGCTGCTGGTGGTCTTCCTCTTGTGAGAGTCTCATATTCTTTACCCTATGATCAAGGGTTTCATGGAACTGGCCCAGTGATGCTTTGTGGGTGGTCCTAGAAGAATGGAGCTCCAGTGTGCTGTGTGTGTGTGTGTGTGTGTGTGTGTGTGCACATGCAGTCAGGGGTATGTGATCATCTGGGGATATTCTGTTCAAAGTGGAGCCATTGAGCAGGGATCAGAGGTCCGTGATGAGAGAAGTAGCTTCCAGACTAACGCTTAAGGAAAACTAAACTGAGACCATCATTGGCTAAAATCAAGTAGGAAAATAGTACTGATCTACATGCAAGGAGATGTCTATTGGTAGGAGACTGATCAAAAAAGTGGTGGTACAAGAAGGCAGTGGAATATTACTATGCTACAAGGAACAATGAATATGAAGATTATTGAAAAGCATGGCAAGACATATGAACTGATGACAAGTGAAGTGAACAGAACCAGAAAAACAAGATTCCCAATAACTGCAACAATGTAAACTGAAAGAAAAAAAACAAAAATGGAAACTTAATACTGTGTAATTATAATGACCAAGCTTGACCCTAAAAAACAGATTTGAAAATATCCCTCCCTCACTTCTTTGCAGAGGTGGGGAACAATGGATGGATTATGGTCAGATCTGATTCATGTTTGTTGGATTAGTTTTTCTGAAATGATTTTTCTCTCTCTCTCTTTTCTAGAATCCTTAGCTTCTCTTCAAGACTCAACTCAAATCTCACTTTCTGTAGGGGAATTTCTCCACTCCCACCTCCACCCCGAGATTACTTTCCATATACTATGTATATGGTATGTTTGTCCATGCATATATTCCTTTAGAGGTTATGTTGCCTTGTTGCCTTCCTCCATAAAATGTGAGCCCTCTGAGGACAGGAACTGTGTTTTTGCCTTTCTTTGTATCCCCAGCATTTAGCTCAGTGCCTGGTACATAGTAAGCACTTCACAAATGCTTCTTATTGTTATAAGGGATGATTTTCTGGGTTAGGGAAGGGAAAGGAATATATTGCTAAATGAAGGTGATTAAAAGAAAAGTTATCAATTTTTAAAGACATGGGGAGAATGGGGGGCGGTGTTGACTAGATTTATTTTCTTCCTGTCATTCTCTCTTCTGCTTACAAATTTGCCTAATGTTGGTGAATCATAGTGAATTGAATTGATGTGTCTCTCTCTTCTTTGCTTCCTTTGTGATTGGCTGGTTTTCCTGCTCTCATCTAATGCCAGTAAAGGGAGGATCTCCTACCATTCTGTCTCAGAAAAGAGAGTGCAAACTGAATTACAGACCACCTGAGGTGCTGTTGGTTCTATTAGCCCAACAGGACTGACTATTCATCGCCCTTGTCCCACTCCTAAAAGTGCCCATGTCTTCAGGAAATTGGCCCTTCCAAGGGCTGGAAATTTGGACCAAGAGGAGGGGGCCAAGTAGAAAACTGCAGCTCCAACTTGGTAAAGGCAGTTCAAGTAAGCTGTAATGCCCTTTAGTCTATGCAGTTTTCTGACGCTGGAGAAATTCTTCCTTTCATGACTTTGAGGAGAAGGTGGGAAACAGTATTTATTTGTAACACCTCCTCTTCGAACAGCACACTAGCTTTGGGGGACCATCCTAGCTCACTTCTAGCATGGTCACCTCTGGGTGATGTTGGTAGGAAGAGATGGAACTCCAGGAAGGCACATCATCATCATAAAAGTTAACATGTGCACAGTGTTATAAAGTATGCAAAATGTACACATGTAACACTAATTCCCTGAACTCCTACTGCCTGAAGACCAAGTGTGTTACATTTCAGCCCTGCCTCCTCCAGGATTTTCCTTAGGGGGTTGGAGGGCCTCTCATCACTGCCATTGTCTCAAGCCCCCATAGATTATGTCCCCCCCACTTTTAGGAGTCCAAGTATCCTGGTTCCAGTTTACATGTCTTCTCCATCAGATTCTAAGCTCATTGAAAGGACTGTCTTTTGCCTCATTTTGTATCCCTGGCACTTAACACAGTGCCTGGCACGTAGTAGGTATTTAATAAATGTTTATTGATTGATTGATTAATGACTTAACAGTAAGATTACTTTTATGGAGAAATATTTATTTCAAAGGTATAGCAAGAACAAGTATCATTATCAACGTCTACCCCCCCAACTCCCAGGGAGTATAATCTGTCTTATGCTACCTAGGTCTTTGGGGAGGAAAGATGGATTAGGTTCACCCAGCTTAACTTTGTTCCTAGAAAGAATTAGTCCCACCAAGTACCAAGTACCAAGTCCAAAGTCCCTGTGCACTAGCTTTCGGCAACCCTTGCTTCTCAGGGCTTCCCTGTTGAACTGGCCACAACATATGACCTGCAATCCTGGGTTCCAAGATCCCCATGGCTCCCACTTCTGGGTTGAGGACTCTACTCCCTGCACCTAGAACCAAAAAGGATAAGTGAAGCAAGACTAAAACCTCAAGCCTGTTTCTTGATGTCACTGGACCTAAGGGGAGGGGAAGGTGACCTTTCCTCCCCAGCTTACTAAATGGCACCCTTGCTACAAGTGAATGAGTCTTTCACCCCTGTATGCCACAGGAGAGAGATTCCCGAGGTTCAAACAGTTCCAGATATCCAGCCTTTGGAAAGAGGCTGCTCGTTACCACATAGTAAGCCAATGCAGAATGTCCAGAAAGTTCATACAAGTCAAGCATGAACCAGGTATCCTTTCTCATAGAAGCAGGTCCCTGGTATCTCCCTTGTGGATATCTCTCATTTAGGCGGACAGAACATGCACACATCTCCATTACCCATGTGTTATCTCATGTAATGCTTAAAAAAACCCTGTGGGGTAGGTGCTGTTATTATCCCCATTTTACAAATGAGGAAACTGAGGCTAAGAGAAACTGACTTAAATCACATAGTTAATAAATGTCTGAAGCAGGATTTGAACTGAGGTCTTTCTGACTCCAAGTCTAAAACTTTTTGTTGGTTGTCTTATCATAGACGTGTTAGGGCCACAGAAAGTCAGTATCATGATCAATTTAAAGACATTCGACATTCAGAAACCTGTAAGACTTGACCAGTGAATTTTGGGTTTTGCCACCAAGTTTTAACCTCCCCCCAACCTCCCTATCCTTGATTTTTTTCTGCTTTGAAAGCCCCCTTAACTGACTTCCTTCTATTACATGGGTCCCCCATAGTCAAGCAATCAATCCTAAGACCATAGGTTAGAACTGAAAGGGACCTTGAAGGTCATATAGTCCAACCCCTACATTTTATAGGTGAGGAACCCAAAGCTCAGAAGGGTGACTTCCCCAAAGCCACAGTGGCAGTCAGTGGCAGAGCTGGCATTTAAACCTAAGTCTTCTGACTTCACATGGAGTTCCCACTCCACAGCAACACATTCTCGAACCTTAAGCACTGCTTCATTTCCATCCTATTCTTGACTGCCCAGGCTGATACCATCCATTTATAGTCAAAGAGCATGCATTCATCATGGTGGGAGGGTCCACAGCAACTCTCTGTTAAGCCCATTTGCTAAGTCATAAGAAAGTTCCAATCTTCCTCAGTGGAAGTATTAATCACATAGGTGAATTGATAGATCCCTAAAGTTATAAAATATTGAAGAAAATGTCAGCAAATGTAAATGAGTAAAAAAAATAGCCCCAAATTCCCAAGTTAAACCAGAAAATCTGAACTATACATATTTCAATAAAAATATAAACTTTAATAAAAATTATAACAATTTATTTCATCTCTATCCACTTCTGATATATTTCTTATGAGAATTGTTGCTGTTATTTTTATGTAGTTGTATTCAGTAGATATGTATTTTTTTTCAAATACTACTTTCTTTGCTTTGCATCACTATATGACTTTCCCTATTTATTGGTATTCTTCCTTATTGTTATTTTTTATGGGAGAGTAATATCAAATTGAATTGATATGCCAGAATTTATTCCACCATTCCCCCAATTGTTAGACAATCTAATGGACTATATAATCTCCAGAAGTACAAGGATGCTATCACATCTATATCTCCCAGTTCTTAGCACAATAGCCTGTATACAGTAGACACTTAATAAATGCTTGATATATTGTGTTTGTATGGCAATTCTCTAACTCTTTTCAGGGTAAGCTGGCTCCTTTACTGGCTATACTTCTAACTCTCTGGACTTGGACACCATGTTCCTGTCTGGGCACCTTCTACAACTCCTTATTTTCAGCTCCCTTTTATTTGTTGTCTTCATCCATTAAAATGTAAGTCTCTTGAAGGTAGGGACTTTTTTTTCACTTGTATTTGTATTCCCATATCTTAGCATAGTGCTTGGTACATGGTGAGCACTTAATAAACACTTGTTGATGCTTTTTCCTTAGGCTATGATCCTCGGAGTAGCCTGACTAAGCCAAAAGGTATCTTTTTATACTAATAATGCCAAATTGCTGGCTGAAGTGGCATGGTCTTCTCTCTAAAAAAAATTCATGGTGGTGCAATGGTCAGCAGGCCAAACTTGGAGTCAGGAAGACGCTGGGTCTCCTAATTCTCCCACTTATTCAGTAGTATGATCATCTAGATTGCTGTGAAGCTCAAGTGAGATAATCTATTAAAGTGTTTTGAAAACCTAAAAGTAATATGCAAGTGCCAACTCATTATTATTATTCCAAAAGAGGTGGTGTGGTGTACTAGATAGAACTGGCCTCAAAGCCATGGTCTCCAGGAGGAGATCATGAGTCAGGTATTGAGTAGGAACCCAAACTCTCAAAGGCTCATGAGTTAGCAACAACAATAATAGATATGAGGTCAGAGACCTAGAGATCTGGGGTCTCCATTGGGGTATGCATCCGACAGTAACTACTATGCCACCACCTGTACTGCCAATGGGACTATATTACCGGAGAACTGCAAGCTTGTGTGCCTGTGAATAATAAATTAACTAGCTAACATCCATTAAATAATACCAATAGATGTAAAAGAAAAGTTGTTATAAGATCTAACGTTCAGTTATAATTTAAAAAAAACACATTAAAAAAACAGGAATTGAGGGATTCTTTCTCAACACAATAAAAAAAAAATCTACCTGAAGCCAAGCAGCAATACAAGGAGGAAAGGAATATTAGAAGCAATTCCACTAATAATAGAGGGAAAGGGGGTGGTAATAACTCCTTCTGGTTTAAAAATCAGTTGTTTTTTCCATGATGCCGTGGTGGTTTTTTAGAACTTCTGTTCCTTGATATTCTTCTCACCAACAGAGAGGAGCTAGTTAGTTAGTGACATAGAGAAGTAGAGACCTTAGGGGAAGTTACCAATCTTTCTTGAGGTTTCTGATAGAGAAGGGGTGCTGAGCCAGGCCAAGTCTGATATGCACTCTAAATTTGAGGAAAGCAGATTTCAAAGGCTTTGTAGAAAGGAGAGAGAGGTAGGATCCCATGTTCCAAAATTCTACTAGGTGGCGCCACACCTGAAGTCAGGAAAACCTGAGTTCAAATCTGACTTCAGATACTTGCTAGCCCTTTGACCCTAAGCAAGTCACTTAATTTTTGTTCGCTCAGTTTCCTCATTTGTAAAATGAGGATAAAAATAGCAGCTATTTCCTAGTGTTGTGAGGATCAAATGTGACAATTGTAAAGTGCTTGGCACAGCGTCCTGCACATATTAAGTGTCATATCATTTTTATTGTTGTTGAGTTGTTTCAGTCATATCCAATGCTAATTTATAACCCCATTTAAGGTTTTCTTGGCAGAGATACTGGAGTACTTTGCCATTTCCTTCTCCAGCTCATTTTACAGATGAGGAAACTGAGATAAACAGGATTAAGTGACTTGCCCAGGGTCACAAAGCTAATAAGTGTCTGAGGCCAGATTTGAACTGGCCTGGTGCTCCATCCACTGTGCCATTCAGCTGCCCTATATATCAATGGTAGCAGCAGCAGCAGAAGAGGAAGAAGGAGAAGGAGAAGAAGAAGAAGAAGAAGAAGAAGAAGAAGAAGAAGAAGAAGAAGAAGAAGAAGAAGGAGGAGGAGGAGGAGGAGGAGGAGGAGGAGGAGGAGGAGGAGGAGAAGGAGGAGGAGGAGAAGGAGAAGGAGAAGAAGGAGAAGGAGAAGAAGAAGAAGAAGAAAGAGAAGAAGAAGAAGCAAGAGAAGAAGAAGAAGAAGAAGAAGAAGAAGAAGAAGAAGAAGAAGAAGAAGAAGAAGAAGAAGAAGAAGAAAAAGAGGAAGAGGAAGAAGAAGAGGAAGAGGAAGAGGAAGAAAGAAGACAGAAGGAAGAAAAAAGAAAGAATGAAGAAGAAGAAAAAAGAAGAAAGGAAGAAGAAAAAAGAAGGAAGAAAAAGAAGGAAGAAGGAAAGAAGAAGAAGAACAGAAGAAGAAAAAGAAGAAGATACCTGTCATTATTATTATCATCATCATACCAGGAAGAATTAGGAACTCTTGAGAATGAAATTGTGAAGAGACAGAAAAACAAACGTGAAGAGGAAAGAAGGGAGCTATCTCAAAACCCTCCTCTTCTTATCAATGTGACTCTAAAATGGAAAATAGTCCTCTAGACCAGGTCTGATGAGAGCAAAGCACAAACACTGCTACCTCCCTTCTCCTGAAAGTTACATCCTTCCTAAATCAACTCAAGAGCAAATTAATCTTTAAGAGCTACTACATCACCTTGCTAACATACATTGAGCTTGCAGTTCACTAAGCACCCCTGATCTTCTTCCAAACTACAGCCTAACCATGCCTCTCCAGGGTCCTTCTAATAGCATAGAAAGTGTGTGTGTATGTGTATGTATGTATGTACATGTAAGAATATACATGTGCACATAGGTGTTTGTGAGTATGTGTACATACCTATGATTTCTTAAGTGTAGAGAACCCTGGAAGAGAAAATTTCCCCTACTAGTACAGATCATTCCCCTCTTAGCAATCAAGTGACTTAACCAGGGTTACATAATTATAGTGTAAGGATCGATGCCAGCTTTTTATCTACTATGCCAAGCTGAGTCTCATATATTTTATACATGTAAATGCATATCTAGAGGTAGCTAGGTGGCACAGAGGATGGGCCTGGACTTCAAGAAGACCTGAGTTCAAATGCAGCCTCAGATGCTAACTAGCTGTGTGACCCTGGGCAAGTCACTTAACCTCTGTCTGCCTCAATCCACTAGAGATGGAGATGGCAAACCACTCCAGCATCTTTGGCAAGAAAACTCCATGGACAGTGTTAGTGTGCTACAGTCCACAGGATCATGAAGAGTCAGACATGACTGAACTACTGAATCACAACAAAAATTTCCCACTCTGGGTCACCTTACTTTTGTTAAAGGTCTGTATAATCTAAGCAATGGAGTCAAACTCGAATAGAAACACTAGGTTGCATATTAACTTAGAAAACCACAAATCAATATTATCAATGTTGTATTATATTTTAATTTTATTAAACGTTTATCAATCACATTTTAATCCAATTCAGGCTGAACTTGGGAGTTTGATGAGCAGTTTATGACTGGGCTCCACATTTCTGATGCCTTGAGTTAGATCAAAGAGCCAAAAGCGACCCTGAGGCTGTGAACTTGGGAGCAGGACTGCCTGGTAAAAGGAGGAGAAGGTGTAGAGAAAAGAGAGCAAGCCTGTTTTTAGGTAAGTCTGGTTTGAGGTGTCAGCGAGAGATATCCAGGGAGCAATGCCCTGAAAGGAGCTGTAGATGCAGATCTCCAACTCAGAGGAGAGACTGGAACTCAAAGGGGTGGACTTTGTGATCTCTGAGGCCCTGAGACCTCACAGAGCTCCAAGTTTCTGTCCTTCTCTTTTTATTACATTAGCAGAATCTGCTGTGTTAGGAAATTCTGCTCTATCATATCTGTTCTTTATAGGACTTTGACCAGGAAATTATACCCGGGCTAGGCAATTCACTGCTCAAGAGCTAACCTGTTATAAACCTTAATTTAATGAGATATACACTGAAAAGTGCAACAACTAGTAAATAAGCAAAACAAATTCCCACGTTGGCAATATTCAGAAATATGTGTCTCATTCTACAGCTGGAGTGCATCACCTCTTTGTCAGGAGTGCGTAGCACGTTTCCTCATCAGTCCCCTAGAATCTTGGTTGGTCTTTGCAAGAATCACAGTTCCTAAGTCTTTCAAAAATATTTAACTTACCAATGTTACTTCTAGAGACTTCTGGTTCCAAGATAGTGGAGTGAGGCAGAAACTCCTGAAGGTGTGAAGCAAGGATGCTCATTATCACCACTATTATTCAATGTTGCATGAGAAATGCTATCTATAGCAATAAGAAGGGGGAAAATTGAAGGAATTAGGATAGGCAATGAGGAAACAAAACTATCACTCTTTGCATATGATATAATGGTATACTTAGAGAACCTAGAGAGCCAACTGAAAAACTACTTGAAATAATTAACAACTTTAGGACACAAAATAAACTCACACAAATCCTTAGCATTTCTACATATTACCAACAAAGTCCAGCAGCAAGAAATAGAAAGAGAAATTCCATTTAAAATAATTGTAGATAATATAAAATACTTGGAAATCTACCTACCAAGACAAACCCAGAAACTATATGAACACAATTACAAAACGCTTCTTGCACGAATAAAGTAAGATCTAAAAAATTGGAAAAATATTAATTGCTCATGAATAGGCTGAGCCAATATAATAAAAATGATGATTCTACCCAAGTTAATCTACTTATTTAGTGCCATACCAATCAAACTCCCCAAAATTGTTTTATAAAGTTAGAAAAAAATAATAAAATTCATCTGAAAAAACAAAAGACCAAGAATAGCAAAGGAATCAATGAAAAAAAATGTGAAAGAAGGTAGCCTAGCCATATCAGATCTCAAACTGCAATTATCAAAAACAATGTGGTACTGACTAAGAAAGAGTGGTGGATCAGCGGAATAAATTAGGTACATAAATACATTGTAGTAAATGACCATAGTAGTTTAGTGTTTGATAAATCCAAAGATTTGAGTTTGGGGGACAAAAACATTATTTGACAAAAACTGCTGGGAAAACTGGAAAACAGCATGGCAGAAGAAACTAGGTATAGACCAACATCGTATACTTTATTCCAAGATAAGGTGAAAATAGGTACATGGTCTAGACATAAACAGTGATACCATAATCAAATTAGGAGAGCATAGAATAGGTTACATGCCAGATCTATGGATAAAGGAAGAATTTAGGATGAAGTAAGAGCTAGAGAACATTATGAAATGCAAAATGGATAATTTTGATCACATCAAATTAAAAAGGTTTTGCATGAACAAAACCAATGCAACCAAGATTAAAAGGAAAGCAGAAAGATGGGAAGAAAATTTTTTTACAGCAAGTATTTCTAATAAAGGCCTCACTTCTCAAATATATAGAGAACTGAGTCAAATTTATAGGAATTATATTCCCTAATTGATAAATGGCTAAAAGATATGAACAAGCAGTCTTCAGATGAAGAGATTAAAGCCATCTATAGTCATATGAACATGCTCTTAAATCACTATTGATTAGAGAAATGCAAATTAAAACCACTCTGAGGTACCACCTCATGCCTATCAGATTGGCTAATATGACAGAAAAGGAAAATGATAAATATTGGAGGAGATGTGGGAAAACTGGGACACTAATGCAATATTGATGGACTTGTGAACTGATCTAACCATTCTGGGGAACAGTTTAGAACTGTGCCCAAAGGACTATAAAACTTTACATATCCTTTGATTCAGCAATACAACCAGTATCACAAAGACATCTCCAAAAAGGAAAAGAACCTATTTGTATAAAAATATTTATAGCACCTTTTTAGTTGTGGTATATGATTGCAATGGAATATTATTGCTATAAGAAATTATGAGCAGCATGATTTCAGAAAAACCTGGAAGACTTACATGAATTATGCAGAGTGAAGTGAGCAAAACTAGGAGAACATTGTACGTAGCAATAGCAATATTTTATGATGAACAACCATGAATGACTTAGCTATTCTCAACAATACAGTGATCCATGACAATTATGACAATTCCAAAGAACCCATGATGAAAAATGTTATCTACCTTCAGAGAAAGAACTGATGGAGTCTGAATGCAGACTCCCATCTCTCTCTCTCTCTCTCTCTCTTTCTCTCTCTCTCTCTCTCTCTCTCTCTCTCTCTCTCTCTCTCTCTCTCTCTCTCCCCCTCCCTCCCTTCCTTCTCTTCTGTTCCTTTCTTTTTTCCTCCCTCCCTTCCTTCCTTCCTTCCTTCCTTCCTTCCTTCCTTCCTTCCTTCCTTCCTAAGAGCCTGCTACATGTCAGGCACTGTGTTAAGTGCTGGGCATGAGAGAAAGAGAGAGGAGACAGTCTCTGCCTTTGAGTTTTCTTGCAAAAGATGACTAATATGGAAATGTTTTATGTGATTGTACATGTATAACCTATATCAAGTTGCTTACTATCTCAGGGAGTAGGGATAGGAGAGGAGAGAATGAATTTTTTAAAAAAGAAATAATGATACAAAGTAGTAGCATATGATAGTATATTCATTTAAAAGAAATACAATGTTATTTCTATCACATAAATTTCTCTTCTGCTTCTGCTCACTTTACTCTGATTCAGTCCATATGACTCTTTCCATGTTCTTCTGAAACAAAACTTTTTATCATTTCTTATGAAACAATAACATTCTAAACACACTTGCCTCAACTTACAAAGATAGTAAAATAGTGAAGCTAGAGTGGGAACCAGATCCAGTGTTCTCTCTGTTACCACACAGCACATAGACTATTCTGAATTGAGAAATCCAAAAGTTGTGCATATATAAGAAATATAACTTGTATTAGGATTATATGCCCATTCTTTGTAACTTTAAGAATGAACTATGAAAATAAGGAGGAATCAATAGAGATATATTAGATTGTGAGTTCTTTGAAGGCAGAGACACTCTCTCTCTCTCTCTCTCTGTCACACACACACACACACACACACACACACACACGCACACACACAGAGCACTTAGCACAGTTTCTGACACATAGTAGGACCTTAATAAATGTTTATTGATTAACATATCGGGAGTCAGAAAACCTGGGCTTGATCTGACAATATTGAGACCAAAATCCCTAACGTAACTCTTGAGAGTAGGAGTTCTTAACTTTTTCTGTGCCATGCACCCCTTGGTCATTGTCTGAGGAAGCCTGTGGACCTCTTCTCAGAATTGTGTTTATATGCATGAGATAAAATACACAGGATTACAAGGAAACCAATTTTATTTAAACACAGTTATCAAAATATTGAAGAAATGAATCATAGACCTCAGGTTGAGAACTTATCCTAAAGGTTTTTTTCCCCTCCAAAAGTTTAAAAATATAAAAGAGAACCTATAACAAGGAAGAGATTTAATCTTTCCAGTTGTGGAAAAGTACATCTGGTAACCTGATCTTTATGACAACACAAATAATTCAGTGGTGTGGTCCAAGCACAAGTTCTCCTCTTGATCTCTTCTTACTGCTCAATTACCATGTAACCACAACTATCTCTCCCACACAGGATATATTTGACCACAGGGTACAAGGTCATATTCTAAGATGTGTACTAAGGATGTTGTTTTTCATTTGTAAAAAGTTCACTGCAGAACCTATAATTTTGTGACTGTTTAAAGCAAAGATCAGCCACCTACTAACCTATAAGTGAAGTCAGTTATCCAACAATTCCCTAGGTACCTTTGGCAGAAGAAACAGAGGGGTCTGAAAAAGGTAAAGATGGAGGGGGGCAAGGGAGGAAGGAGGGAGAAAAGAATGAGAAAGAAAAGTAACAGAGAGGAAGAAAGAGAAATAGAAGAGGAAAGAACAAGATGAGATGAAGAGACAGAAAGAAAGAGGATAAGAGGAGCAGGGAAAGAAAGGGGTAAGGAGAGAGAAAAAGGGTGAGAGATAGCAGGAGAAAAAAATTGGGGGAAAAGAGGGAGAGGAGAAGGAAGAAAATGGAGAGGGAAATGAAAAGGAGAGAGAGGGGTTTAAAGTGAGAGAGAGATGAAAAGAGGGAGGAAGACGTGTAGAGAAAGGAACAAAAATGGAACAAGAGTTAAGGAGAATAGTTTTGCATTCTAATAAAGCTGGACATTGCAATCAGGCAGAAACTGTTCTTGGTGTCCTTATTCCATTCCCACCCTCCATAGCATGACTTTTCCCTGTCCATCTGATAAATATGGAAATACAGGAAAGGTTGTACTCAAGATTTTCTTAAAATCACAGTAAGTGCCAGACTTCTCATTCCAGATAAACTGGTTTAACATGGGGCAACTAATAGTCTTACTGGTAGATCTGATGAGTTTTTTAAAGAGTGCAACAGTTCACTGTGGTCTAGTCAACCAAAGACAGAGCAAGGTAGGGACCCTCAATCTAGCTGCTGAATCTGGCTGATTTGAAGGTTACAGAGGTCCTGCATTGTTTATAAAAATGATCTCTGGAGTCCATTTAGTGAACTTACTTTCATCCTAGACATAAAAATGTCATACCCCACCCCCAATTTTTGCCTATTACAGTCCCCTAGTGGCAATAGATAGATTAGTTGCTCATGGACAGAACTGTAATACTCACTTAGGGCAAACAGCTTGGAAGGTCCTTAAATCAACTTTTCAAGGTAAATTTAGTTGCTGTTGGGGAAAGGCTTCATAACGCAGAGGCCCATGGTGGAAGACTTCGGTGTACTTAAAGACTGAGGAGGCCAATAGTGGTAGTGATGAAGATGGCAAATTTGCATGATCACCTAAGCACACACTTGAGTAGCTTCTAATTTTAACTAATTCTTCTTTCTCATTAAGGACTGGCCTCAATTATTTCTAGCCACCAAAAGACTACAAGACAAAGTCCAGATGGCCTCTCCCTAGTTGCAGCTTAGCTCTTGGGTCCTTTCTAAATTGAAGCTGCTTCATCATGTAAGATCCTTAGCCTTTCACTGAGGCTGGGGGGTTTGGGGAGGCTAGTGAAACCACAGAAATACATGTCAACTCCTTGTTTGCTTTTCAACCAGAAGAGTTAAGGTTCTTGTAGAAGATGGCAGAAATGATAGTAGCATCATATCTCTCACAGAACTTCCTGCTGTTGTCTCCTATTTCTCCTGCCTGGGCACATTATTTCACTCTCATATTTGCTGATTTAATTGACCAATTTTATCTTATAATGACAATGATCTTAGATACAATGCAGACTATCACTTTCTCCTGTGGGGACAGTCATAGGATCAAAAGATTCTGAGCTGAAAAGAAAGGACCTTAAAGATCCTTGGGTCCAAGGCTCTTATTTGACAAAGGAGGAGACTGAAGTCCAGGGATTTAAAGGGCTAGGCCTGGTAGCAAGTTGAAGAGCCAAGATTCCAACCCAGGTCTTTTGACTCTCAATATATCCCTATCGATCTCTCCTTTTTTCATAGTTCAGTATTGAATGAGCTTGTGTTCCTAACAAAATCACGTTTCTTATAGCTAGCATAAATTTTGTATTCAATAGAAATTCAGAATATTCTATGCAGTGTGTTGTAATGGAAGGAATACTGGCTTTGGGGGCAGAGGATGCTAGTTCCCACTCCGGTTCCACTTTTTTTTAACTATCTGTGTGACCTGAGGGAAGTCATTTTGCAGGTGAGTTTCTTTACCTGTAAAATGAGGGGATTGGACTGATTCTAGTAGATGAATGGAATGGAATGCTATCGTTTCATAAGAAATGAAAGAGGTGGTTTAAGAGGAGCATGAGAAGAGTCATATGAACTGATTTACAATGAAGTGAGCTGAAGAGAAGAATAATTTATATGATAGAAGTAGCATTATCAAGACAAGCGATTTTGAAAGACTTAGGAACTCTGATCCATACAATGACTAACCAAGATTCCAGGTGACTGATGAGGAAGCATGCTACCCACTCCTGACAGAGAGATGATGGCCTCAAGTGGTAGAATGAGGCATAGTTTTTGGATGTGAGAAATGTGAGAATTCGTTTTTGCTTGTCTATGCATATTTGCTACAAGGGTATTGTTTTCCTTTTCTCAGGGAAAATGGAAATAGGAAGAAAGAGAAAGACAATGGATACTTGCTAATTGAAAAAAAAAAGTAATAAACTCAAAAATAAATAAAGTGCAGGAACTGGACTAAATCATCCCTAATGTCTCTTCAAGCTCTAGATCAATGAAAACTCTTGTCCACAAGAAGATTATACACAGTGATCTAGCCTCTTGATCACCCCAGACCCCTGGACAGGCTGCTGGGAATAGGGTAGAATGGAGATGGTTGGGTTGAGGCCAGTCTTGGGGGAAAGAAAGAGTAGAAGAGATAAGGACAAATGAATCTAACTACATTCCAAAGTTAACCATAAATGACATTTGTGTCCTTCTTTATCTTACCAACATTTTCCTCTATATACTTTCATACCTCCAATTCATAACTGACTCATTATGGGAAATACAGAGATACAAATCTGTTTCTTGAATGAGGTGATACGAACAGAACTGAGATGTCACTTTGGGAGGGGGAGGGACAAACTACTTCTCATATGACATGGTCTTCAGTCTCTTTACCCTGCTGGTCCTTTCCTGCAGAGGTAGGTGGGGTTGCAGTAGAGTGCCAGACCTGGGGTCAGGAAGACCAGAGATCAAATCCAGCCTCAGACATTTATTAGCTTTGTGACCCTAGGCAAATCATTTAACCCCTGTTTGCCTCAGTTCCTAATCTGTAAGATGAGCTGGAGGAAGAAATGGCTAGGTGATGCAGTGGATAGACTTCTAGGCCTGGAGTCAGGAAGACTTATCTTCCTGAGTTCAAATTTGGCCTCAGACACTAGCTGTGTGACCCTGGACAAATCACTTAATTCCATTTGCCTCAGTTTCCCGGACAGCAAAATGGGAATAATGATAGCTTCTACCTCACAGGTGTGTGTTAAGGATCAAATGAGATTTTATATTGTAAAAGTATTTAGCACAGTGCCTGGAACGTGGTAGGTACAATATAAATGCTTATTCCCCTCCTTACCCCCCACTTCCTGTATGCTGTCCATCTTATGAGGGTCCTTCTTAAAAAGTGGTGCCTATCACTAAATATAATACTCCACATGTTGTCCAGCAAGGCAGAGAGAGAAGAGCGGGACTTTCATCTCCTTAGTCCTTGATACTGTGCCTCACTTCATGCAGCCAAAGGTCACATTGGCTTTCTTGGTTGTGATATCTCACTGTTGACTCATATCGATTGAATCTGCAGTCTATTAAAACCCTTAGGAAAACTTTCAAAGGGAAAAATCGAATGTCTGCCATATGTCTTTCTTCATAACCAAAATTCCCTCATGCTCTTTACTCCCTCCAATACCAAAATCTCATACAAACACTTTGTATCTCTTGAAGGAAAGAGGTAGGAACAAACACAAAGTCACAATGTTTCACAAGATAGAGTCGGTGCTGAAGGAACATGAAGAGAATGGATGCCCAAATGTTCGATCCATATGTTCTTTGTTTGGATTTCTGAAGGATTTCAGAGAGGTAGTTCTTGAACTTCTCCCACACAAAAGCATAAATTGACACAGCAGTGAGTGAAGGAGATGATCTCAGTTATCTGGGTGGCCTGGGTGATTTTCTGATGCAAGTCACACCCATCCAGGATATGCAGGTTGTGGAGGGAATTCAGGAAGAGCATCATGTTAAAGGGAACCCAGAAGAAGAAAAATACCACCACTACGATGAGGACTAGCCTGATGGCCTTGATCTTGTGGTGGTTCTGACACTTCTTCAGGTGCCTCAGGATGTTGGCATAAGAGTAAACAAGAATGCTGAGTGGGATGATAAGGGCCAGGATGTTGATTTCAAAGTGGGTGATGAGTTTCCACTCAATAGTTCTGTCATCACAGAAGGGTACTCTCCTCTGAAGATATTTGGTAAAACACCAGCAAAGGGACAGAAGCTAAAATGGCTACCAACCAAATATGACTGACAGCCATGCCTGTCCTGGTCATCCTCATCTTCAAGGCATAGACTGCAGGGATGATGACCAGGTATCTGTTCTTGCTCATTATGGTGGTGAAAAAGATGCTGCTAAAGAAGCCAATGTAATAAACTCCAGAGATGACCTTACACATGGTGTTCCCAAAGACCCACTGGTCCAGAGTGTAATGTGTCAGAAAGGGGAAAGAGAAGACGAAGAGCAGGTCAGAGATGGCCAGGTTCAGCAGGTACACGTCAGTCATACTTCTCAGCTTCTTACAGGCTACCAGAACCAGAATGACCAGGACATTCCCCATCAGCCCAAAGACAAAGAGAAGGCAGTAGAGTAAGACAAGGAGCAGAGAGCTGAACTTCTGGGTGAATGCAGTGTGGCAGGGGCTAACCTTCCAAGTCTGGGTAATAGTCTTCTGTGGTCATGGGCCCATTTGGCCCCAGGGTGTAATCCATCCGAGCTCCTGATTTCACATAATCTTAGTTCTCCAAGGCAGTCTGTAGATCTTTAATCCTCCCTTTCCTAACTTGAACTGTCATACTAGTTCTCAGCTTCCAATGAAATATAATTCCACAGTATGGGTATGTTTGCTACAAGCTAGATTTAGCTAAAAGAGGAACCACTATCAAAGGTTGGTTCCTCTCCTCCATCTCCATTTCCCTCTCAGTGTTCTGCAGCATTTGGTTTCTCCTGTTTAATACCTTACATCAAGTACCTCTCAACCTGACTCTAATCTCTTTACATCCACATCTGGAGTCTTTAGGTATAGCTCCCAGCACTGGTAAACCCTAGTAGCTTATGATGCCATGCCAAGCAACTTAAATCACCAAAACTTCATACAGAACATTTCTAGGCTAGGTCTTGGTCCAAAACCCACTCCTGATAACATTTTTTTTATCTGATTGATCTTTTAGAGTTAGTGTGGCATAGTGGTTAGAAAGTTAACCTTAAAGTCAGGAAGACCTAGGTTCAAGTCTTACCCTTGAAGCATACTGGATCTGTGACCCCAAGCAAGTCACTTAAACCTAATGTTTGGCAGGAGGTATTTCTTGGTCTCCTCCCTTCTTGCCCACTCAGAGGCAAGTCATACAGAAAACTTCTTGGTCTTTAGTGGGCAAAGGAAATGGAAATTCATTTCCTTTAATATGTTTTCCCCATTAATAAAAACCATAACTTATCTAATGTTAAACCATTTGGCAATGCCAAGGACTTTGGCAGCAAGAACTTTTTTTTCCAGGTATTGATCGAGCAGAGGCTGTAGAAGTAGTTGCCAGGTCCCATCTCTACAACAACTGATTCCCTGCATGTTGGCTGTGAGGACTGGGCTAGAAACAGGGCTATCACTGGAAACAGCCTATTCCTAGGCTGTTGGGCTTAGGATCCTGGGCTATCTACATTTGAGTCTGAGGGGATGTAGTGGCAGTGATTTGACTTGCCCATCACATGATGCCTCCTGTCTCTCTCCTTTATGGTGCCTTGCCACTTTACCTAGGTTTGCTTGGCTGGCCTGTGGGTGGCAGTTGGTTAGTAGTTGGTGGGGATGGTAGGCCCATTGGCCACAGGAACTGCTGTCCTAGATGATGGCTGCAGGGGATTGGATAGAAGTAGGGCTAGGATTCGAGGAATGATGTACTTATCCAGGGTTCCTGGAATTTTTGCTCATTGCTGGCAATTGATGGTGGTGGTGGTGATAAAGATGGTGGGTGCATTCTTCATATGGGTTGCTCCTGGTTCTGACATATATTGACCATGTGACCCTAGGCAACTCACTTAACCCTTCAGAGCTCTAGGCAAGTCTCTGTAACTATCAGTTTCAGATAAGTTGGGAGTTCTCTATACCTGTGAAGTCAGAGTCCATATCCTATACTTATCCATGTGAAAGCATTTAAAATGTATAGCATGTCCCAAAAGTCTTAGTCTAATAGCTTAAAACAGCATTAAATTTTTTGGGACATCTTGTATAACTATGTGATAAGAACTAGTGCAATCTTCATAAGAATAGTTTACCTTACTGACCCTCCTCTTGTGCAGAAAAAAAAAAATGTTCATTGCAATATCTGAACAAACTCTCTCTCCTTCCAATCCATTTACAGAGTAGGGCTATTTTGACAAATACTTATGCCAGGCCAACCAGGATAGATTCCAGGGGATCTCCCTGATGGCAGTGAGCTATGGGACTGCTTAAAGATTTCACTCCCCAGCATCTGTGGAGTGGCCCTGAGGCTCGAGCTCTGAGAGATGCAAGGATGACTCTCATCCCAGCTCTCTCAGGGAGTAGTGGATGAGCAAAGAGCACTACTGGCTCCAAGAAGTACAGTTGGATTATTTGGCAGCGAGGAGGGGGAAGGACTTGAAATCACTTTACAGAAGGCAGTAAAAGGGACAGCACCTTAGAACTGGGGGGAACTTATACACTCTGGAAAGAGACTCTGACTGCCCAAACCCACTATACCACAGTACCTGAGAATTGGGGGCAACTTATACACTGCGGAAAGAGACTCTGACTGCTTAAAGCCACTTTGAAAGAATAAGTTTGTCTCTCCCCGTCCCAGAGTGACACCTCAGTGCTGTTCATATAACATCATTCAAGACACAGATTTGAGTCAATTGGAGGAGTCAAAGTGTAAAGAGGAAGATAGTGGTAAGATAAGGAAGGATGCAAATGTCATTTATGGTTGACTTTGGAATGTGGTTAGAACCATTTATCCCTGTCTCTTCTACCTCATCGTTTTCTCAAGACTGGCCTCAGCCCAACCATCTCTGTTCTACCCTATTCCCAGGGGCCCCAAGCTTGTCCAGGGCTCTGGGCTGAACACGAGTCCAGATCATTGTGATAATCTTCTTGTGTACAAAAGTTTTTTCATTGATCTAGAGCACGAAGAAACATTAGAAATGATATAGTCCAATTCCTGCACTTTATTTTTAGGCTTATTCTTTCTTAAATGTATTTTATTACTTCTTTATTTAAAAAAAAAACAAAAAACAAAAAACAAAACCAGAGGAGGTGATTATTTGGGCTCCGGGCTGGGCCCCTTGCCCTCTATCCATAATGGAGCTCCAGGTTCATCCCGTCGTGGATCTCATAGTCTGCCAGGGTCACGTGGTCCTTGAAGACCGTGTACCATTTCTTCAGGACGATCTTGTTCCAGCAGGTGCCCGTCTGGGCCGCGATCAGTTTCTTCAGGTCCCCTATGGAGTCTTCGGGGTTGCACTTCACACGGACCTTCTTGCCTAGTCGATCGTTGCACACAACCTCGATTATGGTACCGGGATGCCCTCAGCCACCAGCAGCTGCAGCTCCAGCTTCACTGCCAACACACACTGGCATTGCTTGGCTGCGGCTGCCCTTTATGGGAGCCAGAAACCGGAAACCGGGGAAGTGCAAAACCCGGAAGCCGCTCTATTGTGAAAATTGAACCTGTGAACACTGCACCCCGCCCGCCTTCCCCCCCCCCACTTCAAAATGCTGGCTCTAAGTATCAGGAGCTTCCAAGATACTTGAGAATTGCAGTGTTAAATAATCCAGATGCACATGGTCTTGTCAATCCTTGGGAGACTGGCAGCACTCTCCAAGAGCCTACACTTAACAATCAACTATTTCCTTCCAAACTTCCTCCTTTCCCCAAACAATGAGGGATTGGAGCAGATGTCCTGCTGTCTCCTCCAGCCCTGGCAATCCAGGCTGTGCTCTCATATTCTGACAAGACCTGACTTTGAAGGAGATGGTCAGAAAGCCAAAACAGCCAATCTCCAGCATGTGGCACCTAGAGGAAGACTTTCCCTAAACTAGGAACTTTCCTCTCTTTTAAATGATCTTCCTAAGGCTGCCTCTGGTTACTGCAGACTACCTCCTTTCCCTGCCCATTACTGACTTTTCTTTAATTTCCCAGAATCCATTTGGTTTCCTTTCTTTGGCTTAGGATGATGACTTATAGATACCAATCAGGCAGAGCTGGTAAGTCTGCGGTCATGGGGGAGAGGGGTCCTCTGGCTTGGTCTGGCTTAGGATGATGACTTATAGATACCAATCAGGCAGAGCTGGTAAGTCTGCGGTCATGGGGGAGAGGGGTCCTCTGGCTTGGTCTGATCTGGCCAGTAGTAGCAGCACCATTGGCCTTGGAGTCTGTCCCATCTGGTGCTTGGGTTTGGGGCATGGGAGGGGGGAGGGAGGAAGGAGATGAAGCTCCACAGACAGAACCTTTGGCAGCACTGCTCCCACCCCAATCCTCCTCTTCACATTGTGTGGGACAGCAACTAAATCTAAAATTAAAACTCAGAGGCTTCTCAAGTATAACTTAGAAAAGGAATTTTATCATGATCCTGTGGGAAAGGGTGGTCTCAGAACCAAACCGAAAGACAATCAGTTGAGAGAGGTGGAGCCCAGAGGGCAGAACTTAGCTTTATACCCTAATGCAAACAACCCCCACCCCACCACTGACCTTTACTCTCATTGGTGGAGTTCAGGCTCACAATTTAAATGCAGAAATCTACTACCCCAGGTACAATTTAGCCAATGCCAAACTCTTAAAAACACTTTTATCCTTATTTGGCAAGGACACAGTTCAGGTGATTTTTAGTAACTCGAAACTTAGGCCCAGCTGTCAATCAGAAGCCTTGAGCCATGTGAAAAGTCCCCACCTCCATTTATCCCACTCAATTCACAGAAAGGCTGAGACCCAGATTCCGTGAGAGGGCTTCACCATCCCACTCAACATTGTTGGGCTCACTGAACAAAGAAACAAACCCACCACAGCCCCTTCTCACCCCTCCTGTCTGGATCACCCTGCTAATTAATTAGTCAAAGGGTTGCTGGTCTGCCCTCTTCTTTTCCCTGATCATCCCCCATCCCCCCACCCCCATGCATATAACTATTTACTTTAGACCTTTGGCTGTTGGTTTCTCCTTGGCCTACAGACTGTGCAGTGGAGGCTGGCCCCAGAGAACCTACTGAGGGAAACATGTAAATCCCCTTTTCTATAGGCACTATCCCCACCTGTGGTAAGTAGGGAAAAAACTTAGAGACAAAAGTATACAATCTCTAAGATGACTAGCTAAGGACTGAATTTAGGCATTAGCTGGAAGAAAATAAAGACCATAGCCTTTACTCCAGCTAGAGCTCCTCCCAACATATAGCTGTGTACAGTGAGAGGAAACAGGATTAGAACTCAGAAGTGCTACTGTGATTGGACGAGCAACTCTTCAGATGAGGGTTGTTCCCAAAGTGGAGTGGGCAGCCTCTAAAGACTGGAGAGAAGGACCATTCTCATTGGACACCTTTGAGGAGAGGCAGAATCAATTACCTTTAGTTGGGATCTTTAAAGGGGAACAGTGCTTCATTTATTGGGGTTTCAATTCAGAGATTCTGATTCCAGTTTCCTCCTAATTAGCTCTGGAGAGACTTCAGCTTCCTGAAGGCAGGCTTTGATTAGGTGAGAATACAATGTCACTGAATAGGTCATAGGCTGGGGTGGGGTTGCTGAGTGGGGGTGGGGTGGGGTAGAAGGCGTGGGCCCATGTGTTACACTAGAATAAGCTATCTCTGGGCCTCTAATTCCAAGGATGATTTTAAATCCCATGTCTGCCTGCATGACCATGAGCAAATTATCTAACTTCCATGAGCCTCGGTTTCTTCATCTGCCAGGATAGCTTATATCCTGTCATTCCCCATCGGGGCCTCAGGAGTCTGAGTGCTAACTGCAAGTCTGAATTCCTTTGCCTTAAAATTGAAGTCTGCCCTATAACCAGGGCTTCAGAAACCTGAGAGTATGTACCCTGTAAGCTCTTCAGCATCTTGGGTCTTGTGGCCTGAAAGACTCTCATTATAGCAAGGGCCTTCCTATCCTTTTGTTTAGGGTGTGGTTAATTTGATTTGGTGTGCAAATGAAATAATATATTTTGGGGGTTAACTAATGCCCCCCCATCTTAATGGGTTCTATCACAGGAATTAAAGGGTCTAAGGTTGTACTTTGAGCTCTTATAGATTCCTTAACTAGGCAAATTTAACTCAATTCAATTGAATAAACATGTATTAATCACCTGTGTACAAAAGCGCTATGGATGTTTGGATCATGGATTTCAAGAGTTGGGGTAGGGGGTGCCTCTTGGAGCAGCTGTGCAGAAGCCAATAATCTGATATGGAGTATATTCTTACCCCGCTGGAATGTTACTTCCCTTGACATATTTCGTATTGATCCTTAATTAACCTTTGGATGGAATTTTCATCATCTGTGGAGCAAAGCTCTTCTAAAAGCCTGTGCTGATGGAGGTGCTAACCACTTGTATCAAGTCACTGAAGGAGAACAGCAGAGTAATGACAGTTGAAGAGGAAGTTGGACAAGAATCCCAAATGAGCAAAAAAAAAAAATGCATCAAACACGGAAAAGCAGCAGTTCCTGTAAGCAGCTTGGTTTTAGCATAAAAAACAAAAACACATAAACTGCCGATTCTTTGGAGCAAGTGAGTTAATTTCATCTGTATCAGCCCAGTAAAGCTTATAGACTTGTAATATCTGGTAAGAAATCCTTAGGCTAGTAAGCAATTGATAATTAATAATTAGTCACATAACCATATAATGATAATATAAAAATGGTAGTCACATGACTGCTTATTACTGGAGAAATAATTGTCATAAGGTCTAGTATAGAGAAAGCTCCATTTTAGAGATTCCTTTGAAAACTGTATACCAGAGGTTCTTAACTATGTGTCATGAACACCCTCTGCATTCTGACAAAACCTGTGGACCCCTTCCCAGAATGATGCTTTTAAACAAATAAAATATATGGTTATGAAGGAAACCAATTATATATGAATACAGTTGTCAAAATATAAAAGAAATTCATGGATACCTAAATTGTGGCCTCTGCACTAACAGAAACTAAAATAAACACTATCATTTTACTTAATAAAAAAAAGAGTTGTTAGAGGATATTTTGTCCCACCCCTTCATTGTACAGATGGGGAAATTGCCCAATTAGCTTCAGTCTCTTCTATAGGCAGTGTGGCCTAATGGAAAGAGAGGGTTTTGGAGCAGGAGGGATCAGGGTTCAAGTCCCATTTCTTATCTATACCAGCACCTTATAAATACTTGTGAACTGATTGCTCAGTGACCTAGACAACTCTTTGAGATTATAATTTGTGGAGAAGATTCTGACCTGCATTGGTAGAAGGAACTTTCTTGGCATGGAGTTTTCTGTATTAGTGAAATCACAGGTTCAGTCTCTATCCTTACTCTATGACTGTCATTTTATTTTCGTGTCTTAACACAATGCTTGGCACTCAGAATGTATTTAATATATTTTTAATATTAAGATGAAAAAATTTAGGTGGCATATACTACTTGTCTTCAAGGGCTGGAAAGTTTGCAGTGGAGAAGAGGGGTTAGCCTTGGTGTGTTTGCCACCTTCTACATGAGACCAATGTCTCTCCAGCTGCTAGTGCTTCACCCTCTAAAATTACTTTCCATATACTCTTGTATATATTTTGTATGGGACCAATTACATGTTGCCTGCTCCATTAGAATGTAAACTCCTTATAGGCAGGGTCATTTTTTACTTTTTTAAAATATAATTTTAACTTTTTTGTTATTTGGAACTTGACAGACACAGTTTAGTGACATTATGGACACAGTTCCAAGTTATTTATCAGAATGGATGGACCAATTCACTCCCTCTATCAACAGTGCATTAATGTACCACTACTCCCACAATCCCTCCAACATTTGTGACTATCCCCTTTTGTCATGTTTACTAGACTGATGGGTACTTTTTTTTTTGTTTTTTTGGCAGGGCAATTGGGGTTAAGTTGCCCAAGGTCACACAGCTAGTACATGTGTCAAGTGTCAGGCTGGATTTGAACTCAGGTCCTCCTGACTCCAGGGCTGGCACTCTACTCACTGCACCACCCAGCTGCACCACCCATTTTAATTTGAATTTCACTTATTATTAGCAACTGGGAGGATTTTTTTTTTCATATGGCTATTGATAGCTTGGATTTTTCCTTAGAGAAGTGTCCATTCATATCTTTTAACTATATGAAAGAATGACTTGTTTATATTCAAATCTGATACACACACACATCTTGTATATCAAACTTTTATCAGAGCAATTTACTGCAAAGCTCTTTCCCTCAGTTAATTGTTTCCCTTCTAATTTCAGCTGAATTGATTTTGTTTGTGCAGAGCTTTTCAGTTTTATGTAATCAATATTGTCTATTTTATCTTGAGATAATATTTGTAAAAAGCATGTAGCACAGTGCCTACCACATAACAGGCACTATGTAAATACTTATTCCCTTCCCCAATTCTGTTATCATCTATGACACTTTGTATTGCTCTCTAGACACCTCTTCCCCCAGTCTCTTGCCTTTTTTCCTATTGCAAAGAGTCTGACACATACTAAGTGCTTAATAAATGTGTGTTAATTGATTGAAGGTAGAACTAGGACCAGTGGGTAGAAATTACAGGGAAGCAAGTTTCTGCTACTTCTAAACTCCCTATAAAATAAGGAAAATTATTAGTACTGTTCAAAAAAAGGATGAGCTTTCTCAGAAGGTAGATACTCCTGCTCAAAAAACACCTTAACCTCTGCATCCTGGATAAAATACAAAGACTTCTATTTAACTTTCAAAGGCCTTCACAAATGGACCTCCAGCCTGCCTACTTTTCCAGGCTTGTTGCACATTATTTTCCTTCAGGTACTTTACATTCCAACCAAATGGACCTACTTTGTATCCCAGGCATGAAATCTTCCATTTTCCATCTCAGTATCTTTACACTGTCCTGGAATGCACTATTTTGTCACCTCTGCCCTGTAGAACCTTGAGCTCCATTCAGAACTTGGTTCAAGCACTACTTGCTATAAGAACCTGAGCCTTTCTGTTGATAGGGACCTCTTCCCAGAAATCACTTTTATCACTTACCGGGGGTAATTTTCTTGGGGGAAAAACCCAGTAACAATCTTGTGGGAAGGTGTCACACTTCGGTTTGTAAGAAATCTTCTTGTTGGTTCATATTGGTATCCCCAAGGGTTTGCATAATAGACATAATAAACACACATTAACTGGTTTATTTTTTAAACTACATTTTATTTTCAGTTGTAAATTCTTTCTCCCAGAGAAATCAAAGAAAACAAAATCATTTTACAAACATGTAGAGTCAAGCAAAACAAATTTCTGCATTGGTCCTGTTAATAAGAACAAAAGAACTAAGCCTCTATCTGCACCCTGAGTCCCTCACCTCCTTTCCTGGAGGTGAGTAGCACTGTTCTATCCTGTGCCCTCTGGCACTGTGGTCTGTTATGGTGCTGATCAAAGTTTCAAAGTCTTGTAGAGTTGCTCGTCTTTACAATATTGTTTGTCAATGTATAAATCGTTCTGCTCTTTCTGCTCCCTTCCCTCTGCAGCAGTGTGTATGAGCCTTGCTCAGTTTCTCTGAATCCATGATTACTTGATTCCTAAAGCACATGCACCGCCCGCCTATACTTTAGGGGCCCCTGGAAACCCGATGGAAGCCGCGCTATTAACTTTGCTCTTTTTTAAAAGTTATTTTAGCCTTTTATATTTTTAAAAGAAAAAAAAAAGAGAGGGAAGACGCGCACATTTGGGCTCCGGGGCGTGCCCCTCGCCCTCTAACCATAGTAGAGCTCCAGGTTCATCCCGTCGTGGATCTCATAGTCTGCCAGGGTCACGTGGTCCTTGAAGACCGTGTACCATTTCTTCAGGACGATCTTGTTCCAGCGGGTGCCCGTCTGGGCCGCGATCAGTTTCTTCAAGTCCCCTATGGAGTCTTCGGGGTTGCATTTCACACGGACCTTCTTGCCCAGCCGATCGTTGCACACGACCTCGATCATGGTACCGGGATGCCCTCAGCCACCAGCAGCTGCAGCTCCGGCTTCACTGAGAACGCACACTGGCACTGCCCGGCCGCGGCTGCCTTTTATGAGAGCCAGAAACCGGAAACCGGAAGTGCGAAACCCAGAAGCCGCTCTATTAACTTGTGAAAATTGAACCTGTGAACACCCCCGCTCCCCGCCCCCTCCCCACCCCCCCACTTCAAAATGCTGGCTCTAAGTATCAGGAGCTTCCTAGATACTTGAGAGTTGCAATGTTAAATAATCAAGATGCACAAGTACTTGTCAATCCTTGGAGACTGGGAGGGCCCTCCTTGAGTCCACACTTAAAAACTAGCTATTCCCTTCCAAACTTCCTCCTTTCCCCAAACAACGAGGGATTGGAGCAGATGTCCTGCTGTCCTCTCCAGCCCTGGCAATCCAGGCCGTGCTCTCATATTCTGACGAGATCTGACTTTGAACCAGCTGGTCAGAAAGCTGAGACAGCCAGAGTCTCCAGCATGTGGCACTTTATGGAAGCCTTTCCCCTAAACTAGGAACTTCCCTATCTTTTAAGTGGTTTTCCTAAGGCTGCCTCCGGTTACTGCAGACTACCTCCTTTCCCTGCCCATTACTGACTTTTCTTTAATTTCCCAGAATCCATTTGGTTTCCTTTCTTTGGTTTAGGATGATGACTTATAGATACCAATCAGGCAGAGCTGGTAGGACTGGGGGCATGGGGGAGAGGGGCCCTCTGGCTTGGCCTGACCTGGCCAGTAGTAGCAGCACCATTGGCCTTGGAGTCTGCCCATCTGGTGCTTGGGTCTGGGGCAGGAGGTAGAGGGGGAAAGGAGATGGAGCTCAATAGAGCCTTTGGCAGCATTGCTCCCACCCCAGTCCACCACTTCACATTGTTCACATTCACTGAACAAAGAAATAAACCCACTGCAACCTCTTCTCACCCCTCCAGTCTGAATCACTCTGCTAATTAGTCAAAGCCTTGATGGCCTGCCCTCTTCTTTTCCCTGCTTATCCTCTACCCACCAATGCCCCAACCCCATAACTTTTTTTACTTTAGATATTTGGCTTTTGGTTTGGCCTTGGCCTGTGGCCTGTGCAGTGGAGGTTGGCCCCAGAGAACCTACTGGGGGAAACATGTAAATCCCTTTTTCTATAGACACTATCTCCACCTGTGGTAAGTGGAGAAAAAACTCAGGGACAGAAATGCACAATCTCAAAGGTAAGTAGCTAAGGACTGAGTTTAGGCCAGGGGTGGGATATCTGCAGCCTCAAGGCCACGTGCAGCCTTCTAGGTCTTTGGGTTTGGCCTTTTGACTGAGTCCAAGTTTTATGGAACAAATCCCTATATTAATAGCATTTGTTCTGTGAAGTTTGGATTAAGTCAAAGGGCCTAGGGGGTCACAAGTGACCTTGAGGCCTCAGGTTCCCCACCCCTGGTTTAGGCACTAGCTGGAGGAAAATAAGTATTGTAGCCTTTACTTCAGCTATAGTTCCTCGAGGCTCATCGATGATGTGTGAGAGGAAATAGGATTAGAACTCAGAAGTGCTACTGTGATTGGATGAATGACTTTTCCCAAAGTGGAATGGGCTGCCTCTGAAGACTGGGGAGAAGGACCATTCTCACTGGACACCTTTGAGGTGAGGCAGAATCGAGTACTTTTAGTTGGGATCTTTAAAGGGGAACAGTGCTTCAGTTATTGGGGGGGGGAAGGTTCAGTTTGGAGATTCTGATTCCAGTTTCCTCCTAGTTAGCTCTGGAGAAACTTCAGCTTCCTGAGGGCAGGCTTTGATTAGGTGAGAATACAATGTCACTGAATAGGTCATAGGCTGGACTGCTCTGGGGTGGAAGGGATGGGCCTTCATAGTATAATGGAAGGTGCAGTACCTCTGGCCCTCTAATTCCAAGGATCTTATTCAAATTCCATCTCTGACATCTACTGCCTGTGTGACCTTGGGCAAATCATCTAACCTCCATGAGCCCCAGTTTCTTCATCTGCAAAGATAGCTTATATCCTGTCATCCCCCATGGGGGCCTCAGGAGTCCAAGTGCAAACTGAAAGTCTGAATTCCTTTGCCTTATTATTAAAGTCTCCTTTGTATTTAGGGCTCCTGAAGACTGGGAGTAAGTATCCTGTAAGTTCCTCCAGCATCTTGGGTCTTGTGGCCTGGGAGACTCTCTTTCTCATTATAGCAAAGGCCTTCCTATCCTTTTATTTAGGATGTGGTTAATTTGATTTGGTGTACAAATGAAATTATATATTTTGGGGGTTACCTAATGCCTCCCATCTTAATGGGTTCAAGCACAGGAATTAAAGGGTCCAAGGTTGTAGTTTGAGTTCTTATAGATCCCTTAGTAGGCAAATTCAATTCGTTTGAATAATCATGTCTTATCACCCATATACGAAGCACTATGGATAATTGGATCATGAATTTAAAGAGTTGGCAGGGACCATAGAGGATATTTAGTCCCACCCCTTCATTGTTCAGATGGGGAAATTGCCCAATTAGCTTCATTCTTTTCTATAGGCAGTGTTGCATAATGGAAAGAGAGGGCTTTGGAGCCAAGAGAATCAGGGTTCAAGTTCCTTATTTCTTATCTATACCATCACATAGTAATAATACCTTATAATAAATAGTACTTTCATAATAATAATAATACCTTATAAATTCTTGTGAACTGATTGCTCAGTGACCACAATCTGCAGAGAAGATGGTAACTTGCATTGGTAGAGGGAGCTTCCTCACCATGGGCTTCTCTATATTAATAAAATCACAGGTTCAGATCCTATCCTTGTTCTATGACTGTGTCATTCTATCTTTGTGTCTTAACACAATTCCTTACACTCAGAATACATTTAATTTTTTTTTTTTAAATTAAGATGAAGCTGGGAACATGGTGTAGTAAGTCAGAAAATTCCGGGCTCTCCAAATTTTTCCTCAACAAACAAGACAGAACATAGTCTCAAAGTGAATGTATTGTGGGAAAACTAAACCAAAGTCAGGGTAAAGTAGGCTCTAAGACAACTTGCAAAGACCTTAGGAAAGGCCACATCCATAGCCAAGGCATCTCAGACTGCTGATGTAGAGGTGGCCGTGGTATCCCTGCTCAGACTCTTTTCTGCCCATCATGCTTCCATTTGACTCCTGCAAAGCTTCTGTTGAGTTTTCTGGTAACACCGTTGGGTTCTGAGATGCTTTCTCCATTGAGCTGGAATTGTTGACACATTCTCAAGGCTACTTTGCTTCTAGTATCACTGGGAAAAGGGCAAGGCTACTTTCCCACTTCTACTGTACTTCCTTCCAGGAAACTCAGATGAGCTGCTGCTGCCCCCTTGTGGTTCCTAGCTTCCATGCAATTTCTTTCACCACACAGCCAAGGGTCCCATTATCTCTCACTCCCTGTCTACATGGCTATTTTACATTGAGCTGATTGTATTTATTGATTAGCCAAGCTATAGTAGTATTGAGAATAAACATTTATAAAGTGTACAGACTGCTGAGGACTATTCTCGATTCTCAACATGCTTCATTTCTAAACAGCCAAAAAGAGACCCTAGGTCTACAGCTGGAAGGAGCCTTCGAGGCCATGTAGTCCAATCCCTCATTTCACAGATGGAAAAATGGAGGCCCATTGAGGTTAAGTGAGTTAGGATGATAGATTTCTAGCTAAATGGGGCCAGAGGTCATCTAGTCTACACTCTTCATTTTACTGATGAAGGAAATGAGTCCCAGATGAATAAAGAATTATAGATCTGCCATAATTGACTGCCAATATTGTGATCAACAAGAAAAACTCCAATTAATATTGTGAGAAGTGTGATATAGTATAAAAAGCACAGATCTGAGAGATAGGAGGCTAGAGGTCTACTATGATGATGAATGAGTTACTTAACCTTTTGAGTCTCAGTTTCCTTATCTGCAAAATGGAAAGAATAAACTCATCCTATTTACTTCATAGGGTTATGGTGAGCAAAACATGAAAACTGTATTTTGTTAAATCACAATAGAATCTACATACATTGTGATTTAACAAAATACAGTTTTATTAAAAAGCATTCCTGAGTTCATAGTAACTTCTTGTCAACATGTATTTTCTCCACCAACAGATAACTATAGTATGACTACTATCATAGAGAGAGCCATCATTTTTTAGAGGGTACTTAATACTGGAAAAGGTTGGGAGCCATTGATCTAGTGCAAATAGAGGTAACAGAAGGTATCATTATTATGAAAAATCTGTAACAGTGTAAACATTACAGGCAGTTTCCAAGGACTATCCAGGATTAACGTGGTTGAAACTTAAATAGACAGGAATGTATCATGCTTCTTCCTTGCTGGAGAAACTTAAACCGCCCCCTGCTTTAGAATCACAGATTAGAGCTGGCAAGGACCCTAGAAATAATCTTGTCCAACTCCCTCATTTTACAGAAAATGAGGCCCCTGGAGATTAAATTATTTCCTCAAGATCATACAGATAAGAGGCTGCAAAGCTCACACTTGAGTCTTACTTAGAATTGTTCCCACTACTTTATCTAAATCATATTTATCTACAATAGAAGCCAGTGGGGCATCCCTCAACTTAGGGGGTGAGTGCCCCAGGGGATGACCACCCAAGTTACTCCATGGGTCAGTACCCAGAAGACTATAGCTCATGAGCCCCCACTAATGTGTTTATCTTTAACCATTAACCAGAGAACACAATCAGCTTAATGTAAAGATATTTAACAAAATAGAAACAAATCATAGTCCCATGGTGTTCACCCTTTCATAAATACACACAATATCAAAAATTAGGCAGCTAGGTGGTGCAGCAGATAGAACACTGGGCCTGGAGTCAGGAAGACTCATCTTTGTGAGTTCAAATCTGGTCTTACACGCTTACTAGTTGTGTGACCCTGGGCAAGTCATTTTACCCTGTTTGCTTCAGTTTCTTTATCTGTCAAATGAGCTAGAAAAGAAAATGGCAAATCACTCTGTTATCTTTGCCAAGAAAAACCACAAAATGGAGTTACAAAGAGTCAGACATGACTGACAACAACAACACATAAGCAGAACATACATGGTAAGGCGCACAAGCAAGGATTCTGTGTGACCAGGAGAAGTGTACACACATACGCACACACACACACACATACATACACACATGATGTGTATGCAACTCACACCTCCAGTGCCTTCAACTATGCAGAGCCAATGATTTCTCTTAGCGATGTCATTGGACTGCTCACCCTAACACAGATCTGTTCTTGGTTTCATCATTGCCACTGGGCACCACTCCAGTGATTTCTATCTAGAATGTAAGTTATTTGGGAGCAAATCAGATAGGTAGCACAGTGGATGGAGTGCTGCTCCTGAAGTCAGAAAGACTCATTTTTATGAGTTTAAATCTGGCCTCAGACACTTACTAGCCATGTGACCCTGGGCAAAGTTTCCTATCTGTAAAATGAGCTAGAGAAGGACATGGCAAACCACTCTTGTATCTTTGTCAAGAAAACCCCAAATGGGGTCATGGAGAGTCAGCCAAGATTGAAAATGACTGAACAAGAAGGAAAGAAATATTAAATACTAACTTTGTGCCAGATTCTATGCTGAGTGCTGGGGATACAAATATAAGCAAAGAAAAAAAATAATACTGGCCTTGCTCTCTATATTAGGAAGGCAGAATTTATGATTTCAAAGAGAATCTCATATGTGCCTAAAAGGTCCGGAACCGCAGGATATAAGGAATTCTCTAGGCAGAAGGCAGGAGAACTAAAGCATGTATTTACACTCCACAGTAACAAGCCCACAAACCAGCGTCCCCATTTTGATATTTTCATCAAAAGCTTCCAGGCCCAATAAGTCCGCCTCACAAGGGTAACCAGGAGGCCACAGAGAAGCGAGATGGTATAAGGCAAAATCGTATACATGCTTCCCCTCTACAGTAAGAAGATTACCCACTAGCCTCCAGTCAGCTCTGCTACCAGCAGCTCAACTTCAGCTGTAGGCGTCTCTGGCTCCAACCAGAAAAGGAAGAGAGGATCTTCAAGCTGTCCTCTCCCCTCTTATAGAGTTTTTGACATCATCAAGTGCTGCCTGAATGACCAGGGCTGATTGGTTCTTGACTTGGCCCCTCCCTCTAGCGTAGACCAGTCCCCTCAGCCAGCCCCATGACTCATCACACAGGAAGTTCTCTGATTCCTGGCATGGTCGCTGGGCTTCCTGCCCCGGAAGAGCAAGCCCCAGTGTCCAGAGAAGCTCAATGAGGTAAGCTGAGTCATTCAAAGAAAACAAAGTCCATTCTGGTTACACCCGCCAGGAGCTTACATTCTAATTGGAGAAAACAATACAATAGGGAAGTTAAAAAGGGGAGATAGAAGGTACCCACGTGGGGATATGATGGAGAAGATTAGAGAGTTGAGAGGGGGATCTCCAAAAGGGTGGCCCCTGAAGGGAATCCTCAGTGGGAGAAGGGGTTCCAGGGTGAGAGTTACCTAGAAGTCAAATATCTCATTTGCCTGCCTCTATAGTATTTATATCTGATATTTTACAATATTTTAATTGTAAAAAGGGCTCACCAATGTTTATCTGCTTGGAGAGCCTTGGGACTGAGGATAAAAGGCCTGGAGACCACTGGATGGACCTCTGAGAGGTGGGGGGAGGGGAAAACAATGGATAAAAAGAGACAGATTTCAGTTTTCCAGGATTTCTGGTGTGGGGCTCAAATGAACCAGAGTTTTTATTGAAAGAATATTATTCAACTATTTAAAAGCAAAGTTTAAAAATTAATCCTGACTGTTCACAATTTCATTACCCTGAGCAAAGAATGAGCTAATAGTTGTGTTAAGGAGGGGAAAACAATAATAATAACAAAAAAAAAATCAACCAAAAACTCCTTCTTAAGTAGGCTCCCAGAGTTCTTTTCCAAAGAGAGAGTTGTCTACCTATTTTCCTACAAGAAATTTTTTTCCTCTGGATGGCAGAGACCAGGGCCACATAGAGTCAGGGCTAAAGGAAGGAGTTGGGAAAGAGTAACTCAGGGACAGGGAGAGGCAAGAAAATGAGTGTTCTGGACTCCAGACCCTGTGCTTTATCCACTTTGCCATCTAGCTGCCCCTTTGTCAGGATGACCTGAGTTCGGATGACCTCAGACACTAACTGGCTGTGTGACCCCGGGCAAATCATTTTAACCCTGTTTGCCTCAGTTCCTCACCAAAAAACATGAGCTGAAAAAGAGAATGGCAAACCACTCCAATATCTTTGCCGTTGAAACCCCAAATGGGATCACCCAGAGTGGGACATGACTGAACAACAAACTTAGCCTAAAGTCTACCAGAAACAATTTTAGATAACATTTTTTATTTTAATTTTTAAAAATTAATTAAATTAATTTAATTAGGATTAAATTTTAATTATTTAAATAAATTTAAAGTTTAATTAAAATAATTTTGTTTAACATTTATTTGACAGTTAATTAAGCATTTATTAAATCCATATTGCATACAAGTCACTGTACTAAATGCTAGAGATACAAAGAAACCAAAAAGACAGTACCTTACCTTAAGAAGATCACAGTCTAAGGCAGGGACCAACCTGGCAACAATTATATACAAACATTGAGTGGAATGCTGAAATAGTGAAGACCCCTCCATGTGGGACAAGACCTTACCTCTCCTATCATCCATCTCTACCCTGTACCCCTTCTATATTTTTAGAAACTGCTCTGCTGAGAAAGTAGAGACAAGAAATTAAATCAGTAGACACCTGCAAGGTCCTGTTTATCTAGCTTTTACTCCCTTTTTGCTGAATACCACTCCCTGGTCTCACACTTGCCTTTTTGTCCTTTGTTCTCTGTTGCTGGGGAGAAAATGCCGCATTTAGAATGTGAGTTCCAAATCCAATCAATGGGAAGAGGAGCCAGTAGGGGGTGGGGGAACTTTGCATAAGGGTCTATATAACTTGCTTTGAGCCGTATGCCCCACCCCCCCCCACTTGTTGGGGTGTGTCCTTTCTCATGAGAATGTAATAAACTCCTTTTTGCCTTTTCCCAAGAACAGTCTCTGCATATTTTTTTCTTTTTTTTAAATTTATTTAATATATTTAGTTTTCAGCATTGATTTTCACAAAAGTTTGAATTACAAACTTTTTGCCCATTTCTACCCTCCCCTCACTCCAAGATGGTGTATATTCTGGTTGCCCTGTTACCCAGTCAGCCCTCCCATCTGTCACCCCACTCCCCTTCCATCCCCCTTAACTTTCTTCTCTTGTAGGACAAGATAAATTTCTATGCCCCTTTGCCTGTGTATCTTATTTCCTAGTTGCATGAAAAAACTTTTTTTTGTTGTTGTTGTTTTTGAACATCTGTTTTTTAAACTTTGAGTTCCAAATTCTCTCCCCTCTTCCCTCCCCACCTACTCTCCCTAAGAAGGCAAGCAATTCAACATAGGCCACATGCATATCATTATGTAAAACCCTTCCACAATACTCATGTTGTGAAAGATTAACTATGTTTTGCTCCTTCCTAACCTATCCCCCTTTATTGAATTTTCTCCCTAGACCCTGTCCCTTTTCGAAAATGTTTGTTTTTTATTACCTCCTCTGCCCATCCGCCTTCACTTCTATCATCTCGCCTTTTTTATCTTCTTCCTCCTTCTTTCCTGTGGGGTAAGATACCCAAGTGAGTATGTATGGTATTCCCTCCTCAGGTCAAATACGATGAGAGCAAGATTTACTCATTCCCCCTCACCTGCCCCCTCTTCCCTTCCTACAGAACCACTTTTTCTTGCCTCTTTTATGTGAGATAATTTACCCATTCTATCTCTCCCTTTCTCCCTCTCTCAATATATTCCTCTCTTATCCCTTAAATTGATTTTATTTTTTTAGATATCATCCCTTCATATTCAACTCACCCTTTGCCCTTTGTGTGTGTGTGTGTGTGTGTGTATCTACATATATACATAGACACACACATATGTATAAATATGTATATACACACACACATATATATATATATATGCATATTCCTTTCAGCTACTATGATATTGAGGTCTCATGAATCATATACATCATCTTTCCATGTAGGAATGTAAACAAAACAGTTCAACTTTAGTAAGTCCCTTATGATTTCTCTTTCTTGTTTACCTTTTCATGCTTCTCTTGATTCTTGTGTCTGAAAGTCACATTTTCTATTCAGCTCTGGTCTTTTCATTGAGAAAGCTTGAAAGTCCTCTATTTTATTGAAAATCCATATTTTGCCTTGGAGCATGATACTCAGTTTTGCTGGGTAGGTGATTCTTGGTTTTAATCCTAGCTCCATTGACCTCCGGAATATCATACTCCAAGCCCTTCGGTTCCTTAATGTGGAAGCTGCCAGATCCTGTATTATCCTGATTGTTTTTCCACAATATTCAAATTGTTTCTTTCTGGCTGTTTGCAGTATTTTCTCCTTGACCTGGGAGCTCTGGAATTTGGTGGCAATGTTCCTAGGAGTTTTCTTTTTGGGATCTTTTTGAGGAGGTGATCTGTGGATTCTTTCAATTTCTATTTTACCCTCTGGCTCTAGAACATCAGGGCAGTTCTCCTTGACAATTTCTTGAAAGATGATATCTAGACTTTTTTTTTTGATCATGGCTTTCAGGTAGTCCAATAATTTTTAAATTATCTCTCCTGGATCTATTTTCTAGGTCAGTGGTTTTTCCAATGAGATATTTGACATTGTCTTCCATTTTTTCATTCCTTTGGTTCTGTTTTGTAATATCTTGATTTCTCATAAAGTCACTAGCTTCTACTTGCTCCAATCTAATTTTTAAGGTAGTATTTTCTTCAGTGGTCTTTTGGACCTCCTTTTCCATTTGGGTAATTCTGCCTTTCAAGGCATTCTTCTCCTCATTGGCTTTTTGGAGCTCTTTTGCCATTTGAGTTAGTCTATTTTTTAAAGTGTTGTTTTCTTCGATATTTTTTTCAGTATGTTTTTGGGTCTCCTTTAGCAAGTCATTGACTTGTTTTTCATGGTTTTCTTGGATCATTCTCATTTCTCTACCCAATTTTTCCTCTCCTTCTCTAACTTGCTTTTCCAACTGCTTTTTGAGTTCTTCCATGGCCTGAGACAAGTTCATGTTTTTCTTGGAGGCTTTTGGTGTAGGCTCTTGCACTTTGTTGACTTCTTCAGGCCATATGTTTTGGTCTTCTTTGCCACCAAAGAAGGATTCTAAAGTCTGAGACTGAATATAAGTGTGTTTTCGATGCCTGGCTATGTTCCCAGACAACTTACTTGACTCTTGAGTCTTTTGTTGGGGTATGGCTGCTTATAGAGCAAAGAGTACTTTGTTCCAAGCTTGAGGGGATGTGCTGTTGATGTCAGAGCTATTTTATACAGCCAGCTCTGCCACACCAGCACTCCTTCTTCCTCCAGAACCACCAACCCGGACCTGATGCAAATCTTAAGCAGGCTCTGCACTCCTGCTCTGATCCGCCACTTAATTCCTCCCACCACATGGGCCTGAGGCCGGAAGTAACTGCAGCTGTAGTTCTGTAGCTGCACCTCCCCTGCTGCCCCTGAGGCAGTGGCCGAACCATAAACTCTGTCCCCGGAAGCTTTTCCAAATAACCTTCTCTGTTGTCTTTGGCGTTTGTGGGTTGAGAAGCCCGGTAACTGCCACAGCTCACTGATTCAGGGTGCTAGGGCCTGTCCTGCCTGGCTCCTGGTCTGGTTGGTCCTGCTGCCTCCCATGCTGAGCTCTGCTCCCCTCCACTTTGTGAGCAATAGACCTCATCCAGTGACCATCCAGGCTGTCCTGGGCTGGATCCCTGTTTCCCTCTGCTATTTTGTGGGTTCTACAGTTCTAGAATTTGTTCAGAGCCATTTTTTATAGGTTTTTGGAGGAATGTGGTGGGGAGCTCACGCCAGTCCCTGCTTTCTGGCTGCCATCTTGGTTCCACCCCCAGAAGTCCTCTCTGCATATTTTTAATGTGAGTAGTGGTCTCTGAATGACACAAACATGAAGTGTTCAGGATAGATTAAATTAATTGAGGATTAAAGGGGATTAAGAGAGGAGGCATTATTAAAAGGTTCAAACCTACCCTTAATGCTAAGAAAAGCCTGTTTATTCAATAGGATTTTCCAAGAATTTGGAAAGTGCTTCAGAAGAGAATATTATTTCTTAAGAAAGGAAAGGAAAAAAGGAGATTTTTTTTTTAATGATTTCCCAGAGGCCAAGTGATATGCCCTATGAATCACCTAGGTAGTTATAGACAGAGCTGGGACTTGAACCCAAATCACCTGATTCCCAATCCAGTCTTCTTATGTTTATATCCACCTAGAAAAAATGAGTTATTGAGTTTATTGAGTATAAGAGTCAGTATCTGAACTGTGGCCTCTAGTTCCACATCCAGAAATCTCAGAGATTCCCTTGGAGACCCTATAATGGGTTTCTCCTAGAAAGAGCAGGATCTGGAATCACGAAGACCTGAGTTCAAATCCAGCCTTGAAAACTAACTCGCTGTGGGACCCTGGGCAAGTCACTTAGCCCCTGCTGAGCCTCAGTTTTTTCCTCTATAAAATGGAGGTAATCATAGAACCTCCTTCCCAGGGTTGTTGTGGGGAACAAACGAATTAATATTTATAAAGTGCTTAGCATAGTGCCTGCACATAGTAGGTGACATATAAATGTTAGTTGTTGTTTCATTATTATTAAAAATCTTAAAGCACTGGGAGTTCTTAAATCAGGGGTCCATGAAGTTGTTGTTAGTTCTTTATCAATATAATTTCTTCCCTTTTCAAGCCTATGGAATTTATTTTATGGCTCTAAAAGCATTATTCTGAAAAGGGGTCCATAGGCTTCGCCAGACTTCAGGGCGGTCCAAAGGGGACACAGAAAAGGATGGGAACCAGGGGCTCAGAAGGAGTACGGTGTAGAAGGAAGAGAGGGATTTAGGGTCCCTGGATTTGAATCTTGACTGTGTCCCCTTGCTACCTTAGGTAAGTGCCTAATCTTCTCTCGGCTCGTTTCTCCAGCTGCAAGATTAAGCCGGTTGGCTTATCGGCCCTCTAAGGTCTTTTCCAGACACAGCTACAAGGTAGGAAATGAAACAGCGCCGCAACGCAAGGTGACGTTAACCAGCACGAGTGCAGTTCTACACCTTCCCAGCAGGGGTCACTGCAGGCAATGATTGATCAGCATCCAGACACAGTTGTAAGGTAGGAAAGGAAGCATCGCCCCAACGCAAGGTGAAGTTAACCACCACGAGTGCAGTTCTAGATCTCCCCAGCAGGGGTCATTGCAGGCGAGGATTGATTAGCTCCTGTATCGGCACCAAAGCTGACCCCGGAAGCAGTTCTCCCTTCTCCCTGGCCACTTTAATAATAACGACGCGGGGCTGATCAGCGGCTGCGTGACTCGGCCCGGGCGGGGTAGCCTGCGGAGCCGATACCGCTTTGCGCCGGGGAGCGGAGGGACTGGGGCTCCGAGGGCGCCTTGGCCCCGCCGGTCCTGGGACTCGAAGCTCCAGACGGGAACGTCGTTGCCGGGAGAGGAGGATTGGCTGCTGAGGGGCCGCGGGGGCGGATCCTTAGGGGGGCGGGGAGTGTCCGGGACCCCCGGCGGAGGCGATACAGTTTGGAAGATGGGGAGAGAAGAGCGGCGGTGCCAGAGGAGTCCGTGAACAGAGCCTCCCTGCCCGGCGGAGCAAGCCTCCCCCGGACCGAGGCAAACGTGCGCAGCGCGCACTTCCCGTGCTCGGCCCCCAGCCTCCCTCGGGGTAGTGCGGGGTAAGCGTGTCCCTACTTCGCGGAGGGGACACTGAGGCTGGTCCGGGGCCACCGGAGGTGGCAAGAGGCGGATCTCTCAGCAGTTTGACTCCCGAGTCTAGAGAGCCCAACGCGGTACCTGGTACCGGGTTCGGAAGTAGTATGGGCAGAAATTCCATTCTATCCAGCGAGTATTTATTAAGCGCCCGCTGTGTGCCGGGCACTGTTCTGTATGTTGTGATTACGAAGACGAAAGCTTTACTGGGCTCTGCCCCTTGGAGTGTTTACATTCCACTAGAGGAAAACGGCTTGCGCACAGATAAGTATATGCCGGAGAGAGGAGAGGAGAGAGAGAGACAGAGACAGGAGAGAGAAGAGAATCAGAGAGAGAGAGAGAGTGAGAATATATGAGAGAATAAACTTTACAAACCAAAACTGGAAGGGATTTGACTACTTGGAAGGTTGAGTGCAGCTTAGGAAAAAGATGACCACTTAGCCCTTAATAAAGTGCCTTCCCTTTCTAGCACCGCCTTCCTCCTGGGCTACCGGTACCGGCACACCTTGCTCCTCCTGGGGCCCCGGGAGCCTAACGGGCTTCCTCAGGACGTTGCCTTTCTCAGCCAGACCTGAGCATCCACTTCAATGATCCAGAAATCCCGGGCCCCGCTACTCAAAACTCAGGATGTTGGAGACCGAGTGGAAACTCTTATGGTAATAACGGGGATGAGGGGGGGGCTGGGGCCTCAGGGGTGCACGGGGGAGCTGCCCCGGGAGCCCCTTGGGAGAGAAGAGCGTTTCTCTGCTGAGCATTCCCCAGGCCGGGTTGAAGTTCCTTCAGTATGGGTGGGGCAGGGCGGGGCTGGTCCGCCAAGCTGCAGGAATAGATTGAACTAAAAATCGATGTTTTTTGGTCTATCCAGCTTTGAAGCCTTGGCCTTGTTTGTTGCAGCGTCTTTGGGAGAGAGACTGGGTTCATTTGCAAGTGAGGTTCTAGTGCAGTGATGGGGAGATGTGTGTGAGCTCTCTCCCCCTCCCCTAGTCCAGTTCTCTGACCTGGCCCTGGGTGCCCAAAATGAAAGATATTTTTTCTCTCCTTGCTAATGCAGGCCGGAGGGGATAGGCTGGGCTGCAGGGCTTGCTCCCTAGGTCTGTGGGGCATGACAAGGCTTTTTGTATTTGGACTGGCTGCCTGGCATAGAGTGGGGGAGGGAGGGAACAGATAGCCAGGAGATGTCGAACTTGCTTCAAAACAGAGAGAAACTACTATTTCTAAAAGGAGAGATAGGAAGGAATAAGCATTTATAGAGTGCCTCCCATGTGTCAGCCGCTGTGCTAAGTGGTTTTTTGTTCGTTTTACAAATACCTCATTTAATCTCTCTACAATCCTGGGAGATAGGTGTTATATTATCTCTATTTTACAGTTGAAGAAACTGAGGGAAGCAGAGGTGAAGTGAGCTGCCTGAGGTCTTCCAGCCCCATCTCTTTATCCGTGGCCATAGAACCATCTGGTATAAGTAAAAGGCTGTTTGTTTTGTTTTGTTTTAAGCCTCTCTCTAGTGGAGAGGCAAAAACATGGGATTTGGGATAGAAAAGGTTGAACGATGGAAAGGAATGAGCTCCGGCTGCAGCACCATCAGGGAAGCCAGGAAAGAGGCTGAAGGGGATTTCAGATCCTGGGCAGTCTTTGCCGCCTGTTTGAGCTGGTCGGACCGGACGGCTGGGTAGGGCACGGAGCTCGGCTCTGAAGTCTGGTGGCTAAAGTTGGCCCTCCAATGAACTGTCACTTCAGTAATGGTTGGGTCGAGGTTACTCAGCCTGAAGATGAGCGGTCTGGCCTGGATGCCTTCTTCTACACACTTGGGGTCTACCACTGGGAGGGGTGTGGAGGTTAAGTGATCTGCCTGTGTTCACACCTATGGTGAGAGCGGCAGATTTTTTTAAAAGAGCTGGGAAGGGCTTTAGAGTTCATCCAGGCCACCCCCCCCCAATTTTATAAAAGCCTTCCCCCCTCCCTTAATTTGACAGGTGAGAAAAGTGAGGCCCGGAGAGGTTAATGGACTTGTCCAGTTTCACACAGGCAGGAAGTGATGGAGAAGGAATTTGAACCCAGGCCATCTGACCTGTTAGACCATGCAGCGTCTCCACATCTGTTAAGTGGCACAGTGATTCCTGGAGTCAGGAAGACCTGAGTTCAAATCCACCCTCAGATACCATCTGTGTGACCCTGGTCAAGTTACTTAACATCTATTTGCCTCAGTTTCCTCCTTTGTAAGATAAGAATGATGATGGTAATAATAGCACCCAGGGTGCCCTGCCAGAATTGTTGTGAGGGTCAAATGAGATGTTTTTAAAATGTTCTATAAATGCTGGCTATTATGGTTACTGGGTGTGTGACCCTGGGCAAGTCACTTCATCACCGTCTGCCTCGGTTTCCTCATCTGTAAAGTGGGGATAATAGCACCTCCTCCCAGGGTTGTTCTGGGAATCAATTAGATAGCTTTAAAGAACTCTGTAAATCTTTGTGACCTAGGTCCAGTCATTTAACCTCTGCCTCAGTTTCCTCATCTGTAAAATGAGGATAAGAGCATTCATCCAGCAAGGTGGTTGTGAGTTTGTGAAGCACTTGACATGTGCATATTACTAGCTTTAATAATGTCAGAGGAAGGACCTGAACCCAGGACTTGTGCCCTCGGAGTAAGTGCCCCTTGTTTCCGGTAGTCCGTCCCGCGTTTACATGTGGAAGGGTTAGAGCCCAGGCTTCTCTGCTCACCGCCCCCCCCCCCTCCCCTCCTGAGTCCGCCCTACTCTTCTTCCGGCCCCTCCCGCAGGGGCAGGGCCACGCCCTCTTGTTCACCCTAGCCTTCTTATTGGCCAAGCTCCTCCGGCCACCTCGGGATTGGTGGGGGCGGGGCCGGAACCTGCCGGCTTCCTCCCAGGCTGAGGAAGGTTCTTTGCAAACCGTTGTTGGGAGGGAGGGAAGCGAGGGGGCATGAGGAGGAAAGAACCCCACTCCCCCCCACTCCAGGCCGTGCTCCCTGCAAGCAGGCCTCGAGCTCATGGGGTGGAGGGGGAGAGTGAGGCCTCCTGGAGCCCGCTCTCCTTTGTTGAACACCTACTGTGTGCTCAGAGCCTCTTTTGGGGGGGGGGTTGTCCGGTGAGGAGGGGTGCACCGAGGAGAGGCAGTAAGGAGACTGTGACAGGCTTTTCTACGGTGCTTTACTGGTGTTAGTAACACTTTGGCCGCTAGGCGGCGCCATAGTGCGCAGAACCTGGGCTTGGAGTCAGGAAGACAGCCAAGTACCTGAGCTCCGATCCAGCCTGGGACACTCACGTGCTGTGTGACCGTGGGCGAGTCACTTCACCCTGTTTGCAGCTGTCGAGCGAGCTGGAGAAGGAAATGGCAAACCACTGCAGTGTCTTTGCAAGAAAACCCCAAACGGGGTCAGGAGGAATCAGACACGGCGGAAAAGCACCCGCTGGGCACACTGGGCTAAAGCGCCTTTCCAAACATCATCTCCTTGGAGCCTCACAACGACCCTGGGTGGCAGTGGTTATTTTACAGATGGGGAGACTGAGGCAGGCCGAGGTGAAGTGACCGGCTCAGGGGCACACAGCTGGTGTCTGAGGCCGCATTTGAACTGGGTTTCTGGCTACCTGTGGTCCCTTTCTCAGGATCTTGTATTTAAATAACTGAAGGAAAGGAAGCGTGTTTCAGGTGGAGCTTAGTGGAAAGAAGGATGACGTTTTCATTTTCCATGTGGAGAGTTCACACACCCCCTGAAATATATTATTCCTGGACCCCAGGTTAAGAACCTCTGATAGGGTGCCTTGCACACTGTAGGTGATTGATCAGTGGTTACTATCCTTAAATTTCAGTGGGGGGGGGGGGGGGCGGGGTAAGTTGGGAAGTGACTTAACGGATAGAACCGAGGACCTGAAGTCAGGAAGATCTGGGTTCAAATGTATTTACTACTAGTGTGATCCTGGGCCAATCAGTCACTTAACTTGTACCTCAGTTTCCTCATCTGTAAAGTAACATCTACTTCCAGTATTGTTGTAAGGATAAAATGAGATAATATTTGTAAACTGCAAAAATATAAAGCAATATAGAAATATAAGTGGGGGGGGGGAGTCTTCACAGAAGACGTGGGCCTAGGGCTGAGCCTTAAAAAAAAGAGCCAGAAATGGAGAGGAGTGGGTCTGCTCTGGATTCTCCGTTTTTTGTTGTTTAGTCATTTTCTTTTGTGTCTTACTCTTAGTGACCTCTTCTGGGGTTTTCTTGACAAAGTGGTTTGCCCTCTTCTTCTCCAGCTCATTTGACAGATGAGGAAACTGAGGCAAATGCTTGAGTGACTTGCCCAAGGTCAAACAACTAGTGTCTGAGGCTGGATTTGAACTTGAGTCTTCCTGACTCCAAGCCCAGCGCTCTATCCACTTCACCACCAATTCTCACTTTAAACCCCTCACTTTATGGGGGAAGAAATTTACCCTGATTCCCTCAGAGGCTAAGTGACTTGTCCCAGGTCCCATACATAGCAGATCCAAGTCCTCTGACTTCAAATGCAGGGTTCCTGTCACTGAACCATAATAGTATTTTTTTGGGAGGTGAGGGGGGAAGGTAGGGCAGTTGGGGTTAAGTGACTTGCCCAAGGTCACACAGTAAGTGTCAAATGTCTGAGACCAGATTTGAACCCAGGTCCTCCTCACTCCAGGGCTGGTGCTCTATTTACTGTGTCACCTAGCTGCCCCTCATAATAGCTTTCTATAAATTCATCTGTGTAGTAAGCTCAAAAGAGTATAACCCAATTTGACCATCTGTTTTATGCAGGCTTGGTTCTGAAAGCTTTTTGGTTCCTTCAGAAAACCAAGACCACATCCTTACAAAGCTAAAGGTCTGCTGTTGAGGAAATAGAAAAAAAAAGGCTTAGGATTGTAAAGGCCATTCTGAAGAAATCATCAGAACTTTTGACCAGTGACAGTCTTGGTTGTATCGCATATAACTGTAATGTGTGGTCTCCCAAGGTCATTGTTTAGGAAGGGACAGCTTTCATTTGGATGTAAGGGTTCTACTATGTTTGTTTTTCATGTATTTTTTAGTCCCACCTCATATCAAAGCTTAATATTTTGTAATTTTTTGTTCAGTTGTGTCTGACTCTTCATGACCCACTTAAGGTTTTCTTGGCAGAGATGCTGCAGTAGTTTCCCAGGTTAAGTGACTCACCCAGGGTTACACAGCTAGTAAGTGTCTGAGGCCAGATTTGAACTCAGAAAGATGAGTCTTCCAGACTCCAGGCTCAGCCCTCTGTCCATTTCTGCACCTAGCTGCCCCAGTTCATTAATTTGTCAAGCACCCTATTGTGTCTTCTGCCTTCTAGGGATCTGCCGAAGGTGTTGAGGTAACATACCGAGACCTATTGGAATGACAAGGTCACTCCTATTAAAATGGTTGTTTCCAAGAATCTTGTGACACATCTGCCTCTAACCTGGGGCTTCTTAAACTTTTCCACAGTTTAAGGATCTAAACTAATGGATCGTTCACATAGGAGTGGTATAAACCTATGTAACTGTGGGCCAGTCAGTCCCGTTGAGAGTCTTGTCAGTTACTTCATTAGGAGATGGAGGTAGGGATGCCTATGGTACCTCCAGGACTTACATGACATTATGGAAAGCACTTTACCAATAATGAAGAGCTGTTGAAATGGTAGAGAGGCAGTGTGTAGCTAGGTGGAGGAAGTTTCAGTGGTATTAGTTTTGGGGGAAAGAAGAGGTTGAGTTTCTATGAATCTATCTGAAGATTTTCAGTTCTTCATGTGCATCATGATGTTCAATTGTCTTTCAGTTGCATCCTGCCATAAAGGCCTTTCTCTGTGGTTCCATCAGTGGGACCTGTTCCGCTCTTCTTTTTCAACCTCTGGATCTGCTTAAAACCCGACTGCAGACTCTCCAACCAGCACATCATGGGTAAGTGCTCCCTACTAATTGCCATCACTGCTAACTATAGACAGGGCTTACTTGATGTAAATTAGTATTACATAAATTCGACTCTGTGGAAAGAATTCTGAAAGAAACCTGCATTTCCAGAAAAACCAACTCTATTAACTTGACCCTACAGTACTGTGCTGGCTCTTTGCTCCTGCCCCTCAGTTCTATGCTCAGCCACCTTACACTCGCCCAAAAAACAAAACAAAAAAAAGCCTACATGAAAACCCCCTCCAAGTGAGATGAGAAGAAGGAACACGTGGACAGATGGCCACTTGGCTTGAGATCTGAGCTGGGAGACATGACCTTTGCCCTGCTCCATGCGCGCCCCACCCCACAGGTCTGTCTTCTCTCCACCCCTGACCCTCTGTGTGTTGCCTGTGCTCTCCTATTTGCGTGTCTGTAACCGACCCCACATCTCTAACCTCTCCCCCGACCCCCAGCCACACATTTTCTTCCTTCTACTATCACTTCTCTATTTCTAGCCCCAATATGTCCTTTGAACCATGTACCAGCTCCCCTCTCTTCCAGGGGTAGTCGGTCCTTTTCCTGCCTGCCTCCCTCCCTTCCCCATGTCCTTGAGTAAATTTACTTAAAAATTGCTTTTTGTAGAGATCTTCAGAATAGTCCACTTACATAATTTGAGAACTGTCTGTACATCCTACCAATTAGAAGTAAGTTTCAGCAACTTTGTAGAAAGAAGAATCCTTCAAGTATTGAAGGACATCTTCTGTTCCAGGTGTCATGAAGAAAAGTATTATCTTCACTAGTCCTCTATGTAAATTCCACTAGCACTTTTTGTATTAATCTTTTCCATTTTCTTTTAGTAATCATTATTTTGTGTCAAATTATTTTCTGATTAGCTTCTAGCCTCCAGTTAGTGTGTTGCCTTTTATCATTGTAGCAGGGCTTTAAATACATTGACTATTCCAAGTATAACATATGTGGGGTGATCACCCCTCTTCCCGTTACTAGTTCAGTTTTTTAATTCATTCTCATTCTGATTTCTTCAATCAAAGGATACTTTCAGATATTTCTTCATAAATTATTAAATTTGCAGTGTTGCTCTTTAAATAATCAGTTAGCTCTAACCTGCTCCCTTAGTTTATTAAATGTTAATTAATAAATAGTAGAAACCTTTTCAATAAACTTTTTATTACCTATCAAACTCCATAATCATCTAACCTTAAAAAAATAACATTTATTAGCTAAAAAATATTAACAGTATTGATAATAAAACAAAAGTTTTTTACAACATATGTGCTGTGAGCAATACCATTACCGCTTCCCACCTGTGTTGCTGCTGATGTCTCAGTTCTGGAAACACAGGTCCACCATTCAGCTCTCTCAAGATACCAATTAAAGTTTCTTCTTGCTTTTTTGTTTTTTGAAAGCTAAAACTTAATACAGTTCTCTTAGGAAAGAAGTTCTTTCTCCCCATCTTCTCACAGTTTTCTCTTAAGCCATTACAGTTAACAGTGTTTCCAAAACAAGTCAAATTTTTAGTCTCTTTGCAAAGTCTTCAAAAAATGACAATTAACTGTAACTGTCCAAGATGCCTTTGCCTCTTAAAGAAACAGTATCAATGAGAGACTGGTGAAGCTGGTGTTTCATATCTCCCTGAAGCAAAAATTTTCTATTCCTGGAAATCATTTTAGAGTGCATCAACTCCGTTTTAATATTCTATTCAATACACATATTGAATGCAACACAGGTTGCTTCATGTCCAAAACTAGCAATAGTAATAATGGTTAAATATAATAAGAGATACATGAGCGTGTACGTGTGCATGTGCAGTTATTTTCCAATCATGTCCAATACTTTTATGATCCCCATTTGAAGTTTTCTTGGCAGAGATCCTGGAGTGGTTTGCCCTTTTCTTTTCCTGATCACTTTACAGATGAAGAAACTGAGGCAAACAGGATTAAGTAACTTGCTAGTCACATAGCTAACTGAGTGTCTGAGGCCAGGTTTGAACTCTGGGAGATGAGTCTTCTGACTCTATTCACTTTCACTCTATTCACTTTACTATCTAGCCTCGAGGGCACAGGCGTGTGTCTATATCTGTGTGTGGCTGTATGTATATGTATATGTGTGTGTGTATGTATATATGTCAAAAAGCACAAAACAACATTACGTTTAATTCAGCACTTGCTTATGTCTACCTGAATGGATAACCATTTCTCCTGTAAAATCACAATTAGGCCTGCTTCGAGGTTGGATGCGTCTAATTCTTTTGCTGTCTATTGGATTTTCTACATCTGTATTTCTAAACTCTGTGGCCTGTCTCTTTTCCCTATACATCTGAGGTTCTAGGCAGGAAAGGTACTGTCTCTGGCTTCACTTCTCTCCATCTTTTATTAACTGGGGTCTCCATCCTAAGCCTGATTTTACTCAAAGTAGTACCTTTTCTGAGGCTCTCTTTGCTGACCAGGAAGTAAGATGGGCTTTCATACCACTGAGCCACAGTTTTAATGTAGCTATTTCCTTTGGAGTTTCTTTTTATAGTTCTTTTACATCAAGATGAATTTTTTTTCTCAGTCTCTAGCTGTCTCTTTGGATCCACAATATGAACATTTTAATTTCTTCGAAACTTGTTGCTTTGCTTTACTTTGTTTTCCAGTTTCTTTGTCAGCTGAGGTAGTTCGCATTCGAGTTTTTTTTTTTAATCTGGCATACAGTAAGCACTTAATAAATGTTTTTGGATTGGTTGGACACTAAAGCTTTTCAGCAGAATTCTGTAGTCTTGCTTCGTTTCTTAACATATGTGTGCCTCCTACCACATTTGTTTTTTTTTTAATTATTACTTATTTATTTAATATTTTTAGTTTTCAGCATTGATTTCCACAAGAGTTTGAATTACAAATTTTCTCCCCATTTCTACCCTCTCCCCCACTCCAAGATGGCATATATTCTGATTGCCCTATTCCCCAGTCAACCCTCCCTTCTGTCACCCTGCTCCCCCCATCCTCCTTTCCCTTACTTTCTTGTAGGGCAAGATAGATTTCTATGCCCCATTGCCTGTATATCTTATTTCCTAGTTGCATGCAAAAACTTTTTTTGGACCATATTTGTTTCTTGACAGTGACTTCCTTCACCCTAGCCCTAAGTCCATCTAGTCCACATTTATAACAGGAAATACTTCTATCTCTCATCATATCTTGATGCTGGTATTCTTGTTTCACATTTTCATAATCTGATGGATGATATGGTCATGCTTACTGTTTCAGAGTCCAGGACCGACTCAGTCCCTTTCCTCATCTTCTTTTCCCAATGCTGATTCCTTGGAGTTCAGCCTCTCGCACCAACCCAGCATTCCTTTATCTGGGGTATTCATCAAGTTAGATTGCTGCACCCTTGAATGACATTTCACATTTTTGTCAAGGGACTTTCATATAATTAGTGACACCGACTAACTCAGGTGGGAAGTGGTCGTCAGTGAATAAGTCCTTAAGGAATACCTAATGCTGGTCCTCACCCATGAGCAGTTTGCCGTATACTTAGGTAGACGCAGTCTCAGCGCCAGGATAGTAGAGAGCAGCAGAAGACAATGTGTGTCTCCATACATGCATATGGTTCCATATAGTCATGTAAATGTGCATACTAAGGTTAAAATTATATGAAACTACAAATGTCACGGGTTATGTAAGCATAATTGTTTATACCATGATGTCTCTGTTGGTTTTTTTGTTTGTTTGTTTGTTTGTTTTTGTGTGGAGAAACTGCCTAAATGGTGACTTATTTTCTGTCTTTTCATCTCAGGTCAAAACGCATTGGAATGGTATCTTTGTTCCACAAGGTTGTTCGCACAGAGAGTCTGCTGGGACTTTGGAAAGGGATATCGCCAGTAAGCGTCCTGTTGGCTTGGGCCTTGAGCACCAGTTTTTGATGATTAGATGTTTCTACTGAACTATTTAAATATACGTGTAAACTAGAGGTCAGGGTGGGGCTAGAGCCCTGTGATCTTCTTGGGTTTTCCCATTTTGTCACTACCTTCTCTGCTGAAAGAATGACTGACAAACTGACTATTTAGTTAATAAATATTGGTGCTGCAGGGTTGGAGCAGGACCAGGGTCTGTGATATCCTGGGTATTGGGAGCTATGCAAAAGGATTCTTCCTCTGCTAATTCATATGGGCACCTGTCCTGGAACTTTGGGGCACATGGAGGTCAAATGATTTGGCCAGGGGTCCCCTGATCATCCTGCCTTCAAGGCCAGTTCTCTCCACTCTGCCTCTCCATAAGGTACTTTGGGTGTGTTAGAATACGCATAAATGCCCATGAGATCCAGCTGTGTTGTAGACTGTGTGTCAGACAGGTTCCAACCTAGCTCTTGTTTTTGCTCTCACTCCCTCCTTTACAGTCCATTGCAAGATGTGTCCCTGGAGTTGGGATCTACTTCGGGACTCTCTACTACATGAAGCAGTGCTTTCTCGTGGGGCAGCCCCCTACAGCCTTTCAGTCTGTCATGCTCGGTATCGGCTCCCGGGCTGTTGCAGGCGTCTGCTTATTACCCATCACTGTGGTGAAGGCGAGGTATGAGGTGAGTCTTGGGCTTTTGAGCTAAACTCTGCCTGTGACTGTCCCTATGGCATTAGGATCATCAAGGAGAGGGCCTGGGAACATGTACTGGGCAAGGCAAACCCTCTCTGATCTGAAACTCAGGTGGGTTTATAGCCTTGCACAAGGTAATATGATTGGGATGCCATGAAAAGAGGGCTGAATTTGGAAACCAAGGATCTGGGTTAGAATCCAGGCTGTGCCACTTGTGGCCTGGGTGACCTTGGGCAAGTCACTGTATCTCAGAGGGCCACCATTTCCTTATCTGTAAAATGAGGGAGTTGGACTAGATGACCCTTATGGTCCCTTTCAGCTCTAAAGCTGTCATCTGTACATTGTCAGGCATTTATTAGTAAGTGTCTACTGTGTGCTAGGTATTTTGGACACAGACAAAAATGAAATTGTCCCTGCCCTCATGGACCTTTTGGGGGAGATAACAGGTAGGTCCATGAGTATATTCCAAATGAATATAAGGGGCTTTTGGTGGGGGAAGGGGCTGGGGGCACAATTTTTGATCATCAAACTTAATTCAAAACACAAAGTAGGCCATGTGTGACTCCATACTCTGCAGTGCATGTCCTCCAAAATCCTTTCAGTTGTTCTAAGTGCAGAATTTCCTGTGGGAGTCATTGCTCTTACCTATCCTTTGTAGAGTGAGAAGTATGGTTATGAGAGCATCCATGGTGCCCTGAAGAACATCTATCAAACAGAAGGGCACAAGGGCTTGTTCAGGGGATTGACAGCCACACTCCTCCGCGATGCACCCTTTTCTGGGATCTACCTGATGTTTTACAACCAGACCAAAAAGCTTGTAATGAAAGGTAAGGCTGTAGGCTTGGGCCTTTGGAATTGGAGAGAAGCCGCACCCAAGGCTTCACCTGCTTTCTTGATTTCAGTGTCCTTCTGGATCTTGGCTACTTTTGTTTAGCATTGATTCAGGTTCTCCATTCTCATTGTCACCTAGAGAGCCCCTTTGTCTGCTGTGGGGCCTGCATTGACCTTTCTTTTTTAAAGTTCCTCTGAAGATTGGTTAATGGAGCTGGGGATGTTTAGTCTAGAAAAGAAAAGGTGTATAACAGATGACTTTAAAAGTGACTTGAAGAGCTGACATATGGTAGAGGGATTAATCCGGTTCCCCTTGTCACCAGGAGGCAGACCTAGGTGGTAGATGGATGGTCCAGAGGGCCAGAGTTAGACTAACCTTATTGTATAGGAAAGCATCCAAATAAACAGAACCGGAATCGAGCTGAATGAACTACTTAAGGAGATAGTTACACTTGGAGTTTTTAAGCAAAGATTTAATGACCACTTAATGGACCACTTAGGTCCAGCTTGGACTATGATTCTTTTCTGGGCCCTTCCAGCTACGGAAATAGTATGGGGTTGGTAGCATGGGAAAGGATAGAGAAGGGTGGAACTTTGATATAGCTTGGCCTCAGACCCAAGATGGGGAAATTCCTATTCATCTCTGCAGTCACAGGAACAGCTGTGATTCTTGGCTGTTGTGTATTTAAAGCACTAATAATTGTAGAAAAATTACTTCATTGCATTTCCAGCAACTTGTATTGGAACTCTCCTGAGGGGATACCCTCACCAGGGACAGGTTGATACTGAAAAAAATCAGACTTGACCATTAGCCTGGATTTGGAGATAAAGTTGTGCAGCTGCAATAGACCTATTTGTGTAGGGGCCAATTTAGTAAGTATTTCTTAATCATGCAACTTAGATATAAGACAGAATAAAAGAATTCCTCTCCTCAGGGAGCTTACATTCTATTAAGGAAATACAGCATTTATGCAGGATAGCAACTATCAAGGACAAAGCCAGGATGGTGGAGAGAAGCCTGGAAGTTGCCTGAGCTCTTCCCGGTTTCCCTAGGAAACAATGTTAGATCAAGCCCTGAATTGGATTCCGGAGAGATAGAACCCACAAAAAGACATAGTGAGAAAATTTTCCAGCTTAAGATCACTCTGAAGGATTTCAGGAAAGGTCTGTCTTACTTGATAAAAGGGGGAGCACAGCCCAGTGCAAATTGTGTCTGAGTAAGCCAGCAGGAGGCTCTTAGCCACAGCAAAGATCAGCAGCCAAGGCCCCTTGGTCCAGGCTTAGCAGGCCAGCTATGAGGCCTCCAGCCTCAGAACCCAGGCAACAATAGGCGTGACTAGGCAGGGGTACCCTAGTGCAAGCAAGCCTCAACACCTGAGGCCCCAGTGCATAAAGCCAGTAACCAAGTCCCTGGCCCCCAGTACAAGAAGCTTGGGACAAAGCCCCCTGTGCTCCAGGAGGAGAGCTCAACCTTAAAAGCCAGGAAACAGCCAGAAAAAATGAGCAAGAAATAAAATGGAGCCTTAACCATAGAATGCTACTGTGGTGACAGGAACGATCAAAACACAAACTCAGAAGAGGACAACATTGTCAAAACCCCTACATTCAAAACCTCAAAGGGGAATATGAACAGGTCTCAAGGTCCTCCTTTTGGAGGAGTTCAAAAAGGATTTTGAAAGTCAAATAAGAGGTAAAAGAAAAATTGGGTAAAGAAATGAAAGATATAGAGAATCAGTAGCTTGGAAAAGGAAAGACAAAAATTGACTGAAGAAAATACCTCCTTAAAAAAATACAAATGGAAAAAAAAATCCACCGAAGAAAACGACTCTTTAAAAAATAGGATTGGCTAAATGGAAGAGGAGGTAGAAAAGCTAACTGAAGAACATAATTCCTTGAAAATTTAAATTTAAATTAAACTAAATTAAAAATTAGCTAATGATTTTATGAGACATCAAAAATCAGTCTAACAAAATCAAAAGAATGAAAAAAATAGAAGAAAATGTAATATACCTTATGGGGAAAACAACTGACCTGGAAAATCAATTCAGCAGAGATAATTTGAGAATTATTCAACTACCTGAAAGCCATGATTAAAAAAAAGAACCTGGACTACGTCTTTCAGGAAATTATCACGGAATATTGCCCTGATATCTTAGAACCAGAGGGTTCATTAGTCATTGAAAGCATCAACCAATCACCTCCTGAAAGATCTCAAAATGGAGACTCCAAAGAATTTGTAGCCAAATTTCCAGAATTATCAGGTCAAGGAGAAAATACTGTAAGCAGCCAGAAAGAAACAATTCAGTATCAAGGAGCCACAGTCAGGATGACACAGGACTTAGCTTCTACATTAAAGGATTGGAGATCCTAGAATATGATATTCAGGAAGACAGAGGGGTTAGCATTACAACCAAGAATCAACTACCCAGGAAAACTGAGCAAATCTTTCAGGGAAAAGATGGATATTCAATGAAATAAGTTACTTTCAAACTTTCCTGATGAAAAGACCAGAACTGAAGAGAAAATTCGATCTTCAAATACAGGACTCAAGAGAAGCATAAAGAAAGCAAACAGGAAAGAAAAAAAATCATGTTATTCAATAAGGTTAAACTGTTTACATCCCTACATGGAAAGATGATACTTGTAGCTCTTCAGCATTGTATCCTTATTAAGGTAGTTAGAAGTGGTATACATGGACAGAGAGTGTGGATATAAGTTGACTTCGATGTGATGATACAAAAGAAAAAATTAAGGGTAAAGAAAAGTAAATATCAGGTGATTTCTAAAGAGTGAGAGCAGAGTGCTTTCAACTAGGGCATTATTAGAGATAGTATGACTTCTGTTTGGGCTGCAGGCATGTACTTCCCTGGAGGGTGGGTAGGTCAGATATTGAGGCATTATAGAATTTCAGACTTGGAAGGGACCTCTTCTGCCATCTAGCTGAACTTCTACCTCAGACAAGAAATCTACAGCATGATCATTACTTGGTCATTTAGAGTTTGCTGAAAGATCTCCTCCACTAAACCAGAAATGACTGCGTCCTGAGATAGCCTATTCCACTTTGGGACATCTCAATTGCTGGGACATTTTACCTTCTGTGAAGTCTCAGTTTCACTTTTTGCCATTTCACCCTCTGCTCTTAATTCTGCCCCCAGGGGCCAACTCTGAACATAGGAATTCCATGGCCCCTTCATAGCTTTTCATGAATCAGGAAGGTGATGCCATGACTTGCAAGTGACTTGCATTTAAGTGCAAAGTCACCAGCCTCACTTTCTCCTCCAGAGCCATCTGGGTCCAGTGGCCAGATATGGATCAGGATGAGTGGAGATGGCCTCACATGCTGTGGGACCCCTTGGCCTTTTTAAGCTAAAGTCTTTAATAGGTTTTAGGTTGAATGAAGCAATGCCCATTCAGTGATTAAGGCTAAGCAAGAAATAAGGCAAAGAACGGCCTCTTTTACCTAGTCAAAAAAAAAATCAATCTGGGAGGGGAAGACCCTCAGGATTTTTGTCCAACACCAAACAATTGTCAACTGGGCTCAAACAATGATGAAGTGAGGCTCTGGCTGGGTGCTGTTGTTAGCCAGTCAATGAGAGCCAGAGTGATTTGGGTTTAAGACATGGTCCTCAAGACAGAAATCTAGCCAGTAAGCCCCAACATATCTTCAATGTTCAAAATTTGCATTCCTTTGGGCTGATCACCTGCAGGTAAGGGTGTGATTTCCTATGTGGACAGAGGGAGAAAAAGGAAGGAGAGAAGGAGGAAGGAAGGAACGTTATACCAGTCAATAACAAAGGGTATACTACATGGGCTGCAAAGTATTTTTTCTGAGAATGGTTCATGTTTTTAATTTGTCTCTGGCTTTATTTCATAATCACATGATCTTTGGTTGACTTTATTTGGTAGTTTATGTAAAGAAGTGGTAGGAAGAGGAAGGTTGGTATTGCCCTTGGTTGGTAGAACCTTTTCCAGTGAATTTTGCTTTTGTCCTATTTCAGATGAATTGGACACTTCCCTCATTCCCTTTGTGAACTTCAGTTGTGGGACCTTTGCTGGTGTTCTGGCATCATTGGCAACTCAGCCTGCAGATGTTGTCAAAACACACATGCAGCTGTCGCCGGAGAAATTTCAGAGCATTAACCAAACCGTCACAGTCATCTTCAAAGTAAGGCTGAGCTAGCTCATCATTGGTCATTGCTGGGTGTCTGTGTCTGGCCTCTGATCTGGAGGAGACTCGATTTGCTCACATCAAAATTAGAACAGAAATACTTATGCCCCCTGCCTTACAGGGTTATGAGAGAAAAGTGCTTTGCAAACTAAAGTTCTCCAAAGATGGGAGAAAGCTATAATTGCTTTAGGGCTAGGAATACATTCTGGTGAAGAGAATCGGCTAAGACATTGCCCAAGTCTAGTTTATGATTAAAATCCAGAGGGTTGTTCAGATGTCATGGTAAGGATTATACAGGAATATGGAGTGTCCCAAAAGTCTTAGCACTAAGACATATGGGCTACCCTGTACAATGTAGGCACCCACATTCTTCTACTAAAGATTCATAGACTTAGAGCTGAAAGGGTCCTCAGCAGTTAGACCTTAGATTAGACCTATCTAATCCAACCCCCTCATTTTACAGATGAGGAAACTGAGACTCAGGTTAAGTGACTTGCCCAGCACCACATAGCTAGAAAGTATCTAGGAGTCCATCGGCCAGGCTCCCATCCAGTATCCTCTTCACTGTGGCATCCTCTAATACTGTAGAATTTTGCTTTTTGCATGAATTCTTTCTTGTTACAGGATTATGGGCTAGTCGGGTTCTTCCATGGTGGTGTTCCCCGTGCCCTTAGACGTACTCTGATGGCGGCGATGGCATGGACTGTCTATGAAGAGATGATGGCTAAGATGGGTCTGAAGTCCTGAAAGAATGGAAGGAAAAAGGATGGAATTAGCCTATTTCCACCACCCTGCCCCCACTGAGAAACGGTGTTGTCTGTCCATTTTGGGTAAAGATGAAGTTTCTAATCCAGAAGTCCAGGAAGAACTGATTCACTTCTGCAGTCAGTATTTAAAGGAAATGGAAGTATTTGACCATTTGAAGCACTCCAAGGGGCCCCTCTTGCCAGTAAACTGACTTTGGGGATGGGGTGAAGGTTTTTGTATACCATGCAGATCTACCTGTTGATGGCCTGTGGTGTCCAGAAAGATGTCCCTGTAGAATACTTCTACTTGAGCCACCTATGTGCATCAGAACGGGCAGGAGAGGCACTTGTGACTGTATGGTCATGCCTGTTTTCCTGTGCTGAGAATTTCTTTGAATTGCAATGTTAATTTATTGAGTGTTTGATGAGTGGACAAAAGAGCCTTGCTGTAGCCAATTTTGGTTTTTGGCAAACAATAATGGAGAAAAGAAACCCTTGTTTTCATTGGGTCCTCAGTACTTGTTCTGAAGGATGGGTCAATTTGGTCTCCTAGTTGTTCCCCATCAAGTCAGTTCACTTCTGTTTTGGCTTAGAAAGAACATGTTATTTCAGCCAGGCTCCAAACTAGTTAAACAGGTCACTTTGACGTTTTCAGCAGCTAATGCTGGGATTTATGAAATCAAGCACTTTGTCATTCATGTTATGGAAAGCTGTTTAGACTACTTAGCTTTTATTGTCCCCTTGTCTTAGAATGCTACAGCTCTGTCAGGAAGGCAGCCATCTTTCTGATCCAGTGCTTGTTGTAATGAAAACTGCCTTCTGACTCCCTTTCAGGCTATGAAAACTTTTTGTGTTCCCTACTGTGAATTTGCCAAAGCAATAGACCCAAAGACCCTTTTCAAGAGGGAAGGTATACAGACTCAGTATTATCAGTCTAGATGCATCTTTTCACTGAATTGCCCCTCTCCACTGCCATGGAAGACTCAGAACTGCTTTTGCAGATTTCCTTAAAGGCTTAACTCAGGTACTTTCCCAAACTTGTGGTATTAAAGGGGACACAGACAACCAAGACTACTTATTCAGAGGTTATATAACTCTTAGAACTTTCTATTGTGTTTCATGTTAAAATACCTATCCTTGATGGATAATAAGTATTGGCTGGGGTGAGGGTGTGGGGGGGTGTCTTTTTTCACCTGAGGATGCTGATGCATTGTTTTCTCTTATCCCCTAATTTCACACAAGCCTCTACAGCCTTATTCCTTTGTGTGCCATGTCGTTAGGAGAGGAGGAATAGGCCTAGCTCTTGAGCAATCTGAAAGGCAAGGCAGGTTTTGGTTTTGGTTTTTGTTTTTAAATAAAAAGCAGTTTACCCTTATCATGGCACTTTATTTTAACAATAATTTGGGTGAAGTCAGATTAAAGTTGTAAGGGATAGGATGTACCATGATTCTAATTTTGGCAAATGTGATGAGCCCCTTGGGTCAGTGAGAGGTTATAGAGTTATTGATTACACTTTCCCCAGGCCCATATTAAATGTACCTCTTGTAATCTGGTAGATACTTAATGCGTCTTCCCTTCCCTTTCACCAAGGAGTGACACAATTTGCTTCAAAGCTTATTTGACCTGGTTGATTGTGGTGAAGTTCTTCAAGGCTTGTATTTGATATGTTTACATCCTGAGAAAGAAAGAAAGCTGTCTTGGGAATCTGATTCGTATTTCTCCAATGTGCATGATTTCAAAGCTGGTAAAATGTAACTGACTAAATAGAGTCTTGACTCCACATGTTGCTTGTGTTTCTGGCGTTATATCAAAATAAAACTTAATGGAAATGAGAGAAATTGGAAACCTTACGGGTTTATAGACTGTGGGAAAGAGCTAACACTGCGCAGGTGGTTCTCTTGTTCTGTTTCTCCTCTTATCCACAAAACCTTAGTATGGGGAAATAAAGTTCATTTCATTAGTCAATTACTTGGCTAATAAAATTCATCAAAGTTTTGTGATTGGAAATGGTTCATCTCTTTCATGAGACTCAGCAAGAGCAGGAAATCAGTAAGGTGAGTCTTCACAGGTTAAGGAAGGAAAAGAAGAAATTGACTTATAAACACTAAAATGCCCCCTGTCTATATAGATGGTACTATATAGAAAATAGCTAGGATTTAAATAAAGATGATGGGTGTACTTGCCTTTCCCTGGGCCTCATCCTACTTTAGAGATTGTTGACCCCAATTATACCTCTCATCAGAGACTTTAGGGGAACTGCCAATGAGAACTACTGCCATTAGTATTGTAAAGAGAAGGGATTTGGGGATCAATGAGAGTATTTTTACCCTTGCTGTACAAATTAAATATCTTCTTGCACGTAAGTGGTGATTTTTGTCAATGAGAAAGAATTCCCTTAAATGCTTCTTCAGGAATTACAGGCCGCATCGTCAGAAAGTGAGACTTTCCATTTCTGAACCCCTGCCCAGACTGGATGCGTTGATTTTCCTCATGGAGCCATCTTGGACAGAGCTACAGCTTTCTACTGGGGCCCATCCAAGAGCTGAAGACTGAACTGTCCTCGAGGATGGCAGACGCCATTGCATTTTCTCCCTCAATTCCCTCATTGTGTATTAGCACTAAAATTTTGAGAGAGGAAATGGGCTCAGGAGAGGAGAACTAGAGACTTTATTTTAATGGGCAGATATCTCAGCAGCAGAAATATTGGATAAGATTTTAGGTGGACATAAGAGCCCTTGATGACTTATGTGAGTAAGCTGCAGGCTTCATACCAAATGCATCATGTCTCGTGTGTTTCCACTACTTCGTGACATGGGGGGGAATCGCAGGGAGAGGTAGGAAGGCTCCCAGTCCTCAGTGGCGTTAAGTGAGGTTTGCTTCTCACCCCAGGAGGCCTTGGCACAGCCTTTTCTTTGGGGTGCATGCCTTGCCCTGTCCCCTGGTAGCCACCCAGGACACTGGCCACTGGAGATGATCTCGGCAAGACATGCCAGAAGAAGAGGTCCGTTTCACTGGGAGACTCTGGGTTGTACCTGACATCTTTCTTGAACTCACTGAGGTGCGAATTTTGCTCTTAATGCATCTCCTTGGTATGACTGGTGATGGTATATATCAACTATTATGTGCTCAGATTTTTGAAGCTCTGTTGTTTTTTCACTGACATCCTTCTGGTTCATCTCAGCATGGTAGGGGTGGGTGGAATGGTCCAACATTGTGTACAAACCCTTTTCATTTACTTTCCACTGTTCCTATGGGTCCAGGGTCAACACATGATGTCAGTAACAGACCCCAAAATACCTTTCAGCAGGACTTAATAGTCTTGCTTTGGATCTAGAGGCCAGCCCAAATACTTAGGAATCAGATAATTTTTTTTTTCAACTTTTGAGGAAAAAAACCAGAAACAAGAATGGCAGACTGCTATAACTCCATGGCCTGACCTTTCTTGCCCTTTTCCCAGAGATCAAGCCTAAACTTGAACAAGATACATTAGTATTATGTTCCCCAAAGAAAAAGTGTTTCCACCTCCATAGAATTTTGAAGCAAGATCAAATAACATGATTTAGGCTGCTTCTGAATTCTGCACCCAGTTTTCTGGGTCTCTAGCCCTTCCCCACAGAATTCAATAACATTTTTTTCCATACTCTTTTTTTTTCTTGCTGCCATACTTGAAAAGCCTCAGGATTCAGAAGTTCAGAACCTAATACATGGATAGAAGAATTTGTCCTTTGAAAGAAGGCTGCTTTTTAGGGCCTACTTTCCTTTGAAGGCAATAATCAAAATACCTGAATACTTGAAAAAGGAAGTTAGACCTAAGATAAATTTTAATTTTTCATAGACAATATTTGCTTACGTGCTCTTAACTGCAGATGAATAAGTTATCAGTTAGGACCATAGTTTACCCCCTGACTGTATTTAACATGTTGAGGTTGCTTATATGGGGTATCTGTATGCAGCTGCCAATGGACATGGATGTACGTTTGAGGAGCTTACAGAAATTCAAAGGAAATAAGTGCATGTATGTTTATATATTTTTCCCAAATTTTCTTTTTTACCATAAGAGTAAAAGTTTGAATTGTTGCATAAAACAAATGTGTTAAGAGGTGATAACATTAAAAAATGGTGCCTGTTTTCAAAATAGTCTATTTTAAAGTTACATTTACACTTTTACTTTAGTTCTTGACATCTTTCTAGTTTTGAATAAATATACTTTTTTATAAGAAATTATTTTTTGTGTTATGTATTGTGCAAACCTTCCTACAGCAGGAACTTCTCCCTTGCCTACTATAGTTGATGTCAATTTTTTGTAAGAAGTTGGCTTCATTAGGTAGATGCAGTATGAGTACAGTTCCTGATAAGTTGCTGGGTGGTTGGACATCACAGATAGTGATAAGTATAATGCAGGTCTTTTAATATCTACATATTCAGTCACATAGGGAAAGCCTGGTAGGTTGTTTCTGCCATTGATTCTCTTCCCTCTCCCATCTACTTTACAACATCAGTAGCATCTTTTTCCTACTTAGAGATTTAGGACGTTTGCCCAGGCTGCCTTCAGCCTCTGTGCCATCATCCTCTTCATCCACAAAATTCTCATCTGGAAATGAACACACCCTACGTTTCAAGTTCACCACGTAGGGCAATCCGACTTCCAAAGGGCTTCCGTTATCTCATGGGACCCTCAAACCGACCTCTTAGGGAGGCAGGGCAAGAACCAGGTCCTGCTAAGGCCACTGCAGTAGTCCTCATGCCAAGCCTAGGGCTGTCTGCCCTGGGCCTCCTCACTGCCCCAAACCAAACCCCTTTCTGCAAATCAGTTTGCATTTCAATGAGCCTGTTCTGCCTCCCAGTCACCTAGACTCAGATGCTCAGCCATCCTTGGCTTCTCTCTATTTCCTATCTCATTTGGTCAGTCAATAACTCCTCCTGTCTTTCCATTTCTTAAAACATTTCTCAAATCCATTTTTTCTTTCTTTAAGGACAGTGGTGCGATACGGTGTAGCAAACAGTGATGGACGTGAAGTCAGGAGGAAGGCCTGAGTTTGACTCCTCTGTCCTGGCTCATCTGTAAAATGCAAACAGTAACAGCTGCAGTATTTACAGCATAGGGTTGTCAGAGTCAAAGGAGGCAATGCATGTAATGCACTTTGCCAGCTTTAAGGGAGGGTGGGATTGAAGATATTCCCACAGATCACATTGTAGAGTGGCCCCTTCCCACCATACAACCACATGATCCCAATGGCCTTATTTCCTGGCCTTCCTTCCAGTCACTGTCCCTCCACTCCACCTTTGGAAAGTACCAGTGTTATGTCACACCCCTCAAGGGAATTTGTCGCCACAGGATCACAGACTCTGAACCAGAAGAGAGTTCAGTCCAACTTCCTGCCACCTTTTACGTAAGATAAAACCATGGCTCTGAAAGAGTAACCTGACCAAAATCACACAAATGGTGAATAACAGCCAGGATTTGTACGCAGACCCAGACTCCAAATTCAGTGCTTTTTCTACTACGCCACATTTAAGGCACATTGGTCAAGGGATGGAGACCTGGGCTTTCTTCCCAAATTGTCCCTGTTGAAATAACTGCTTATAAAAAGTGGACTAATTGATCTGAAAGGTCCCTTCCATCTCTTAAGATTCTATAATTCTACAATTTTATTCTATAATTTGAAATCTGGTCTAACTTTATCTAGTGTATTTCATCTTGTTTACTCCTATTCTCATTGTGAACCTCTCCTTCCAGCCAGACTGGTCTCATTCTGACACCATGATCCCCTACAAGCCCAGACTCAGTCTCCACTCCCCACCCCAGGTGTCCAACACCAGACCATTCTCCAGAGGCCAATTCTTCCCACAGAATTTTTTCCAATGAACCCCAGGCATCTTTGTATTTTCATATTCATCCTGTACAATTTGTTCATTCTAGCCTGTCCTCTGTTCTTCTTTCGTGCCTGGTTTCCCCAAGGAGATGTTTATTTCTTTTGTAATAACCCCCATTCCTGTTCATAAGCTCTCAATTCTGAGCCCATTTTGGATACTTACTAGAGCCTTGTTCATTTAGAAGATGGCTCTATGGCAAGGGCATGTGGCCACATAGATATGTAGACAAAACATTTATTTAGTACTTCCTTGGTACCAGGCACTGTGTTAAGTGTCCGGGACACCAGTACAAGCAAAAAGAAAAAGACAATCCCTACCTACAAAGAGCTACCATTCTAGTGGTCTTGGAAGGTGCTGGAAGGGAAAACAGGGAATGGAATTGGGAATGGCCTGATGGTTAGGGCCAGGGTCTCAACAATGAGAAGAGAGGGCTGTAGGGCAGAGGCATCACTAGGTGAGAAGGCTTCCAGAGAAAGGAAATGAGAAATTATTGACAGATGCATCAGCAACACTTTGGGTCTTTGGAAAGTTAACTCTGGACCTAGGGTCAAGCAGCAGGAAAAGGGCTGCTGCTGCTACCACCCATCTTGCCATGTTTTTCCTCCTCCTAATGAGCCAGTCTCTATCCCGAATTAGATTCCTGCTCAAAAACAGGATTCTGCTGCCTTTCTGCTTTCCAAACTGAGGCTAGCTGGGAATCTCTGTATCCTTTGCCCTCCAGCTCAGATTCTCAGCTAATTTAACTCTATCTATTCCTGACAGCATTGTAAATTGTCTATGAAGACCTGTACCTCTGTATTGTTTGTACAATTCCTGAAGAAAGCTTTTATAATTGGAAGGAACATTATATTTGGGAGAACACTAATATTGGATGAAGGAAGGGTAATCTCAAAGGCCAGTCTGTTATTAAGAGATCTATAAATATGAAACATAACTTTAACATCTCATTCATCTGCTTCTATCCATGGAATGTGGAGGGCAAAGGGATGGGCACTGCAAAGATGAGGTGCCACTTGGGGGCTCGATAATACCAATTTGAAGTTGGTGTTATGCAAAAAAGGGTTTTTTTAACATCTGGTTTTGCCCTCCTAAATGTCCTAAGGGAGATGGGGGCTGTTTGTAACAAAAGGAAAGAGCAGTGGCTATGCAGTCAGGAAACCTGGAGTAGACTACTCTTTATGGGACCATAGATCTAGTGTTGGAAGGTACTATAGTCCAGCCTGCTCATTTGGGGAAACTGAGGCTAAAGAAGTTCAAGTACCTTTGCCCAAGGCCTTAAAGGTAACATATGACATAGGTCTGACTTAAACACAGGTCCTCTGGTTCCATAGCTGGTGGTCTTTCCCAGGTGCTCCACTGCCTCCCTCAAGGAGGTTACAAAAGTGGATAATAAACCCCCAAGACTGGTAGCAGAGGGTTAGAGTGAGGAAAGCACTCTGCAAGCCAATATTTCAAGGGTCTGTTATTCCCTCCTATCTTATAATCCCTCTTCTATCACAGATCACAGCCCTCTTTAAAAGTTTTTGAGAGATATTGCTGTCAGAAAGTTCATCACCTTGCAGCCACCCTGAATGTGAGACTCCCCAAACTTAAGTCTGGCCTCATCAAATTGGCATCTGACAGCCCATCTCCCTGCCCATACTCAAGGCCTTTTTGAGTGGGTAGAACCTACCAGGGACTATAATCCACTAGAATAGAAACTCAAGAAGCTAGGTGGAGACTTCAATTAAAGGTTGAGTCAGCAACAAGACATTCCTTTCTGGCTGTCCAGAGAAAAGTGGTCTGGCTCAGGTTAGGTATTGAGGAAAAATAAAGTTGAACAGGTAGGGAGGACCCATATTACTGAAGGCCTTAAAGGCCAGATTGAGTTCAGACTTTATTCTCTGAGCTAGGACATTAAATGACTTGCCCTGGGTCACAGAGGAATTTTTCTTTCTAGGCAATCAGAGTGAAGTGATTCTCACAGCCAGTAAGTATCTGAGGACAGATTTGCACTCAGGTCCTCCGTACTGTATCCACTACACCACATAGCAGTTTCTTCAGATGTTCCTTTCAACTATGAATTCAAACCTAGGTTCCTCTCCAAATTCCTGAAAGTGTCCATCTCAGAGGGTAAGGGACCAGAGAGCTCATCTCATAAGTTTCAATCTTCTTTGCACAGAGTATCCCTGGATGACCCTGGTGAGCACCATTGGCTTGTTTTATGCCTCACTCCAGGGTATTTCTTCATTTTTTCTGCCACATTCTATATTTTGATTTTGGAATTCTGTCACCTCCTGTTGTGAGTTCTTCCAAAAAATATATTTTTTTCCAATAAAAAAATGGGAAGTGTTTCAGGGAGGGGGATACTTGGGACAACTATGACGATGTAAGAAAGCTGAAGATATCAGTAAAAACTTATTTTTCAAAATGCTCTGTGACCACAAATGTAAAGCAAGTTGAGAAAAAAAAGCCAAGTGAGTAGTGAAGTGTAAGTTGAGTTAGGATTTGAGTAGTGGGTAAAATTTTGATATTCTGAGAGACTGGGGCCAGATCAACGACAGGGATTCATCCTGCAAATTTGTCCTAAATCGTCAGTGCAATAACGGGTTAGAAAATATTGGACTTTGGAATAAGAGATAGAGGGGGTGGTGGGTGTAGAGGAGGAGAATGGAGAGGGAGAGTGGAGGGAGGAGAGAAAGGGGATGGAAAGACGACGAGGATAGGGAGAGGAGAAGGGAGGAGAGAGGAGAGGGAGGAGAGGAGAAGAGAGCAGAAGGGAGGAGAGAGCAGAGGAAGGAGAGTGGAAGGGGGTGTAGAGGGAGAGAACAAAAAAAGGGTGCGGAGAAAAGACGAGAAAGAGAAAGGGGGGAGAAAAGGGAGCGGGGACAAAGAGAAGACAGACAAGGAGGCGGCGAAGCAGGGACGCTGGGACAGAAGGCGAGACCCTCAGGGGAAAGCCGAGGGGAGAAGGGAAAGGATTCCTCCCAGCCCATAACCAAGCCGGGGTGTGGTCCGCGTGGCGTGCTCTTCCTCTCCGCCCCGGGTCCGGACTATGAACAGGTCCAGCAAGTCCACGGAAACTCGTTTCTCTTTCGCTGCTGAAAGTGTTCTGGGGTGCGTGCACTCCCTCTTTTCTGACCCTAGCCCGCAGATCCAATGGTCCCTCCTTGACAATGGAGACCTTCAAAGCCGGATTGGTGAGCACACTGGACAAGCTGACCCAGTTCGACCTGGAAATGAAGTTCAAGCTTCTCCCGAGGAATCACAGGAAGAAGCTTCGAATCACCATGATGGAAATAGACTCGGCCTCCACGACCTCGCAGCTGGCCGATCTGGTGCTGAAGTGTTACGGCGTGTCCGGGACTCACAAGTTCTTGCTCTGGATGTTCCAGCGGTTAGGTCGTGTGGACTTGATAGACGCATGGGGTAAGATGGGGCTGCACCCTCTGGGCTCCCCTTCCAGGGACACGGAACCCTCCGCCAGGCTTCCCTGATACCCACACCGTCCAACTCCTCCCTCTTCCCCGCCCCCCATCACTCCCTGAAGAATAATCAGGTTTGACAGTCCCAAGCTCTTCAAATCGTCTCATTTGTGAGCCCCTCTAAAAACATGGCAAATTGAACTACTGCCCCAGGTACTCTTAGCTCCATTTTATGGCGGAACAAACCGAGGCTTCGAGGTTAAGTGACTTGTCTATGGTGTCGACCTGAAAGTTTGGTTAAGGGAGGCAAACAGGCGAGATGACATGTAATTCATAGTGTTTATTGCCTTCAAGCTAGCAGGTACATGACATGGAATCAGAAGCAAACTTCCGATTCACTGAAAGAAGGACAAGATTTAAGTAATAATCCCAACCCCAGTCCATGGTCTCCATATCATAAGAAAGGAAGTTCTTAGTTGAACAAGACGATTGACAAAGTAGTGTCGCTTAGAGTTTATGATCCCAAGATGCAAATGTCCCTAGAATATCAAGATAAGAGAAATCCCACTGTTCCGGTTGCAGACATCCTGTCACCAACAGGAAAGATGCCCTTTGTCAATCTTATCTGGTCTTTGAAGTTCCTGACCCAGAACGGGCATTTTTAGAGTAGAGCAAAAGTAGTTTGGATGCTTTGGATATTGTTGGGTTTCAAATAATCTGAAAGGATTGTCATTGGTCACCTGGCTAGTAAGCTAGCAAGCCTGCTTCATTTGCACAGCTAATGAGAGTCAGATGCAGTTTGGGAATCCAGAACTTTACATGCATCCCCATCACCTTCCTGCCTTACTCCCACCTGTCACCCAGTATAGAAAAGATAGAGAGAGTTTCAAACAATCAGGGGCCTAGATTGGCGTTTAGAGCATAGGTTACAAAGATTAGGACTTGGAATAACCAGGAAATAAACAAGAAGCCAGATGAGGAAACTAATGTTTATAGAGGTTACTTGACTTGTCCAAGGTCACTTAGCTAGGAAGTGGGGAGGTAGGACCAGATTTGAAATCTTCTGACTTCTAAACCAGGGCCCTTTTCAGAATTCCAGACCTCCCAAATGTTGAGACCAAGCACATCAATATACTGAAGATTCATTTTGGTAGCTCCATAAAAGATTATTCTGTGGACATCTTCCCATCGCCTTTTGTGTTCCAAACCAACAAGTATTTACTGAGATTCCCTCTGTTCAGCAAGGCAGGGTGATAGATACATGCAGTAGTTTATAATCTTTCTGATCCTTGGAGTTTATTTCTCATCTTTTGAGACCATTGGCATGAAAGACCTCCAATAATACATTCCAATTCTGGTTGGAACAGATCAAGTGTGTGGCATATATTATATGTGCTTGGCATATAATATAAATTCCAGGACTGTAGATAGCCATTTGTGTGTTGTGTCCCCCATTAGAATGGGGGCTTGTTGAGGACAGGGACTCTCTTCTTTTGCCTTCCTTTATGCCTTTGGTGCTGAGCACAGTGCTGGGCATATAGGAAGTGTTTCATGCTTGTTGACCATAAAGAAGGACTTTGCCAAAAAAATGGTCCCTGCCAGCTTGCTTCATACATTCAGCATGCACTCACTATGTGCTAGGTACTGGAGATACAAAGCTAAAACCAATTTAGCTCTTGCCTTCAGGGAACTTACACTCTAGGGAAAATAACATATACACAGAAAATTAAATAAAAACGTATACAAAGTCATTTCTCAGAGGACACTAGCAACTGGGGGATCAGGACAGGAAGGGGTGGTGTTATTCAGGGGACTTTCCCTCACTCCTCCCTCTCAACTCCAGAGCCACAAATGAGATTCACTTTGGTCAGCTAAAGCAGCTAGGGATTCTATTAAGCAGAAGTTCTCAGTAGGCCTGGGGAGAGAGCCTGTGCAAAGACCCAGAGAGGAGATGGAGTCTTGTATAAGGACCAAGCAGGCCACTGTGGCTGTAGTATAGAGTGCTGGGTCCTAAAGGGATTGTTGTCTTCATTTCATATGTGAAGAAACTGAGTCTCTGGTGAAGGGACTTTCCTGTGGTCACCCTGCTAATAATTGCCAGTGGTGGGATTCAAAGTGAGTTTCTCCTAACTCCAAGTCTGGTAGTCTACACTGAACCACAGCACCCTTTGAGTAAGCATTTGGCCTGGGCTTTAAAAGATAGATAGAAATTCAGAAAAAGAGGACCAACAGGGAAGAGAACTCAGGTTTAAGTAACAGCATGAGCAAAAACAAGGGGGTGGGAGAATGTCGTAGGGTTTGCAGATTGACCCAATTAGTGTATAATGCAGGGTCCAAGTCCCAGAGTCATGAGATGAAGCTGGAAAGGTGCCAGATTGTGGAAGAGGATTGTATCTCCAAACTCAGATTGGAGTTAGTGGACCCTTTGTTTTTGAGGGGCTTTGCCTTTTAGAGTTATCACCCAGTCTGGGCAGAAACATCTTTGTTTAAGACCTGTCTGAGCATGCTCAGTTATGGGTGCAGGGTCTAAGGGAGACTGTTTCAGGGACCTCTCATTAGCCCCACAGCACTGTGGGATTCTCCAGTCCGAGCTTGATGAAAGAATTCAGAGGAGCCTTGTCCCCTCATTCAGTAACCCACATTTTCATAGCACTTCAGGGTTTGCAGAGGGGTTTTCTCACAACAACCTGATAATACAAATATTATCATTTCCATTGGACAGGTGAGGATCCCAGGGGTCGAGTCAGTAGCCCAGGGTGAGCAATGCTAAGTGGCAGGGCCTGCTCCTATGGTGGGGATTGTGGAATTGTCAGTACAAGCATTTACACTTCAAATCAGGACTTGATTTATTGTTTGTTGGTTGTCTAGACTTAAGAGAGTGATGGAGAAAGTATTAGCAATGCAGGCTATGTAGTAGTTATAGAGTAGTCCTGGGTATAATCATCAAACACCCCTGTCTCTATCTGTCCGCAAACTGGTTGTTAAACATATTTCTCACCATGACATTTGAACTCGGTTCTTTTCATTCCAGACATGCCCTTTCCACAGCAGACTTTAGACTTTCTCAGACTGCAGATGCAGCAGTGCAAGTAGACGTAGTCAACCCAACTTTATCAGAATACATGTGGGAGAGGAGCCAATCATTGTTCTGCTTGGTCCCAGAGGGCAAAACAAGGATATTGGGGTGGGAGTCACAAAAAGGCAAATTTGGGCTTGATGTAAGGGGTCATTTCCTAACATCAGAGCTGTCCAAAAGTGGCATGAATGGCCTCACTGGGGAGCAGTGTGTGGGGTGGGGGTGGGGGCTGTCTTCAGTGGGAGAATGGCCCTTGTGTCAGGGATATTGTAGAAGGAGGTTCTTGGTCAGGTGTGATAGTAGTAGAGGGCCATTTACCTACTCTCCATTTTTGCAGTTTTGGGAAAAGACTAAGTCTGGGGTTGACATAGGAGAAAAGAATCAAGTGTACATTAGACTCAGAACTTTAACATTGGAAATCAAGCTAGGATAACATCAGTGAAGTAGAAAAAACCCTTGGACCTGAACTTTATTTACCCTTTTACCTCCTGATTTATGTCTTTGATGTTCCCTGCCCTCCCTTCCATTGCTTCCCCTCCCCACTCATGGCCACACTTCACTGGGGAGGGGATGATCCCTGTAGACTCTTGCTACTCTGTAAGGGGAAACATTTCCCATCTTGAGGAACTTTAAACAGTATCTGTCATAGCAGCAAAGACAGTTATGGGTGAGCCCAGCTGGACTGTGTTTCCAGACTCCAGTTCTCCCTCCTCATCTCCGCCTCCTGGCTTCCTCTCAGTGTCAGCTCAAGTCTCCCCTTCTACAAGAAACCTTTCCCTATGCCCCTTAATCCTAATGCTTTGTCTTGTAAGACACTATAATGTAGCCCAGTGGTATCTAGCATCTTCACAACTATTTTCATATTGTCTCCTCTAGTCAGATGTGAGCTTCTTTAGGACACGGACTGTCTTTTACTTTTCTTTCTATCCTGAAAACTTACCACGTGCGTGGCACATAGTAGCCTCTTATGAGATGTCTGTGGTATATCCAGTTCTGAAGCAATTGGTCATATGGGACTGGAGGTGAGGAGAGAGTCCAGGGTCATATATGTAGACGTGGGAGTCATCTGCACCAGGACCATGATTAAATCCATGGAAGCTAAGGAAGTTACCAAACAAGAGACTAGTAGCTGTGATCATCCACAAATTAGAGAGGGAGGGGAGAGAAGAGAATCAGTTCCAGGACAGAGCCTTGGGGTACCTCGACTCTAAAGGAACATAAATATAGGTGACGGCCAAGCAAAGGATGCTGAGAAAGAGCAGCCAGATAGGAAAGAGCAGAAGCAAGAGAGGTAGCTGGTGGCACAGTAAATAGAGCCCTGAGTCTGGAGTTCAAATGTATCCTCAGACATTTACTATTTTTATGATCCTGGGGAAGTCACGTAACCTATTTGACTCAGTTTTGTCAACTGAAAGGTGGGGATAAAATAGCACCTCCCTTGCAGGGTTTTTGTGAGAATCAATGAGATAATACTTGTAAAAAATGGCTGTACACAGTAGGCGCTACATAAATCCTTATTTCTTTTCTCCAGTATTACAAAAGTCTATGGCAGAGAAACAAAATGCGGGGAGTGTGGACTACGTTAATCAGTGTCAAATGCTGCAGAGTGGTGAAAAAGGTGAGGATTGAGAAAAGGTCATCTGATTTGGCAATGAAGATGTCATTGGTAAATCTGCAGAGAGCTGTTTTTGTTGAGTGATGAGGCCCCAAACCAGATTACAAAGGGTTAAAGATTGAGTGAGAGGGAAGGAAGTAGAGGGGTGATTGAAGATGGCTTGTTCAGGAGGCTGGCTGAGAAAAAGGACGGGGAGAGAGAGAGAGAGAGAGAGAGAGAGAGACAGAGACAGAGACAGAGAGACAGAGAGAGAGAGAGAAAGAGAGAGAGAGACAGAGAGAGCGACAGAGAGACAGAGAGACTGAGACAGAGAGAGCAGTAGATAGCAAGGAAGGTGGAGGTATGTGGAAGGTAGGAAAAACTTGAGTCCATTTATGGGCTATAGGGAAGGAAGTCAGGGATAGAGAGAAGTTAGTGGACATAGAAAAAGGAGAAATGATTGTAGGACAATTTTCTGGAGAACACAGGGAATAGGGTTAAGGAAGTGTGTGAGAAATAGAGGAGGCATATATGGGAAAGCAATAGATAAGTAACTCTATTCTTTGTTCTTTTTTTTGGTTCATTTTCCCTGAAAATAGTAAGGGTTTCGATAACAGCTTTGAAGAGACAGTATGAAAATTATGGTGATAAAATGGTAAATTCTTAAGTTTTATCTACCTTTGAGTAATGTAAGTATCTGACAAGTCCATTGCTTCTCATTCAGGCAATTGGACTGGCTACTTACCATAGCTGTAAAAGGGCACATTTGTATGTTGTTTCAATTCCCTCTTCAAAAACTTCCCTTGGCTGTCTATTCCCTCTGGGATAACATACAGACTCCCCTGTTTGGCATTTAGAGCCCTTTCAAGTCTGACTCCAACCTAACTCTTCAAACAGATTTCCTATTGCACCCCTCCATACATTTTCTAGTCATGTCAAATTGGACTGCTTGATTTTCCCCAGAATCAGCATTCTACCAAACTGTCTCCCGTTCCTGGAATGGGAAGACCTGGTTTCATTCAAAGCTCACCTTAGGTGCCACCTCCTACCTGAGGCCACTGCCCTTCGCCCTAATGGTTTAACCTTTCTGAGCAGATTGTAAACTCTATGGGCGGCAAAGATTACGATATCTTTGTCTTTGTCTGCATAGTGTCTAGCACAGTGCTTAAGGTATAGTAAGGACTTCAGAAATGCTTGTTGAACCCAATTGTCTCATTAGTTACTTGAACTTGGTGAGGGAGGAAGAACAGTTAGTATTCCCAATCCTTTTGCAGGGAGCTAGGTGGTGCCTGGGGCAGAATGCTAGACTTGAAGAAGATCTAAGGAAGACCTGAGTTCAAATCCACTCTTGGACACTTGGGCCTTCAAATCTCCCTGCACCTCAGTTTCTTCATCTGTAAAATGGAGATAATAATACACCTACCATCCTGAGTGTTTGCAGTGATCAAATAAGATGATCTCTTTAAGCACTGTGCAGATCTTACAATGTTATAAAAGGGTTAGATATAAACATTCCTGCACCCCATTTATAGCTGAGAAAACAAGTTGAGAACTTACCTGATATGGTTCTTTTTGGAGGAGGGAAGGCAGGGCAATTGGGGTTAAGTGTCTTGCCCAAGGTCATACAGCTAATAAGTGTGTCAAGTGTCTGAGGCCAGATTTGAACTCAGGTCCTTTTGACTCTAGGGCTGGTGCTCTACTCAGTCCACCACCTAGTTGCCCCAGAAGTTACCTGATCTAATCAAAGACACAGGAAGGGCTGGACACCAGACATAAACCCCGTTCTGTGAATCCAGATCCTGTGGTCTTTCTTTTTTACTAGACCCACCCTCATTTCCAGCTGTTACCTTGTTTGTCCCCTCATTACTGCTTTGTTTTCTCCCCCCTCTGGAAGCAAGGTAGTCAATCCCACCAGAGCTCTAGGAAAGGGGAAGGAGTTGGCGGGAGTCCCTGCTGTATATCCAGAAGAGGACAAGGGAAATCTTAGGGAAAAATGGGAAGAGAGTGGTGGAACAGAGGCATGGCTTCTCTAAAGAGTCTGTCCTCCTTGGTCTCAATCACCCAGATCATCCTAGAACTAGCTCTAGCCACTGAAATGGTTTCTTGCCCCCAAGAGGCCAAGGGCTGGTGCTAAAGCAGCTCATTTACTTTAGGACAACCAACATGCAGCCCCTAAGACCTAACCAGGTGGGTCATCTTTGGCCTCTTACCAAAGTGCTGATGGACTTGACACTTTATGGGAGGAAGCCTGTCTTTGGCTCACCAACCCCTCCCCAAAGCTAAAATATCAAGGAATGTTGGAGTTGCTGTCTTGTCACACTCTAGCTGTTTCTGTATCCCATCCTTTTGGTGGTGGGCACCTCTGGATTGAGTTATGGGAGCAGGAAAGAATAAGGCCACATCTGTCCAGGGACTTAAGTGGCATGTTCTCATTGGAATCATTAGTACCATCCCTCTGGAGTTGGGGAGATTTGGGGGGTGATAAAGTATGTCTAATCCAATGAAATCTCCTAACGTTTCTCACTTGTAGAAAGAATGAGAAGTACCTACCACCTAGGGAATCCAGGATACTGTCATTCCTGTTCCCTCACAGGGCTACGTGTTCCCCCGATAAACTCAGACGCAACCCCTACCTTACTGCAGAGTGGTGTGGTGTTAATTGGTGGTGCAGTTCAGGTGTTTTGTATGTGGTAGTGACACCTTCATGCCAGTTTTGTTAGAATGGCCCTGCTTTACTGGTTCTATGTACTTCAGAATGAGTGATTTTTATTGATAGACCTACTCTGAAAGGGAGAATTTCAGGGACTTATAAATGAAACAAATCTATTTATACACACACACACACACACACACACATATACACCCCTCCCCCAAAGAGGGATGGTCACTTCGAGCTCGCAGTTCAGCCCCATCCCTGATGCCAGGAGATGAACAAACAGGATATGGGCCTGTGTGTCTAGGGTATTATGTTTTCCGATACATAGGATTAAATCGTGCTTATCAATTTTACTTACAAACAGGAATACTATAACATGGACCAAATTCGAAAGGCTTTTGTGATGTGTGTGAAGACAGGCAGACCAGGAGCTGAACAAGATAGAAGGAGAATAATAAACTGGCTTAAAGAGTGCAGGTTTGAATATGTATTATGCATCGATCCTGACAAAGAGGTAAGCATTGAGACAAGAGCATTGGTCACTGACTTTTATAGCCTTCTTCCTTTTTCATGAGGTCATCATGAATACTACCTGACCAGCAAAGTCTGCTTCCTTTGAAAACCTTGATAAAGGAATCAGGACACTTCTATTGAGGGACACATGTCAGGGAGTTAATGAATTCCACTACATTCTCATGGGCTTTTTTATTTAGCCTCTTATGCATTTTAGTGGTACTTAATGCCTAGAGAACCTGTTATTTTCCTAACTTCAGCTGTAAAGGAAAACCTTTCTGTGTTTCAAGAACATGAATGCTCCATTAATTGCTTTGATTCTACAAGGTTTACAAAGCTGAGTAGAATTTGAGATTCATTACAAGTCATTCCCCATTTGACAAATGGTCCAGGGATATGAACAGGCAGTTTCCAGATGAAATTAAAACTATCTACAATCCTATGAAAAAAATGCTCTAAATCACTATTGGTGAGAGAAATGCAAATTCCAACAACTCTGAGGTATCATCTCCCAACTATCAGATTGGCTAATATGACAGACAAGGAAAATGATAAATGTTGGAGAAGATGTGGGAAAACTTGGAACACTAATGCCTTGTTGGGGGAGTTATGTACTGATCCAACCATTTTGGAGAGCAATTTGGAACTACGCCCAAAGAGTTATAAAATTGTACATACCCCTTTGATCCAGCAATACCACTACTAGGTCTATATCCCAAAGAGATCATTAAAAAATGGAAAAGACCCACTTGTACAAAAATTTTTAAAACAGCTTTTTTTGTGGTACCAAGGAATTGGAAACTGGCCATCTTCTGGAGAATTGCTCAACAACTTGCAGTATATTTATGTAATAGAACACTATTGTGCTATAAGAAATGATGGGCAGGCTGATTTCAGAAAAACCTGGAAAGACTTTTTTTCCTTTATTTATTTTTAATTTTTACTTTACAACACTCATTTCCACAAGTTTTTGAGTTCCTAGTTTTCTCCCCCTCCCTCTCCTCCCTCCTCCCCGCTAAGGTGGCATGCAATCCAATATAGGTTCTACATATACCTTTGCATTAACCTTATTTACACAATAGTCAAGCTGTAAAGAAGAATTATAACCAATGGACTGAATCATGAGAAAGCAGAAACAAAACCAAAAAGAAGGCGGGAAAAAAGAGAGCAAATAGTTTGCCTCAACCTGCATTCAGACTCTAAGTTTTTCTCTGGATGGAGATGGCTTTTTCCATCATGAGTCTTTTGGAGCTGTCTTTGAGCCTTGTATTGCTGAGAAGAGCCAAGTCTATCAAAGTTAGTCATCACAGATAACGTGTGTCTATAATGGTGTATAATGTCCTTCTGGTTCTGCTCCCCTCACTTAGCATCAGATCACATAAATCTTTCCAGGTTATTATGAAGTCCATCTACTCCTTATTTATTATAGACTTTTGTTTCTTATAAATTTATTTTCAGTTTTCCACATTCATCATTCATCATTTCATTGAAATTCCATTTTTCCCCCTGAAGTATTATACTCAGTTTTGCTGGGTAGGTGATTCTTAGTTTTAATCCTATCTCCTTTGCCTTCTGGAATATCATATTCCAAGCCCTCTGATCACTAAATCTTGTATTATCCTGATTGTGTTTCCACAATATTTGAATTGTTTCTTTCTGGCTACTTGTAATATTTTCTCCTTGACCTGGGAACTCTGGAATTTGGCTACAATATTCCTAGGAGTTTTCTTTTTGGGATCTCTTTCAGGAGGTAATCAATGGATTCTTTCCATTTCTATTTTACCCTCTGGTTCTAGAATATCTGGGCAGTTTTCCTTGATAATTTCTTGAAAGATGCCATCCAGGCTCTTTTTTTGATCATGGTTTTCAGGTAGTCCAATAATTTTAAATTATCTCTCCTGGATCTATTCTCCAGGTCAGTGGTTTTTTCCAATGAGATATTTCACACTGTCTTCCATTTTTTTCATTCTTTTGGTTCTGGTTCATAATTTCTTGATTTCTCATAAAGTCACTAGCTTCAATCTAATTTTTAGGTAGTATTTTCTTCAGTGGTCTTTTGAACCTTCTTTTCCATTTGGCCTAATTCTGCCTTTCAAGGCATTCTTCTCCTCATTGGCTTTTTGGAGCTCTTTTGCCATTTGGGTTAATCTATTTTTTAGGTGTTACTTTCTTCAGTATTTTTGGGGTCTCCTTTAGCAAGCTGTTGACTTGTTTTTCGTGATTTTCTTGCATCACTCTCATTTCTTTTCCCAATTTTTCCTCCACTTCCCTCACTTGATTTTCAAAATCCTTTTTGAGATCTCCCATGGCGTGAAACCATGTCATATTTTTCTTGGAGGCTTTGACTGTAGGAGCCTTGACCCTGTTGTCTTCCTATAGCTGCATGCCTTGATCTTCTATTCCTACACACTCCACTAAGTGTGTAGGAAAATATCTTTTCACCACCACCCACCTTGTTTTCTCATTTTCCCAGCCAGTCTCTCGACCGCTAAGCTCTTTGTTAAGTGGAGGCTGTACTGCCCCAGGCTTTGGGGTTTTGTGCAGTTGTCCTCAGAGGTATGTCTAGGGATCTGTAAATTTTCAGTTCCTCCAAAGTGGTATGATCAAAGGAGACATGTCCACTCTTCTCCTGGCCTGTGCTCTAGTCTGCAAGCAACCACAAGCACTCCTTTCTGCCTTAGAACTGCAAGGACTTCCTCTCCACAGCTACGACAAGCTCTGCCATGTCAGTGCTCCTCCTTCCCCAGGACTGCCACCCAGGACTATGACTCAGATCAGAGGTTGATTCCCCCACCATCTGTAGGACTAGATTTCCAGAAGCAGCTGCATCTGTGGTACTGGCTGCCACTGCCCTGGGGCTGGGACTGGACCATGCATGCCTCTCACCCAGGTGAGAGACCTTTCCCACTGACCTTTGAAGCTGTCTGGTGTTTGTGGGTTGAGAAGTCTCAGACGAATGAGGAGCTGAAGCTAGTGACCACCACTGACCAGCTACCCAGACATACTCCCATGGAACCTAATTTATGAATGTGTGTGGATCTCAGTATAGTATGTCCTCCTGCTGGGTGGCAGACTTCAAAGGAGCAGCATTTGGTCCATAACCCTCCATCCCCTAACGAGGAAGAAAATACCTCTTTCTCAGAGGACAGCTTGCAACCCCAGGCCTCCACCAGCCAGTAGCCCCAGGACTCCACCAGCCACCAGCCCCAGGACTCCACCACAGAAAAAGAGTTCACAGAAGAGGAGAAGGATGAGAACACCTCCATGACCCTCCTATCACCCCACAAAGTGAGATCCCCTCCAAGCTGTACGCAACAGGTGGGGGCCAGGTGGCCCAGACCCCTTCTTAACTACTGTCACTTAATCACCTTGGCACTGAAAAACAGTCCTTCTAGAGGAAGCAATGTCCAGGAGATCTACATCTTCACCTGACAACACTTCCCCTTTTTCCAGACAGCTCCAGAGGGCTGGAAAAACACCATAACCTCTGCTTTCAAGGCAGTTTTGAGAAGGCCCCAATGAGCCCAGAGAAAGGAACCACTACCAGTCGTCCTTGCTTCTGCTGGTGGCAGCTCACAAAGGAAGGGTACTGGTGTTTTAAGGAGAACGTCAGGCTTTGGCATCTGCTTGGCTCCACAGTATCCAAAAGTGTATGAGTCAGCCAGAAATGATGTCTACCATCTTTGACCTCTGATTGCCCAGGCAAGTGGTGCGCCAAGGACTAGCCATACCCAAAGTCTGGACTGTCTCTTATTCTCCTCCTCCATCAAACTCAGAACTGGCACTCTATATGATCTCATCTTTGGGAGGAAGGTGATGTTCTTGGGGGCAGGGGGGTGGGCAGTTCTGCCCAGTTTCCCAACTGCCATTCTTTCTTCTTCATTAAACTCACTTACTGGGGGAAAAAAGCTGCCAGTGATTCAGTGTCCTGAGGCCTGCTGCAAATTTGTCTGTGTGGCTAACCCACACTAGGCTGTGTTCTGCTCCCAGCCTGGTGCAATGGACCCTTCACATTATCTTGGGCTGGAAATCTGCTTCACACTGTCATTTTGTGGCTTCTGCTGCTCTAGAATTTGTTTAGAGTCATTTTTTACAGATATTTTGAGGAGTTTGGAGGGAGAGCTCCATCAGGTCCCTCCTTCTACTCCACCATCTTGGCTCTGCCAAAAACCTGGAAAGACTTATATGAACTGATGCTGAGTGAAGTGAGCAGAACCAGGAGAACATCGTACACAGTGACAGCAACATTGTTTGACAATCAGCTATGATACACTTAGCTTTTCTCACCAAGACAATCATCTAAGATAATTGCAAAGGACAAATGATAGAAAAAGCAGTGGAGAAGAGAACAAACTTTGGAGTTGATTGCAGATCAAAGCAGACTATTTTAACTTTTTTTGTTTTTTCATTCTCATGCTTTCCCCCTTTTGTTCTTATTCTTTTTTCACAACATGACTACTCTGAAAATATGTTTAATATGACTGTACATGTATAATCTAGATTGCTTGCCAACTTGGAAACGGGAAGGAGGGATGGAGGGAAGGAGCAAATAATTGGAACTCACAATTTTATAAAAGTGAATGTTGAAAACTATCATAATATGTAAAAGGGAAAAATCTTATTAAGTGAAAAAAATTGAATTTGAGATTTATTACCAGATAGATGATACAGGAGATAAGCAGAAGGAAAAAGAACACATCATGAGTGACAGAGAATTCTTGGGCTTCACTACAGAGTCCCCTCTACTGTTTGTTTCCATCTTGTTCCCCTTTACCCTGGCTGATACCCTCACTGACTGTGAAAAATAGCCCACAGAAGTCAATCCTCTTGCCCTGAAGGCCTTCGCTGCTTCCACTCCTCCCATCTACTGTAAATAATACAAATGGTTATAGATCCATCCTTTGAATAAATACATTTTAGCCATGCTATTTGCTACAGGAGTTAATGAAGAAATTAACAGAATTTCGAGATGGAATAAATGGAATAAAAGATGATGTTAGCTGCTGCCTTCTTACTCTTATGGCCCATGGAGGAAAAGGCTTTATAAAAACAGTATTGGATGAAAGAGTCATCTTATCAGACATTTTTGAAATGTTCAACAACGAAAACTGTCCAGGACTTCAAGGGAAACCCAAAATCTTTGTAATCCAGGCTTGTAGAGGAGGTAAGCAGAAGGAAAAAGAACACATCATGAGTGACAGAGAATGCTTAGGCTCCACTGTAAGCATTTTCTTCTTGTCCTAGGAAATCCTGACCCTGATTTTCATCCCAGAAAGACTTTCCTTTCTCTCCTGCCATTCCTCATATCACAAGCAGAAATACTCATTAGATCCCCCTTTACATCCATAAAGATATCAATTTTTCTATGTTTCTAGACCCAAAGTATCATAATGTTAAGATTCTACAAGTTAGGGTGTCTTGTGTCCTTTTAAGTAAATGGATTCAAGATCTTAGTATTTATAAATCCAAGGTTTTACTGTTTTTCCACTGTGATATTCCTTCTCCTACTTTTTTGTAGGTGTTCTCCTGTGGCCTTATCTTCCTCACTCACTTTAGGATAATTTTCTGTAGCTTCTCAGGGACCAGCAAAATGCAGTGGAAAAGGTACTGTGTTTTGAGGCAGAGGACCTGGCTCTGAATCCTGGTTCTGTCATTTAAAAAGTACTAATAATAACTGGCATTTTTATAGAGACTTGAATTTTGCAAAGTGCTTTACTTACATTATTCATACTAACTCCCTCTGTGACTTTGGGCATGTCATAGAACGTCTCCATGACTCAGTTTCCTTATTTATAAAATGAGGGATTGGGCTGGATTATCTCTCAACTCCTTTCCAGCCATAAATCTATGATGCTTTGATCCTACTAGCCTCTAACATGGTGAGATTGCTAGTGCTTAGCCTACCAAGTGTAATGAATGTTATTATTGACATGTGTGCGTTTGCTTCTTGGATTGGGATCTGGCTTGCCTGGCTTATCTGGAGCTATTGGGGCCTATGACTGTGAACTACCCTCTTCAATATGGATATATAGACAGTGATACAGTGACATGGGTTTTTTTCTGATGAGTTCATTTGGCATTAGTATCAGATAGCTGTATGATGGTTTATCTCACTGTCTATTCACATCTCTCACAAAACCAGATCGAATAGACGGTGGTGTTGTTCAAACAGATAGTGAAGAAGTGGAACTGAATGAATCAGAGAAAAAGCGACTTCCCACATCGAGTGATTACTATATTGTCTATTCCACCCAAGAAGGTAAGACAATGAATCTGCATGCTGCTAAGGCATGTGAAGTGAAAGGGATCATGATTGTTCAAACTCCATTGCGGTAATTTAGGTTTCATATTTGTAGTAAAACTATTCTTGCTCATCACCCTGTAAACCTAGATCACCAAGGACTCAGAGGACTAATTCTAATCCTTTCCAATGTACAGTTGATTCAAGCCCCAAGGGTTTTGGCCTTCTGGTCAACCATCTCTAGTTAGGCAGACTCCCATTGGCTCTATGTTTAATACTACAATCCCTTATTTAGATGAAAGCAAAGATGACACAATTGCACAATTTTCAGATGACACCAAACTGATCTAGAAAGATCTCAACATGACAGAATTTTAGTGAAAAATTAGTAAGATGTAACTTAATGGGGAAAATACAAAGTCTTAATTAAACTACCTAATTAAAATATAGGGGACATATGGCTAGAGAGCAATAAATTTGAAAAAAAGTATCTGGGGTTTTTAATGAACTACAGGTCAAACGTAAATCAACATTGTGTGATATGGTAGACAGAAAATGCACTAGGAGATTACATTGAGAAACTGGCTCATCATCCCAATGTCCTCTGCCATGGTCAGACCACACCTGGAACATTGTGTTCAGTGCAGAATACCTCAAGAAGCAGCTAAGTGGGGCAATGGATAGAGGGCCCTGTGACTGGACTTCCTGTGTTCCAATTTGGCCTAAGACACTTTCTAGCTATGTGATCCTGGGCCGGTCAGTTCACCTTGTTTACTTCAGTTTCCTTATCTGTAAAATGAGTTGGGGTAGGAAATGGCAAACCACTCCAGTGTCTTTGCCAAGAAAACTCCAGTGGAGTGTGGAAGGAGTAGAATGATTCAATAACAACTACCTCATTTTAGTAAAGACATTGATAAACTGGAACAAGTAAGATTAGGATGATTAGAAGGGTGACGTGACTTGAAGATTATTTGGGGGTGTTTAGTTTGGATGAAAGAAGGTTGGGGAAGACATGATAACTGCTGCCAAGTATTTGAAGGACTACCATATGTAAGAGTGATTAGATTTATTTGGCTTGGCCCTAAAGGGCAGAAATAGGAAGAATGAGTGAAAGCTGCAGAGGAGCAGGAATAGGTTTGATGATGGGGAAAACTTCCTCATATTTAGAGCCATTTGCAGAGTAGGCTGGATTGGGAATTGGTGGTAGCCTTTACCCTAGAGACCTTGGAGCAAAGCCCTGATGACCATTTAATTGTTGGCTATACAGTAGAGTACATTCTTGTTCAGGAATGAGTTGGAGCACATGGCTCTTGACATCCTTTCAAACTCTGCAATTTAGGTATTGTGCTTGGTCTCCTAGTGCCCCACTAGGACCAATAGCATGGGGTATAAAGTGCAGAGGCATATTTGGAGTTACTATCAGTCAAGCCCACCAAACAATTGCTCCTGTTTAAAGTGGAATTGGCTACCTTAGTAGATAGTAGGTTTTCCCTTACTTGAAGTCTTTACATGAAGCCTGATTGACCATATGCTTGAGAATATTCCATGGGATATTCTTTGAGTATGGATCTCCTTCTGACTGTGAGCAGGATGCTCTAGGTACTAGCCAGTTACTTTACAGGGTCTATTTGAGACTCTAAAAGTTGCAAGTTCTTGGCTAATGCATCACTGGGAAAATGTTGCCTAGGCTTCAGATAATATCTGGCATCCTCCAGACTATGTTGCTGGACAGTGAGAGACTTTTTGGGGTTCTTGGCCCACTATAAATGAGTTACTGACCTCATCTTCTATGGATTCTTTATGGGCTGTTCATTGAGACTGCTTAGTTAGTGGACTGGTAGGGTTAAGGGCCCAACAGCAAAAGTGTAAATACTGGATGCCTTAATGAAAAATGAGACATGTCCTAGTGTTTCATAGAACAAAGCAATGTCTTGCTTAGTAAATTTTTTTCTGGTTTCCAAATGTGTGTGTGTGTGTGTATTTTTGGAACATGGTAGTAAAAAATATAAACCATATTCTCATTTCTCCACTGGTAGATCATGTTGCTTTACGCCACCCAAAACGTGGTGCTGTGATGATTCAAGCAATAGATGAAGTCTTTCGGCAAGGGGGCAAGAAGTTGCATGTTGTGGATTTTTTTACTCGAGTGAGTCATCAATGAATGGATTTATGCTCCATGTTATGCTAATTTTTCCTCCACTAATTAACAATCATTCATTTCATTCTATCAGAATATTCAGTGGAGTTTCCTAAGTAGGATTTGTGTATGTGTGTGTGTGCATGAGGGCTGGGTGTCTCCACTCTTCCCTGAAGTCTTTCTCCTCCTGAGATGATCTGTTCTTTCTCTGAACTCTTTTCTCATGGTAGTTTTACTTCCTCAGTAGATTTTGAACTTCTCTTAGGGCAGAATTGTGCCCCTGTTAGTGACCTTAGTAAACAAGGCGCTGATGTGTACATTAAGTGGTTATTTTTCCCTTTTTCACTCTCTCATCCCTCTCTATCCTATCAATTTTAAGTTGTAGTAATGAGAATGGATCAGCCTAGAAGAAGGAATAACTCAGCCCCCACATCCTTGCTGAATGAAGGGAAATTAGTGTCAAGTTCATTACAAATAATCTTCATCATCACCATCACTATAATACTTCACATTGCCTTTGTGTGCTACAGGAAAACTGTCCACTCCCAGACAACTACAGAAAACCCTCCCAGGGCTCAAACCAAGATTGTGGGTTTGGTAGGATATCTCTAATATCTGACCTCTTCTGTCCCCTCATGCTACAGGCACCTGGTTAAGAGCCCCCTCATATCATGCCAGGAGGCTGCAGTACCCCAAGCAGTCTCACTTTCCAGTCTATCTTCTACACAGTTACCCCAGTAATCCTCGTGAAGTATCGATTTCACATTGTCTTGCCCCTGCTGAAGAAGTTTCAATGGCTGTCTATTGCTTTGTTTAACATTTAATATACTTTACAGTTTGGCTACCTTCTCTCTCTCTCTCTCTCTCTCTCTCTCTCTCTCTCTCTCTCTTTTCCTCCTTCCATCTCTCTCTCTCTTTCTTTCTTTCTTTTTTTCTTTCTTTTCTTTCTTTCTTTCTTTCTTTCTTCTTTCTTTCTTTCTTCTCTTTCTCTTCTTCTCTTCTTCTTCTTCTTCTTCTCTTCTTCTTCTTCTTCTTCTTCTTCTTCTTCTTCTTCTTCTTCTTCTTCTTCTTCTTCTTCTTCTTCTTCTTCTTCTTCTTCTTCTTCTTCTTCTTCTCTTCTTCTTCTTCTTCTTCTTCTTCCTCTCCTCCTCCTCCTTCTCCTCTTCTTCCTCCTTCTTCTCCTCCTTCTGTTTCTTTTTGGTCTTTGTTTCCTCTTTGCATAGAATGTTGCTCAGAGCACCTTGAGTGCTTAAGAAATGCTTGTTTAATAATTAATAAACATTTACTAAGCACCTACCTTATACCAGACACCTTGTTAAACTTTGGAGATACAAAGAGAGGCAAAGTCCAGCCCTGCACTGCAGAAGTTCAACTATCTAGCTGCGGAATTGAATTTTTTCGTTTCTTTGTTTAATTTGTGTTTTTTTTTTTCCTGGTAGGTGAACAACAGAGTGGTGAACACAGACTTTTACCTGGGTAAGAATCCTGTAAAAGTGGTACTGGTCATGGAGTCCACTCTCACCAAAGCTGTGTACTTTTGACAGTTGATAGAGGAAGAGAAGGAGGTGGAAGACTTTTTGTTTAATTTCTTTTTTATTTTTAGTTTACAACACTCAGTTCTACAAGTTTTTGAGTTCCAAATTTTCCCCCTCTCTCTCCTCCACCCTTCTCCCCACATGGCATTTAATTCAACATGGGTTTTATAGGAAGGTAATAGGATTGAAACATGCAAACTTGAGAGTTCATACCCTTGTCACTAAGACCTAACTATTATGCATGCCTAATAACCTTCATACATATTAACTTACACCCCCATGCATAGATTATCCCTCCCTTTTCTCAACATGGTATCCATGGTCAGGAGGGGAACATGTCAAGCAGTAATGTGTAGTAGATGGGTTAGAAAGATTGTAACCTGGAAGAGCTGGGACTAATCCCAGTTCTGAAGGGAGAGACTGTAATATTAATTAAGGTGGGACTTTTTTTACTGTTTTCTCTTTTAGAATGCTAAAGTAATCAAATGCCTTTAATTAAGTCTTGCTAGGTGCTAAGCCCTAGGCCACACTCTTTTGCTAATTAGGTGTGAAGCCTTCAGGCCCTGAGAATGTTATATATACTCAGAGGTTAGCATTTTATTTGGGGCTATCACTCACTGGAAGAGTGTCCAGTAATTTGACTAGAAGAGACTCTGGGCAGCTGTTGTCAAGAGTTCTCCCCCCTCCCCCACCCCGAAAACCCAGATGTTGGTGCTTCCCGGTAACTATGTACTAAGATTCTGGGTAGAAAGCTAGAATCCTGTCTACTGGTTTGTGTTGTTTGATCTGTTGATATTTTCTGTTTGTAATTTCTGTTTGTATTTGCTCTGAAGTTCAGAGTGCTGTCTTTTCCCCCTGAACTAACTGAATGATATATGTATGTTTGACTAAAGTGAGATTGTTAACCCCTTAAAGTTGCTTTCTTTAGAAGAGCAGATCAAAGAACTTGTGCTGGCAGCTCTTGCTGCTGGTCTTGTTGGGACTTATACCTCAGCAGCAGCTGCTAGCAGCATTGTTGTTACAGGGACCAGGAAGAACTAACCTCATAAAAAGTTCAGTTTGTCTTCTGTATGGTACATGTGTTTCCCTAGAGGGTGCCACACACCCGCTTCTTGCAAGAACCATAATAAATGCTTCCTTTGCTCACTTCAATTTAAGTTTCATTTTTGCATGTGGAGCAGGACTCTCCTTGGTTTGCTACAAGGGGAGCAGTGGGCTATGGCAGGTAGCCCTGGCTAACCCCCTCACCCTATCAAGGGGTACATGAACCTCATTTTTCACAGGTTTCTAGTATCAGAAAAAGCTTTTGACAAATACAACACCCATTCCTATTAAAAGCACTAGAAAGCATAGGAATAAATGGAGCCTACCTTAAAATTATAAATATCATCTACCTAAAACCATCAACAAGCATTATTTGTAATGGCAATAAGCTAGATGCATTCCCAATAAGACCAGGGGTGAAACAAGGATGTCCATCATCACCGCTGATAGTAGAAATGTTAGCTGTAACAATATAGGAAGAAAAAGCAATTGAAGGAATTAGAATAGGCAAAGAGAAAACTAAATTATCACTTTTTGCAGCAGATATGATGATTTAATTAGAGAATCCTAGAAAATCCAGTAAAAAAGTACTTAAAATAATAAACAACTTTAGCAAATTTGCAGGATATAAAATAAGCGCACATAAATCCTTGACATTCCTATACACTACTAACAAAGCCCAACAGCAAGAGATAGAAAGAGAAATTCCATTTAAAGTTACTGCAAGACACTATAAATTATTTGGAAGTCTATCTGCCAAGACAAACCCAGGGCCTATATGAACATAATTATGAAACACTTTTCCTGCGAATAAAATCAGACCTAAATAAATGGAAAAATATCAGTAGCTCATGGTCAGGCTGAGCTAATATAATAAAAATGACAGTCTTACCTAAAATTAAATTATTTATCCAGCACCATACCAATTAAACTACCAAAAAATTATTTTACAGAGCTGGATAAAATAATAACAAAATTCATCTGGAAGAACAAAAGGTCTAAAATATCTAGGGTATTAATGAAAAGAAATAATAGGGAAGGTGGCCTAGCCATACCAGATATTAAACTGTACTGTAAAGCAGCAGTCATCAAAACTACCTGGTACTGGCTAAGAAACAGAGTGGTGGATCAGTGGAATAGGTTAGGTACACAAGACACAGGAGTCAAAGACTATAGTAATCTGCTCTTTGATAAACCCAAAGAATCGCACTTCTGGGCTAAGAATTCACTATTTCACAAAAACTGCTGGGAAAATTGGAAAATGGTAGGGCAGAAACTGGGCATAGACCAACATCTTACACCATGTACCAAAATAAACTCAAAATGGGTTCATGATTTAGGAATAAAGGCTAATGCTATAAGCAATTTGGAGAGCAAGGAATAATTTATCTATCAGATTTATGGGAAAGCAAGGAATTCATGATACAAGAAGAGCTAGAGAGCATTGCAAAATGCAAAATGGATAATTTTGATTATGTTAAATTGAAAAGTTTTGTATATAAAAAGCCAATGCAACAAAGATTAGGAGGGAAGCAGAAAATTGGGAGAAAATCTTTACAACTAATGTCTCTGATAAAGGCCTCATCTCTAAAATATACAGGGAACTGAGCCAAATCTATAGGAATACAACTCATTCCCCAATTGAGAAATATTCAAAGGATATGAACAGGCAGTTTTCAGAGGAAGAAATTAAAGATATCTACAGGTATATGAAAAATGTTCTAAATCACTACTGATTAGAGAAATGCAAATCAAAACAACTCTTAGGTACCTCATCTCTTCTGTCAGATCGGCTAACATGACAAAACAAGAAAATGATAAATGCTGGAGAGGATGTGGGAAAATTGGAACATTGTTACGTTGCTGGTGGAGTTGTGAACTAATCTTGCCATTTTGGAGAGCAATTTGGAACTATGCCCAAAGGGCTATAAAAATGTTCATACCCTTTGGCCCAGCAATACCACTTCTAGGGTTGTATCCCAAAGAGGTCACAGAGGAGCGAAAAGTACCCATATGTACAAAAATATTTATACTGGCTCTTTTTGTAGTAGCAAAGAATTGGAAATCAAGAAGATGCCCATCCATTGGGGAATGGCTAAACAAGTTGTGATATATGAAGGTAATGGAATACTATTGTGCTATAAGAATTGGGGAAGATACGGACTTCATAATAATGTGGAAGAACTTACGCAATATAATGCCAAGTAAGCAGAGCTGAGCCTGGAGAACATTATACACAACCACAGATATATTGATTCTGTGAGGACCAACCCTGACAGACTTTGACAGAATAAACGAATTCCTCCCTTCAGGGAGCTTACATTCTATTAAAGAAATACAACATTTATGTAGAATAGTACCTATCAAGGGCAAAGCCAAGATGGTGGAGAGAAGACTGGAAGTTGCCTGAGCTCTTCCTGGTTTCCCTAGGAAAGAACATTAGATCAAACCCCGAATTGGATTCTGGAGAGACAGAACCCAGAAAAAGACAGAGTGAGAAAATTTTCCAGCTTGAGATCACTTTGAAGGATTTCAAGAAAGGTCTGTCTTACTTGGTAAAAGAGGAGTACAGCCCAGCACACATTGTTTCTGAGGGAGCCAGCAGGAGGCTCTTAGCCACAGCAAAGATCAGCAACCAAGGCCCCTTGGTCCTGGCTTAGCAGGCCAGCTATGAGGCCTCCAGCCTCAGAACCCAGGCAACAACAGTCATGACTAGTAGAGGGTACTTCAATGCAGTAAGCAAGCCTCAACACCTGAGGCCCCAGTGCATAAAGTCAGTGAACAAGTCCCTGGCCCCCAGTACAAGAAGCTTGGGACAATGCCCCTTGTGCTCCAGTAGGAGAGTTCAACTTTAAAAGCCAGGAAACAGGCCAAGAACAAACAAATGAGCAAGAAATAAAACAGAGCCTCGACCATAGAAGCTACTGTGGTGACAGGGATGTTTAAGACACAAACTCAGGGGCAGTTAGATGGCCAGTGAGTAGAGCACTGGCCCTGAAGTTGGGAGGACATGAGTTCAAATGCAGTCTCAGACATTTGACACACTTACTAGCTGTGTGACCTTGGGCAAGTCACTTAGCCCCAATTGCCCTGCCTTCCCCCTGCAAAAAAACAAAAAACAAACAAACAAACCCCCGTAAACTCTGAAGAGGACAACATTGTCAAAATCCCTACATTCAAAACCTCAAAGGGGAATATAAATAGGTCTCAAGCTCCTTCTCTTGGAGGAGCTCAAAAAGGATTTTAAAAGTCACATGAGAGAGGTAGGAGAAAAATTGGGTAAAGAAATGAAAAATATAGAAGAAAGAATCAGTAGCTTGGAAAAGGAAAGACAAAAATTGCCTGAAGAAAACACGTCCTTAAAAAAAATACAAATGTAAAACAAATCCACCAAAGAAAACAACTCTTTAAAAAATAGGATTGGCCAAATGGAAGAGGAGGTAGAAAAGCTAACTGAAGAAAATAATTCCTTAAAAATTAAAATTTAAATTAAACTAAATTAAAAATTAGCTAATGACTTTTTGAGACATCAAGAATCAGTCTAACAAAATCAAAAGAATAAAAAAATAGAAGAAAATATAAAATACCTTATGAGGAAAACAACTGACCTGGAAAATCGATACAGGAGAGATAATCTGAGAATTATTCAACTACCTAAAAGCCATGATTTTAAAAAAAAAAAGAGCCTGGACAGCATCTTTCAGGAAATTATCAAGGAATATTGCCCTGATATTTTAGAACCAGAGGGTTCATTAGTCATTGAAAGAATCAACCAATCACCTCCTGAAAGATCTCAAAATGGAGACTCCAAAGAATTTGTAGCCAAATTTCCAAAATTATCAGGTCAAGGAGAAAATACTGCAAGCAGCCAGAAAGCAACAATTCAATATCAAGGAGCTGCAGTCAGGATGACACAGGATTTAGCTTCTATATTAAAGAACTGGAGATACTAGAATATGATATTCAGGAAGGCAGAGGGGTTAGCATTACAACCAAGAATCAACTACCCAGCAAAATTGAGCATAATATTTCAGGGAAAAGATGGACATTCAATGAAATAAATTACTTTCAAACATTCCTGATGAAAAGACCAGAACTGAAGAGAAAATTCGATCTTCAAATACAAGACTCAAGAGAAGCATAAAGAAAGCAAACAGGAAAGAAAAAAAATCATGTTATTCAATAAGGTTAAACTGTTGGACATCCCTACATGGGAAGATGATACTTGTAACTCTTGAGAATTGTATCCTTCCTAAGGCAGTTAGAAGTGGTATACATAAACAGAGAGTGTGGTTATAAGTTGACTTTGATGTGATGATACAAAATTAAAAATTAAGGAGTAAAGAAAAGTAAATATCAGGTGATTTCTAAAGAGTGAGAGCAGAGGGCTTTCAACTAGGGCATTATTAGAGATAGTATGACTTCTGTTTGGGCTGCAGGCATGTACTTCCCTGGAGGGTGGGTAGGTCAGATATTGAGGCATTGTAGAATTTCAGAGTTGGAAGGGACCTCTTCTGCCATCTAGTTGAACTTCTCCCTCAGACAAGAAATCTACAGCATGATCATTACTTGGTCACTTAGAGTTTGCTGAAAGATTTCCTCCACTAAGCCAGAATCGACTCCTTCCTGAGCTAGCCCATTCCACTTTGGGATATCTCTAATTTTTGGGACATTCTACCTTCTGTGAAATCTCAATTTTGCTTTTTCCCATTTCACCCTCTGCTCTTAATTCTGCCCTCAGGGGCCAACTCTGAACATAGGAATTCCATGGCCCCTTCATAGCTTTTCAAATGTGCCTTCTCCCTGGCTATGCCTATTTGTCTTCCCAAGCATTCCTGATCCCAGTTTTCCCATGGCCTGAACTTGAATCTCCCTTCACCATCCTCATTGCCCTCCTGGACATGCCAGTTTATTAATTTCCTTTCTGAAATATGTCTCCCAGAATTGACCATAATACTCCAGAGTAGCCTGACCAAGAATTCAATGGGAAACTCAAATTATTCCTGGAAGTTCTGCCTCTCCTAGGTCATTATGTTAGCTTCCTTGACTGCTGAACACACTGCTGGCTCATAAAGAGTTTGTTCAAAGTACTGTCATTTCCAGTCATGTCTGACTCATGACCCCATTTGGGATTTTCTTCCTGAGATATGAGAGTGGTTTGCCATTTCCTTCTCCACCTCATTTTACAAATGAGGAAACTGAAGCAAACAAGATTAAGTGACTTGCCCAGTATCACAAAATTCATGCCTGAGGTTGACTTTGAACTCATGAAAAGGAGTCTTCTGACTCCAGGCCAGGTGCACTATCCACTGAGCCATCTAAAGAGTTTGTGATGTCCACTAAAACCTGCCAGAGATTTTTCATATGAAGATCCCTCTTTAGGGTGTCCTAAAAGTCTTAGTGAAGTTTAAGCAGTGGTGGGATTCAAACGAATCTAATCCAGCGCTTTATGCAGCATGCCATGTTGAGCCTCCTGCTTCGTTATTTTACAAGATGAGTAAACTGAGGTTCAGGTGACTTTGGGAAAGATATCTTGGTCTCAGGGGACCTCACTATTCTTCTATTTCAGACTGAACTAAAATATGAAAATGGTTTTTAGTTTGAAATGGTTTCCATATAATTCTTTGAGCCATGCTTACCAGTGTCTGTAGAAAAAAATATGTCTTATCATCTCTAGTGAATTCCCACCTAGTAAACTTTTTGGTCAACTTGAGAAAAGTTGAAGATTGTCATGTCATTCCTTTGTTTAAAAAATCCTTCATTTGTTTCACAGATTCTTTATTCTGGTAAATACCTCCCAAGGTTCACCTCAGGGGCTTCTCTTCCTTCTAGAAGCTTTCTATGACCTCACCCTCTTTCCTGAACCTCCTCATTGCCAGTTGCTGCTGTTCTCACACTTAACATGTCACCTTTGTGTTATATTTATTTTTGTATATATTCCATTGTTCCAGTTGAATACAACTTCCTTGAGGTCAGGGACTTTTTGTGTTTTTGTCTATACTCTCAGTGCTTGGCATAGTAGCTGGCACATAGTAGGCACTTAATGGTAGTTCTCTGAATTGAATTTTCTGTATTGCTTCTGGTCAAATCCCTCATTTTCCAAATGAAGAAAAAGGCCCAGGGAAGTTATGACTTGCCAAAGGCCAAGCTGTATGCATCAGAAGTAGAATTTGAACCCAGGACCTTTGATGCCAGAGCCAATTCTACAGCCACTGTGCCATGAACTTTTAAAGACTGATGGTTCCTTGATACCTGGTTTTGAAATATTGAGTGGAAATCAGGACAAAAAGAAACAGCCTTTTGGGGAGATCTTCCAAAGTCCCTGAAGGTTTTTTTGGTTTCAGAAACTTAAGGAAGGAAATCAACATGAATATTCAGGCATGGTGTATACTGAACTTCTTAATGCAGTCTAATGCCCCTTGGACTTTGAAGTTCTCTCACTGACTTTATAAAGAGATGCACATTTGGCAGATTCCTTTAGAAGCAAACATTGGCTTGATCTTCTGAGGCATTCAGGGAATAGGCAAGTTTTATGCGACCAGCAAAATTCACCCTCTTAGGAATTGAATCTCTAGTTGATTTTCCAACCAAAAATTCTTCTTTGGCCAATAATGTGGACCAAGTTATAGCTTTGGATAAGTTAGTTCGGCAGGAAGTTGTGACATGTGCTATTGTTGTTGGGGACAGGAGTGATAGCTCTTAAGAAGGAAGACATGGATTCTATGCTATGACTGTACAGAATATACTTCATTTCCCTGTGATAGGAGACTGAACTCAAATAAACAAACAAAACCCCTAGGTGCTGTTGACCTAGCTCATACCAGTTGTTGTTTGTTCTTTCTCTCCATTTTTGAAGAAGACCATGACATCAGGAAAGTGACGCCATGACTTGCAAGTGACTTGGATTTAAGTGAGAAAGGGCTGTGCAAAGTCACCAGCCTCACTTTCTCCTCCAGAGCCATCTGGGTCTAGTGGCCAGATATGGATCAGGATGACTGGAGATGGCCTCACATGCTGTGGGAAGTTTTGGCCTTTTTAATCTAAGATCTCTAGTAGGTTTTAGGTTGAATGAGGCAATTCCCATTCAGTGATTAAGGTTAGGCAAGAAATAAGGCAAAGAAAGGCTTCTTTTACCTAGTCAAAAAAAAATAGATCTGGGAGGGCAGGACCTTCAGGGTTTTTGGCCAACACCAAGCAATTGTCAACTGGGCTCAAACAATGACCAAGTGAGGCTCTGGCTGGGAGCTGTTGTTGGCCAATCAACGAGAGCCAGAGTGATTTGGGTTTAAGACATGGTCCTCAAGAAAGAAATCTAGCCAGTGAGCCCCAAGATATCTTCAGTGTTCAAAATTTACATTCCTTTGGGCTTATCACCTATAGGTAAGGGTATGTTTTCCTATGTGGACAGAGGGAGAGAAAGGAAGGAGAGAAGGAGGAAGGCAGGAAGGTCATACCATTCAATGACAAAGGGTATAATACATGGGCTGCAAAGTATTTTTTCTGAGAATGATTCATGTTTTTAATTGGCTTTATTTCATAATCACACAGTCTTTGGTTGACTTTGAATCCATAGTTTGGTAGTTCATGTAAAGAACTGGTAGGAAGAGGAAGGTTGGTATTGCCCTTGGGAGGTGGGACTTTTTCCAGTGAATTTTGCTTTTGTCCCATTTCAGATGAATTGGACACTACCCTCGTTCCCTTTGTGAACTTCAGTTGTGGGGCCTTTGCTGGCATTCTGGCATCACTGGCAACTCAGCCTGCAGATGTTGTCAAAAAACACATGCAGCTGTTGCCAGAGAAATTTCAGAGGATTAACCAAACTGTCACAGTCATCTTCAAAGTAAGGCTGAGCTAGCTAATCATTGGTCATTGCTGGGTGTTTGTGTCTGGCCTCTGATCTGGAGGAGACTCGATTTGCTCACATCAAAATTAGAACAGATATACGTATACCTCCTGCCTTACAGGGTTATGAGAGAAAAGTGCTTTGCAAACTAAAATTCTCCAAAGATGGGAAAAAGCTATTATTGCTTTAGGGCTAGGAATACATTCTGGTGAAGAGAATCGGCTAAGACATTGCCCAAGTCTTGTTTATGATTAAAATCCAGAGGGTTGTTCAGATGCCAAGATAAGGATGATATAGGAATATGGAGTGTCCCAAAAGTCTCAGCACTAAGACATATGGGCTACCCTGTACAGTACACATTCTTCTACTAAAGAATCATAGAGGGGGGCAGAGCCAAGATGGCAGCTGGAAAGCAGGGACTTGCATGAGCTCACCACCATGTCCCTCCAAAAACCTGTAAGAAATGGCTCTGAACAAATTCTAGAACTGCAGAACCCACAAAATAGCAGAGGGAAGCAGGGATCCAGCCCAGGACAGCCTGGATGGTCACTGGATGAGGTCTATCACGCACGGAGAGGAGGGGAGCGGAGCTCAGCGTGGGCGGCGGCAGGACCAACCAGACCAGCAGCAGGCCGGAACAGGCCCTAGCACCCTGAATCAGTGAGCTGTGGCAGTTACCAGACTTCTCAACCCACAAACACGAAAGACAACTGAGAAAGTTAGTGTGAAAAGCTTCGAGGGACAGAGTTCACTGTTTGGCCACCGCCCCAGGGGCAGCAGGGGTGGTACAGCTATAGAACTACAGCTGCAGTTACTTCCAGCCCCAGGCCCACGTGTTGGGAGGAATTAAGTGGCAGATCAGAGCAGGAGTGCAGAGCCTGCTTAAGATTTGTGTCAGGTCTGGGTTGGTCGTTCTTGAGAAAGGAGGAGTGCTGGTGTGGCAGAGCTGGCTGTATAGAAATAGCTCTGAAATCAACAGCACATCCCCTCAAGCTTGGAACAAAGTACTCTCTACTCTTCAAGCAGTCATACCCTGATGAAAAACTCAAGAGTCAAGTAAGTTGTCTGGGAACATGGCCAGGCAGCGAAAACGCTCTCAGATTCAGTCTCAGACTTTGGAATCTTTCTTTGGTGACAAAGAAGACCAAAATGTACAGCCTGAAGAAGTCAACAAAGTCCAAGAGCCTACACCAAAAGCCTCCAAGAAAAACATGAACTCGTCTCAGGCCATGGAAGAGCTCAAAAAGGATTTGGAAAAGCAAGTTAGAGAAGCAGAGGAAAAATTGGGTAGAGAAATGAGAATGATGCAAGAAAACTATGAAAAACAAGTCAATGACTTGCTAAAGGAGACCCAAAAACATACTGAAAAAAATATTGAAGAAAACAACACTTTAGAAAATAGACTAACTCAAATGGCAAAAGAGCTCCAAAAAGCCAATGAGGAGAAGAATGCCTTGAAAGGCAGAATTAGCCAAATGGAAAAGGAGGTTCAAAAGACCACTGAAGAAAATACTACCTTAAAAATGAGATTGGAGCAAGTGGAAGCTAGTGACTTGATGAGAAATCAAGATATTCTAAAACAGAACCAAAGGAATGAAAAAGTGGCAGACAATGTGAAATATCTCATTGGAAAAACCACTGACCTAGAAAATAGATCCAGGAGAGATAATTTAAAAATTATTGGACTACCTGAAAGCCATGATCAAAAAAAGAGCCTAGATATCATCTTTCAAGAAATTATGAAGGAGAACTGCCCTGATATTCTAGAGCCAGAGGGTAAAATAGAAATTGAAAGAATCCACAGATCACCTCCTCAAAAAGATCTCAAAAAGAAAACTCCTAGGAACATTGTTGTGAAATTCCAGAGCTCCCAGGTCAAGGAGAAAATACTGCAAGCAGCCAGAACAAAACAATTTGAGTATTGTGGAAAAACGATCAGGGTAACACAGGATCTAGTAGCTTCCACATTAAGGGAACAAAGGGCTTGGAATACGATATTCCAGAGGTCAGTGGAGCTAGGATTAAAACCAAGAATCACCTACCCAGCAAAACTGAGTATCATGCTCCAAGGCAAAATATGAACTTTCAACAAAATAGCGGACTTTCAAGCTTTCTCAGTGAAGGGGCCAGAGCTGAATAGAAAATGTGATTTTCAAACACAAGAATCAAGAGAAGCATGAAAAGGTAAACAAGAAAGAGAAATTATAAGGGACTTACTAAAGTTGAACTGTTTTGTTTACATTCCTACATGGAAAGATGATGTATATGATTCATGAGACCTCAATATCATAGTAGCTGAAAGGAATATACATATATATGTGTATGCATATATATACATATGTGTGTGTCTGTGTATGTATATATGTAGGTGTATATATATGTATATGTATATGTATATGTATATATATATATGTATAGACAGAGGGCACAGGGTGAGTTGAATATGAAGGGATGATATCTAAAAAAATAAAATCAAATTAAGGGATAAGAAAGGAATATATTGAGAGAGGGAGAAAGGGAGAGATAGAATGGGGTAAATTACCTCGCATAAAAGAGGCAAGAAAAAGTGGTTCTGTAGGAAGGGAAGAGGGGGCAGGTGAGGGGCAATGAGTGAATCTTGCTCTCATCAGATTTGACTTGGGGAGGGAATAACACACACTCAACTGGGTATCTTACCCCACAGGAAAGAAGGAGGAAGGGAATAAAAAAGGGGGGATGATAGAAGGGAGGGCAGACAGGGGGAGGAAGTAATCAAAAACAAACACTTTCGAAAAGGGACAGGGTCAAGGGAGAAAATTCAATAAAGAGGGATAGGTTAGGAAGAAGCAAAACATAGTTACTCTTTCACAACATGAGTATTGTGGGAGGGTTTTACATAATGATATACATGTGGCCTATGTTGAATTCCTTGCCTTCATAGGGAGGGTGGGTGGGAAGGGAAGAGGGGAGAGAATTTGGAGCTCAAAGTTTTAAAAACAGACATTCAAAAACAACAGTAACAAAAAAAAGTTTTTGCATGCAACTAGGAAATAAGATACACAGGCAACGGGGCATAGAAATTTATCTTGCCCTACAAGAGAAGAAGGGAAAAGGAGATGGGAGGGGAGTGGGGTGACAGATAGGAGGGCTGACTGGGGAATGGGGCAACCAGAATATACATCATCTTGGAGTGGGTGGGAGGGTAGAAATGGGGAGAAAATTTGTAATTCAAACTCTTGTGAAAATTGATGCTGAAAACTAAATTTATTAAATAAATTTTAAAAAAAGAATCATAGACTTAGAGCTAAAAGGGTCCTTAGCAGTTAGACCTTAGATTAGACCTATCTAATCCAACCCCCTCATTTTATAGACGAGGAAAGTGAGACTCAGGTTAAGTGACTTGCCCAGCAACACATAGCTAGAAAGTATCTAAGAGTCCATCAGCAAGGCTACCATCCGGTATCCTCTCAACTGTGGCATCCTCTCATATTTTAGAATTTTGCTTTTTGCACGAATTCTTTCTTCTTACAGGATTATGGGCTAGTCGGGTTCTTCCATGGTGGTGTTCCCCGTGCCCTTAGATGATCTCTGATGGCAGCGGTGGCATGGACTGTCTATGAAGAGATGATGGCTATGATGGGTCTGAAGTCCTGAAAGAATGGAAGGAGAAAGGATGGGAGCAGCCTATTTCCACCACCCTGCCCCCACTGAATGATGCTGCTGTCTGTCCATTTTGGGCAAAGATGAGGTTTCTAATCCAGAGGTCCAGGAAGAACTGATTCACTTCTGCAGTCAGTATTTAAAGGAAATGGAAGTATTTGACCATATGAAGCATTCCAAGGGGCCCCTCTTGCCAGTAAACTGACTTTGGGGATGGGGTGAAGGTTTTTTATACCATGCACATCTACCTGTTGAAGGCATGTGGTGTCCAGAAAGATGTCTCTGTAGAATAATTCTACTTGAGCCACCTATGTGCATCGGGATGGGCTTTTGCATAAGTCAGCAGGAGAGGCACTTGTGACTGTATGGTCACACCTGTTTCTTGTGCTGAGAATTTCTTTGAATTGCAATAATAATTTATTGAGGGTCTGATGAGTGGACAAAAGACCCTCGCTGTAGCCAGTTTTGGTTTTTGGCAAACTATAATGGAGAAAAAAACCCTTGTTTTCACTGGGTCTTCAGTACTTGTTCTGAAGGATGGGTCAATTTGGTCTCCTAGTTGTTCCCCATCAAGTCAGTTCACTTCTGTTTTGGCTTAGAAAGAACATGTTATTTCAGCCAGGCTCTAGGCTAGTTAAACAGGCCACTTGCCTTTCCCTGAGCCTCATCCTACTTTAGAGATTGTTGACCCCAATTATACCTCTCATCAGAGACTTTAGGGGAACTGCCAATGAGAACTACTGCCATTAGTATTGTAAAGAGAAGGGATTTGGGGATCAATGAGAGTATTTTTACCCTTGCTATACAAATTAAATATCTTCTTGCACGTAAGTGGTGATTTTTGTCAATGAGAAAGAATTCCCTTAAATGCTTCTTCAGGAATTACAGGCCACGTCGTCAGAAAGTGAGACTTTCCATTTCTGAACCCCTGCCCAGACTAGATGAGTTGATTTGCCTTTATGGAGTCATCTTGAACAGAGCTGCAGCTTTCTACTGGGGCCCATCCAAGAGCTGAAGACTGAACTGTCCTCAAGGATGCAGACACCATTGCATTTTCTCCCTCAGTTGTATATTAGCACTAAAATTTTGAGAGAGGAAATGGGCTCAGGAGAGGAGAACTAGAGACTTTATTTTAATGCGCTGATATCTCAGCAGCAGAAACATTGGATAAGATTTTAGGTGGACATAAGAGCCCTTGATGATTTAGGCGAGTGAGCTGCAGGATTCATACCAAATGCATCATGTCTTGTGTGTTTCCACTACTTTGGGTCATGGGAAAGAATCGCAGGGAGAGGTAGGAAGGCTCCCAGTCCTCAGTGGTGTTAAGTGGGGTTTGCTTCTCACCCCAGGAGGCCTTGGCACAGCCTTTTCTTTGGGGTGCATGCCTTGCCCCATCCCCTGGTAGCCACCTAGGACTCTGGCCACTGGAGGTGATCTCGGCAAGACATGCCAGAAGAAGAGGTCCATTTCACTGGGAGACTCTGGGTTGTACCTGACCTCTTTCTTGAACTCACTGAGGTGGGACTTTTGCTCTTAATGAATCTCCTTGGTATGACTGGTGATGGTATATATAAACTATTATGTGCTCAGACTTTTTTTTTTTTTTTTTTTTTTTGCAGGGGGGAAGGCAGGGCAATTGGGGTTAAGTGACTTGCCCAAGGTCACACAGCTAGTAAGTGTGTCAAGTGTCTGAGGCCGGATTTGAACTCAGGTACTCCTGACTCCAGGGCCGGTGCTCTACTCACTGCGCCACCTAGCTGCCCCTGTGCTCAGACTTTTGAAGCTGTGTTGTTTTTTCACTGACATCCTTCTGGCTCATCTCAGCATGGTAGCAGTCGGGGAATGGTCCAACATTGTGTACAAACCCTTTTCATTTACTTTTTACTGTTCCTTTGGGTCCAGGGTCAACACATGATGTCAGTAACAGGCCCCAAAATACCTTTTAGCAGGACTTAATAGTCTTGCTTTGGATCTAGAGGCCAGCCCAAATACTTAGGAATCAGATAATTTTTTTTCAACTTTTGAGGAAAAAAACCAGAAACAAGAGTGGCAGACTGCTACAACTCTATGGCCTGACCTTTCTTGCCCTTTTCCCAGAGATCAAGCCTAAATTTGAACAACATACATTAGTGTTGTGTTCACCAAAGAAAAAGTGTTTCCACTTCCATAGAATTTTGAAGCAAGATCAAATAACATGATTTAGGCTGCTTCTGAATTCTGCACCCAGTTTTCTGGGTCTCTAGCCCTTCCCCACAGAATTCAATGACATTTGTTTCCATACTCTTTTTTTTCTTGCTGCCATACTTGAACAGCCTCAGGATTCAGAAGTTCAGAACCTAATAGGTGGATAGAAGAATTTGTCCTTTGAAAGAAGGCTGCTTTTTAGGTTCTACTTTCCTTTGAAGGCAATAATCAAAATACCTGAATACTTGAAAAAGGAAGTTAGACCTACGATAAATTTTAATTTTTCATAGACAATATTTGCTTACGTGCTCTTAACTGCAGATGAATAAGTTATCAGTTAGGACCATAGTTTACCCCCTGACTGTATTTAACATGTTGAGGTTGCTTATATGGGGTGTCTGTATGCAGCTGCCAATGGACATGGATGTACGTTTGAGGAGCTTACAGAAATTCAAAGGAAATAAGTGCATGTATGTTTATATATTTTTCCCAAATTTTCTTTTTTACCATAAGAGTAAAAGTTTGAATTGTTACATAAAATAAATGTGTTAAGAAGTGATAACATTAAAAATGGTGCCTGTTTTCAAAATAGTCTATTTTAAAGTTACATTTACACTTTTACTTTAGTTCTTGACATCTTTCTAGTTTTGAATAAATATACTTTTTTATAAGAAATTATTTTTTGTGCTATGTATTGTGCAAACCTTCCTACAGCAGGAACTTCTCCCTTGCCTACTATAGTTGATGTCAATTTTTTTGTAAGAAGTGGGCTTCATTAGGTAGATGCAGTATGAGTACAGTTCCTGATAAGTTGCTGGGTGGTTGGACACCACAGATAGTGATAAGTATAATGCAGGTCTTTTAATATCTACATATTCAGTCACATAGGGAAAGCCTGGTAGGTTGTTTCTGCCATTGATTCTCTTCCCTCTCCCGTCTACTTTACAACATCAGTAGCATCTTTTTCCTACTTAGAGATTTAGGACGTTTGCCCAGGCTGCCTTCAGCCTCTGTGCCATCATCCTCTTCATCCACAAAATTCTCATCTGGAAGTGAACACACCCTACGTTTCAAGTTCACCATGTAGGGCAATCCAACTTCCAAAGGGCTTCTGTTATCTCATGGGACCCTCAAACCGACCTCTTAGGGAGGCAGGGCAAGAACCAGGTCCTGCTAAGGCCACTGCAGTAGTCCTCATGCCAAGCCTAGGGCTGTCTGCCCTGGGCCTCCTCACTGCCCCAAACCAAACCCCTTGCTGCAAAGCAGTTTGCATTTCAGTGAGCCTGTTCTGCCTCCCAGTCACCTAGACTCAGATGCTCAGCCATCCTTCGCTTCTCTCTATTTCCTATCTCATTTGGTCAGTCAATAACTCCTCCTGTCTTTCCATTTCTTAAAACATTTCTCAAATCCATTTTTTCTTTCTTCAAGGACAGTGGTGCGATACGGTGTAGCAAACAGTGATGGACGTGAAGTCAGGAAGAAGGCCTGAGTTTGACTCCTCTGTCCTGGCTCATCTGTAAAATGCAAACAGTAACAGCTGCAGTATTTACAGCATAGGGTTGTCAGAGTCAAAGGAGGCAATGCATGTAATGCACTTTGCCAGCTTTAAGGGAGGGTGGGATTGAAGATATTCCCACAGATCACATTGTAGAGTGGCCCCTTCCCACCATACAACCACATGATCCCAATGGCCTTATTTCCTGGCCTTCCTTCCAGTCACTGTCCCTCCACTCCACCTTTGGAAAGTACCAATGTTATGTCACACCCCTCAAGGGAATTTGTCGCCACAGGATCACAGACTCTGAACCTGCCACCTTTTACATAAGATAAAACCATGGCTCTGAAAGAGTAACCTGACCAAAATCACACAAATGGTGAATAACAGCCAGGATTTGTACGCAGACCCAGACTCCAAATTCAGTGCTTTTTCTACTATGCCACATTTAAGGCACATTGGTCAAGGGTTGGAGACCTGGGCTTTCTTCCCAAATTGTCCCTGTTGAAATAACTGCTTATAAATAGTGGACTAATTGATCTGAAAGGTCCCTTCCATCTCTTAAGATTCTATAATTCTACAACTTTATTCTATAATTTGAAATCTGGTCTAACTCTATCTAGTGTATTTCATCTTGTTTACTCCTATTCTCATTGTGAACCTCTCCTTCCAGCCAGACTGGTCTCATTCTGACACCATGCTCCCCTATAAGCCCAGACTCAGTCTCCACTCCCCACCCCAGCTATCCAACACCAGACCATTCTCCAGAGGCCAATTTTTCCCACACAATTTTTTCCAATGAACCCCAGGCATCTTTGTATTTTCATATTCATCCTGTACAATTTGTTCATTCTATCCTGTCCTCTGTTCTTCTTTCGTGCCTGGTTTCCCCAAGGAGATGTTTGTTTCTTTTGTAATAACCCCCGTTCCTGTTCATAAGCTCTCAATTCTGAGCCCATTTTGGATACTTACTAGAGCCTTGTTCGTTTAGAAGATGGCTCTATGGCGAGGGCATGTGGCCACATAGATATGTAGACAAAACATTTATTTAGTACTTCCTTGGTACCAGGCACTGTGATAAGTGTCCGGGACACCAGTACAAGCAAAAAGAAAAAGACAATCCCTACCTACAAAGAGCTACCATTCTAGTGGTCTTGGAAGGTGCTGGAAGGGAAAACAGGGAATGGAATTGGGAATGGCCTGATGGTTAGGGCCAGGGTCTCAACAATGAGAAGAGAGGGCTGTAGGGCAGAGGCATCACTAGGTGAGAAGGCTTCCAGAGAAAGGAAATGAGAAATTATTGACAGATGCATCAGCAACACTTTGGGTCTTTGGAAAGTTAACTCTGGACCTAGGGTCAAGCAGCTGGAAAAGGGCTGCTGCTGCTACCACCCATCTTGCCATGTTTTTCCTCCCTCCTAATGAGCCAGTCTCTAGCCCAAATTAGATTCCTGCTCAAAAACAGGATTCTGCTGCCTTTCTGCTTTCCAAACTGAGGCTAGCTGGGAATCTCTGTATCCTTTGCCCTCCAGCTCAGATACTCAGCTAATTTAACTCTATCTATTCCTGACAGCATTGTACATTGTCTATGAAGACCTGTACCTCTGTATTGTTTGTACAATTCCTGAAGAATGCTTTTATAATTGGAAGGGATGTTCTATTTGGGAGAACACTAATGGATGAAGGAAGGGTAATCTCAAAGGCTAGTCTGTTATTAAGAGATCTATAAATATGAAACATAACTTTAACATCTTGTTCTTCTGCTTTTATCCATGGAATGTGGAGGGCAAAGGGATGGGCACTGCAAAGATGAGGTGCCACTTGGGGGCTCGATAATACCAATTTGAAGTTAGTGTTATGCAAAAAAGCATTTTTTAAACATCTGGTTTTGCCCTCCCAAATGTCCTAAGGGAGAGGGGGGCTGTTTGTAACAAAAGGAAAGAGCAGTGGCTATGCAGTCAGGAAACCTGGAGTAGACTACTCTTTATGGGACCATAGATCTAGTGTTGGAAGGCACTATAGTCCATCCTGCTTATTTGGGGAAACTGAGGCTAAAGAAGTTCAAGTACCCTTGCCCAAGGCCTCAAAGGTAACATATGACATAGGTGTGATTTAAATACAGGTCCTCTGGTTCCAGAGCTGGTGGTCTTTCCCAGGTGCTCCATTGCCCCCTCAAGGAGGTCACAAAAGTGGATAATAAACCCCCAAAACTGGCACCAGAGGGTTAGAGTGAGGAAAGTGCTCTGCAAGCCAATATTTCAAGGGTCTGTAATTCCCTCCTATTTTATAATCCCTCTTTAAAGGTCCTTGAGAGGTATTGCAGTCAGAAAGTTCATCACCTTGCAGCCACCCTGAGTATGAGCCTCCCCAAACTTAAGCTTCTCGTCATCAAATTGGCATCTGACAGCCCATCTCCCTGCCCATACTCAGGGCATTTTGGAGTGCATAGAACCTTCCGGAGACTATATCCCACTAGAATAGAAATCCAGGAACATAGGTGAAGACTTCAATTAAAGGTTGAGGAGGAACAAGGCATTTCTTGCTGGCTGTCCACAGAAAAGTGGTCTGGCTCAGGTTAGGTATTGATGAAAAATAAAGTTGAACAGGTAGGGAGGACTAATATTATTGAAGGCCTTAAAAGCCAGATCGAGGAGTTTAGACTTTATTACATTGTGTTGGCAATCAAAATGGGCTCTTAGCAATCAAGTGCCCTTGAAGAGTTTGGCTTTATTTCCTTGATTAGATTGGGAGTCCTTGGTGACCTCCTTGCCTCAGGTAAGGACCTAGTTTACGTGGGTTTGAGTGGCATGTTTGGGACATTAGAGGCTTTTAGACCACATGTGTTTAAGTAGCCTCTTTTTGACGATTTCAGGTCACATGGGTGAATCTCATGTGTGACTCACCCTTGACCCTGAAAAAGATATAAAACCAGGGGTTGCTTTCCTTTTTCCGAGTTCTTATGCACAGCCTTGGTGGCACTTGTGACTCGGGGCCAGCCCTTGTTATGAGCTCCTGGGCTGAACCTAGATGTTGGTAAATATGAATTGTATTTGGTCTGTCTGTCAATGTTTGTAATTTGTTTGTATTTGCTCTGAAGTTCAGGGTTTTGGCTTTTTCCCCTGAACTAAGTGAATGGTATTTGTATGCTGAATTAAAGTAACCTTGTTAACCCTTTAACATTGCTTTCCTTAGTAAAGCAGATCAAAAGAACCTGGGCTTTAGCAGCATTCTTGTTGTTGGGTTTGTGTTGATCTTTCACCCCCACAACAGCTGCTAGCCAGATTGTTGAAATATATATGAGCCATGGGATGGTTATTAAAGATTATAGAATAGCCCTACTCCCACATTTTTACTCATTGTGTAGATGAAACTGAAAGAGATTAAATAACTTGCCCTGGGTCACACAGGAATTTTTCTTTGGAGGTAATCAGAATTAAGTGACTTGCCCAGGGTCACACAGCCAGTAAGTGTCTGAAGTGAATTTTGAACTCAGGTCCCCCTGACTGGAGAGCCAGTGCTCCATCCACTGTACCACCTAGCTGTCCCTTCAGGTACTCCTTTCAACTAAGAATTCAAACTCAGGGTCCTCTCCAAATTCCTGAAAGTGAACATCTCAGAGGGTAAGAGACCTGAGATCTCATCTCCTAAGTTTGGAGCTCCTTTGCACAGAGTATCCCTTGATGACCCTGGTGAGCACCATTGGTTTGTTTTATGCCTCACTTCAGGATATTTTTTCATTTTGTCTGCCACATTCTATAATTTGATTTTGGAATCCTGTCACCTCCTGTTGTGAGTTCTTCCAAAAAATGTATTTTTTCCAATAAAAAAATGGGAGGTGTTTCAGGGAGGTGAATACTTGGGACAACTATGACAATGGAAGAAAGCTGAAGATATCAGTAAAAACTTATTTTTCAAAATGCTCTGTGACCACAAATGTAAAGCAAGTCGAGGGGAAAGATTCCAAGTGAGTAGTGAAGTAGTAGGTTGAGTTAGGGTTTGAAGAGTGGTTAAAGTTTGGATATTCTGAGGGATTAGGGCCAGATCAAGGACAGGGATTCATTCTGCAAATTTGTCCCAAACCCTCAGTGTGATAGTGGGTTAGAAATTCTGGACTTTAGAGTAGGAGATAGAGTGGGGTAGGTGTGGAGGAGGAGAACGGAGAGGGAGAGTGGAGGAAGGGAGAGAAAGGGAATGGAGAGATGAAGAGGAGAGAGGAGAGGAGGAGAGGAAAAGGAAGGAGACAGGAGAGGGAGGAGAGAGGAGGGGGTGGGGTAGAGGGAGACAGAAGGGGGAGAGAAGAAAAAAAGGGTGCGGAGAAAAGACAAGAAAAAGATAGAGGGAAGAAAAGGGAGGGGTGAGAGAGAGAGAGAGAGAGAGAGAGAGAGAGAGAGACAAGGGGGAGGCAAAGCAGGGATAGAAGATTAGACCTTCAGAGGAAAGCCGAGGAGAGAAAGGAAAGAATTCCTCAAAGCCCATTCCCACCCCAGGGTGGGGTCCGCGTGCCATGCTCTTTCTCCCCGCCCCAGGTCCGGAATGCGAGCAGGTCCAGGAAGTCCATGGAAGCTCGTTTCTCTTTCGCTGCCGAAAGTGTTCTGGGGTACGTGTACTCCCTCTTTTCTGTCCCTAGCCCGCAGACCCTATGGTCCCTCCTTGACCATGGAGACCTTTAAGGCCTGGTTGGTGAGCACACTGGACAAGCTGACCCAGTACGAGCTGGAAATGTTCAAGTTTTACCTGAGGAGGGACAGAGAGAAACTTGGAATCACCCTGCTGGACATAGACACGGCCTCTACGACCTCGGAGCTGGCCGATCTGGTGCTGAAGTGTTACGGCGTGTCCGAGACCGACAAGTTCTTACTCTGGATGTTCGAGCGGTTAGGTCGTATG